>NC_134151.1:17136893-17439924 GCF_033958435.1 Carettochelys insculpta
ATGCCCCAGAAAATCTTGTGTTGAAAGTACAGTGCATGGGAAGACCGGTGTCACCATTATCACTTGGCAGCTTAAAGAATAAATCAGCTGCCATTCATGACATGTTAAGTGACACCTATCAACATTTTCTTCAACAGTTTAGGATCCATTCCCACAACAGCCTTTGAAAGATGGTGCCAAATGAAGATGGAAGCACATGGGTTGCTGGGATGCAAAGCAATATGGCACAGGGCATTGGGACAGGATCCAGGGTACCTTGTGATCCTCCCTTTCCCCGCCTTTCCAAAAGCCTTAGCAATAGAAGAGATTGAGGCCTAGCTGCCCAGAGTGCACTGCTCAGAAGGCTGTTGCAAGTGCCGTGCTGAGCTGCTAGTGTGTTCACGCTAGTGCACAGACAGCTGACAGAGTGGACACACAACAGCAGTTTCATTGCTGTTCTCTGTGAGCAGCATTGTAACTGACCATGCTTTACGTCGGCCAGTGCAGTACTGTACTGCGAGTCAGTACTGGAAATGCTATTGATCAAATGAAGTGAGTGTGTCCCACGAAAGCTCATCACCGAATAGGTAATTTTGTTAGTCTTTGAAGTGCTGCATTACTGCTGTTCTGTTTTATCTGCCAGCGCAGACAGTGCCCAGGAGGAGTTCTGTGTGGCTCAAAAGCTTGTCTGTCTCACCAACAGAAGTTGGCTCAATAAAAGATATTATGAGAGAGTCAAGTGGGGTGGTATTATATCTTCTATTGGACCAGCTTCTATTGGTAAAAGAGACAAGCTTTAGAGCCACACTCAGCTCTTTTTCAGAGCGTCTTGCATATCCTGGGACAAACAGCTAGAACATCAGATTATAGGCTTCCATCATGCCAAGGGGGCTGGAGCCCCATATTACAGAGAGCTAATGCAATAACTAGTCTTTCATCCCTACAAAGAGCAGTGTCTTGTCTCGTGTTTGAAAGGAAATCCATTCTGGAGGAAGTACATAACTTTTTACTGACTTTGTTTCCAGAGCATGGTAGGTGGGTACAACCAGCTGTCCTGTGAATATTATGTGCAACTTACAGAGTGAGGTTGCTAGTGTCTATACCCATCTTTTTCAAATCTTCTCTGAAAAGGCTTCCTTCTCACTTAATTTGTGGACCCTTTTAGTGCTTGTCAAACAAGCTAACCTTAACTTTCCCTCTCTGTGCAAATTCCCCTACCGACCAGTAGCTGTGTGTGGTTGCAAAGTGAAACCATCTGTGCGCATCTCTCTGCAGTGTTAACGAGCTCTACGTAGACGACCCGGACAAAGACAGCGGAGGTAAAATAGAAGTGAATCTGAACATCAGCTTGCCGAATCTGCACTGTGAGCGTAAGTGTTTCTGGTCAGTCTTAGATTTCTTGCTGTATTTCTAGAGGTAGCTACTCCAAGGACTGAGTTTAATGTGAGACTGGAGAGCAATCCCCATGCTGTATTTTGATAAAATGTTGTTGCCTTTTTCTCTTGGGAAAGAAATAGCTCTGTCATGTCCAGTGTATTGTTCCTCATTTTCTGAGTAGTATGAGCATACAGAAGAGCATCCGGGAAAAGCTTTTCTGTAGTGTCCTCACCTTGTTGTGCCTATGTTTATACAAACTAGTGGCCCATGTTTATACTATTCACATGTGAGAGGAAAGTTAAATTTTTTGCAGTGGCTGGGTTTCTGAAAGTGCCCTGCTACTTGCCATTCTAATGTCATCGTTTTCTTGCAACCCTGCCTAGCAATGGAATATGAGCCTGTCCTTCAGTTCTGACTAGTGACTCAGTTCCCTTAGTGAGATCTAACTAACTCTGCTTTCCTCTTTCATAGTCTGCTCTTTTGTGTCTGGAAGTAAGAAACCCCTTGAGTTCTAATCATAGCTCTCTGACCCACTTGTCATGTATCGCCTTTGGCAAATCACTTATATTGTCTGCCTTACTGTCTCAATCTGAAAAATGGGAATTAGGCCTAACTCACGGGGTGTAATGTCTAAATTAATATCCAGAGAACACTTGGCAGCTAAAGAGCTCTTCAGTGATTATTCCGTCACAGCTGATGAGCTGCAATGCTGTTTATTTTAACAGATGAATTTACTTAAACAATTCTGTCAAGTGCCAAGAAAAAGTAGTTTATGTCCCACAAGGAATTATACACACCCATTCCTATTTGTAACTTTTCCTGTGTTTGTCTCTCCCTTTTTCCCTCCCAATTGGGTAGTGGTTGGACTGGACATTCAGGATGAAATGGGAAGGCACGAAGTTGGTCATATTGACAACTCAATGAAAATACCTCTCAATAATGGGGATGGCTGCAGGTTTGAGGGCCACTTCAGCATCAACAAGGTGAGTGTGAATGACACCTGTTGTGGGTGTATGGGGTTTGGGAACAGCTGGCAAGCTCTCTGTGCAGGATACTCATGAAAGCCAACATCTGACTGGCTCTGTGGTTGTTCTGGTTTCAAATCAGAATATGAGCTCCGCTTCTTGATGCTATAGTATAATGCTAGGAGGAAGGGTTGCCCAGTTAGGCCTATACAAGTATTAAATCAAGCTCCCATCTATTCCCGTCTAGAAGCAAATTCAAGGTGTCACCTCTGGAACAGCATAAAATAGGCCTATGTTGTGGCCAACAGCCCCTTTCATTAAAACAAGCTCTCATGCCTCAGGCCAGGGGTTGGCAACCACAATAGGAAGAAGAGCTATTATTTTTTTTTAATTCAGTAAAAAAACTCAATAATCCAAGAGCTGCAATGCATGTGAATATGAGATGGTCCTTCATAAATAATACCAAACCATACTTTTTGTAACCGCTATTTTAAGAACAGTGCCCACACGATGATTTGTAATGTGATGCATGTTTACTGTAGGATATTTGCCATTTATCAAATGTAATCAGGAGGGTTTATTTTTTAAACTTTGCAATTACAGCATCGGGAGCCACAAAGTCCTTAAAGAGCTGCACGCAGCTCCCGAGCCACAGTTTGCAGGCCCCTGTCTTAGGCTGTGTATGAGCTATTAAGAAATGCAGACTGGCTGCTGCGTTTGCCATCCGTAATCACAGCACCTTCAGGACATATCTCACTACTGTGAAAAGAGCTTTGACACGTTTGAATACAAACACTCTCCTATTCCAAGACCTGCAGAATGATTGGAATGTCCCCCACTTGGGCATGCCAGCTTGACAGAAGTGGCTTTGTGTGTAGATGGGTGGAATACATGGGCGCCCATGAATCCCTCTGCGCTGTGTAGAAGTGGCACGCTGGTGTGCTCTGAGGGAATGAATACACAGGCTGAGGGAGGTTCCGCTCTGGGCTGGGTGTGTTCAGAGTTGGATACTCTTGCTATGTAATACTGCAGATGACTCAATGGGGTGTGGGGACTGGGAGGGTGTGGCCCACTGGCAGCTTTTATTCATGCCTTGTCATGTACCACAGAGGCAGGCAAATCCAGCTTTCTTCTCCCCTTCCCAGACCATGTTAAATCACATCTACAAAAAACAGTCAGAGCCCCTTGCTTATGTTGTGGCATGAAAATGATTTGGGACTTACTGGTTCCTTGGAGCATAGTCTTTTTTTTCATCTGTTCCCTGTTGAGAAGTCAGCTAGACAGATGACTGACTAGCTACTAAGCTAGGATAGGGCTCAGTGCAGTTTCAGCTTTTTGTTCTGAAAGTCTGAGAGCTCAGTTTTTATTATTTGGGAAATATGTCATTCCTACGGTAAGGATGGGGGTGTCTTTGGCAGCAGAGTTCACACCCATGAGCTCTGCCTCTAAAAGCATGAACCTCTTCTGCCGACATAAATGATACCATTCTGTTAGCAAGAAGGCTGTAGATTCCAGAAGGCCATTTGTGGTCCAGCCAATAGAGGGGACAAGGCATGCTATTTAAGCATGCATTAATTTGAAATATGGTAGGGAAGGGGTGTGCAAAAATGGAGAGTGGCTCCCTTGTGCGGGGGGGGTGAAATTTCATAAGGGGGATGCAGCATGATCAGCTGCTGGGTCACAGGCTCATCCATCTCATTAAAAGTTGAAATATGTTACCATTTTTATGTCTGTGTATTCACGTTTATATACCAATTAACAAAGTTTTAACATTCTACAGACTAATTTTCTTACACGTGCTGAAAGGGTTGTTTGTTTGTCTGTTCATGTGAACGTAACTGAAATTTCTGTTGGTTTGGATTATATTAGACAGGTGGGTCAAGGGGCTGCTAATTTCAGGGATGAGCGGTGGGGCCTGATGTAAAAAGTTTGTTCACCCATGTGGTAGGGTCTAGAGGTGACATTAAGGAATTTGGGTCCCATTGTTCTAGGCACAGTAGTACACGCACATAATAAAGACACAATCTACAGTCACAGCCTGTGTCTGAGTCTGTGTTGTTCTTAATGTTGACTCTGTTTCTTCATCCCCAGCATAATTTCCCTAGCTTGCTTGTAACACATGTTGTGCGCATGTGTGTAAGTGTTCCCAGTTGTGGACAGATGTTTATATAACAATCTGGATTAGACTTGCTTTGATCTAAGACAGTGGTTCTCAAACTTCTGTACTGCTCACCCCTTTCACACAGCAAGCCTCCAAATGCCAACCTCCCTTCCCCACTAACATTTATAAGTACCTTTTTATATTACACTATTGCTGAAAGTGAAGCAGGGTTTGGGGATGGAGGCTCACAGTGCCCCCCTGCCAATATCCTCAAGACCCCCTGAGGGGTAAAAACTCCCAGTTTCAGAACCCTTTTCTAGGATAACCACCAGGTGGGCTTCCCTTACATGCCAGTCTCCACTGGAGCAGACCTTTCTGAGATCATTACTGTAATGGCTCTAGTGGTATAATAAACCTCCCACAGTGCCTCAGTCGTTGATTGGTGTTATGAACCACGTCACTTGAGTGGTGATGTTCCAACACCAATAATTTGCACTGAGCTGCCAAGCAAGATTTACCTGCCTCTTCCAGAGCTGTGATTGCACTGATTTTGAAGGGCTTCAAGGTGCACTTCCGGTAATCACACCCTGCAGTGCCTTTGAATTCCAGTGTGAGCCAATAAAAATCACATCAGAGCACTCTGCTTTACACTGTTTCAGCAACTGAAGTTTATATGGTATCTGTGTATGAAGAAGTTACTGTTTCCCTAAATTAACAAAATAAACCTGTTCTTGAAGGGGCCAGTGGCAGGGTTAGAAGCTAAAAATCTGACAAGTTTGTATGTACTTGAAGCCTCTAACTTCCTTCTCTTTTTAAAATATGTATGTCTGCTCGCTGTTATAGAATCATAGAACACTAGGACCGGAAGGGGCCTCGAGAGGCCATCGAGTCCAGTCCCCTGCTCCAACGGCAGGACCGACCACTATCTACACCATCCCTGATAGACATCTATCTAATCTGTTCTTAAATATCTCCAGTGAGGGAGATTCCACAACCTCCCTTGGCAACTTATTCCAGTATTTGACCACCCTGACAGTTAGGAACTTTTTCCTAATGTCCAACCTAAACTTCCCTTGCTGCAGCTTAAGTCCATTGCCTCTTGTTCTCTCCTCAGAGGCCAAGAAGAACAAGTTTTCTCCCTCCTCCTTATGATACCCTTTAAGATATCTGAAAACCGCTATCATGTCCCCCCTCAATCTTCTTTTTTCCAAGCTAAACAAGCCCAATTCTTTCAGCCTTTCTTCATAAGTCATGTTCTCCAGACCTTTTATCATTCTAGTTGCTCTCCTCTGAACCTTCTCTAATTTCTCCACACCTTTCTTGAATTGGGGTGCCCAGAACTGGACACAATATTCTAGCTGAGGCCTAACCAGCGCAGAGTAGAGCAGTAGAATGATTTCTCGTGTCTTGTTCACAACACACCTGATAATGCATCCCAGAATCATGTTTGCTTTTTTTGCAACAGCATCACACTGTTGACTCATATTTAACTTGTGATTTATTCTAAATCTTTTTGAACAGAACAGTGCACATGAGCAACACTACAAGAAGACTAGTACCCATGACTTTTCTGGGCAGCTAAACAATCATGGGTACATGTCTAAGTGTGAGAAAAAAATTAGACAATTACTTTTCATCTGTGGCAATCATGAATTTTCATTTGATGGAGAAAGGTGTGCCTTAGGCCTTGAGAACTGGAAATGTTTGGATATGATTTGCTGAAAACGTCTAGCAAGCTTACGCAATGTTACACAAAGGCCCTTGGGTCTTGTATTTGGGGATGTAAGCTGATTTCCCCTCTGTGTGCAGCATTGCCTCCCTGGCCAGGCATATGATGGGCTTTCAGACTTTCTTTGAAACATTAAGTATTGGCCACAGCTAGACTAGATGGTTCTATGATATTATCCTTGTGGTCCTATTTTATGTTGTGACACCTAGTGAAGCCTTTTAGAAATAGTCATGTGTTTCTCATGTTTGTGTTTTTTAAATAATTGGCTGACTCTAGGTTCCAGGTAACTTTCATGTGTCAACACACAGTGCCACTGCACAGCCTCAGAATCCTGACATGACGCACATCATCCACAAACTCTCATTTGGGGACAAGTTACAGGTGAGTCCTCCCTCTAGGCTGTCTTGCTGTCTGCATGAGCAGAGGAACCAACTGTATTTTTACTGAATTTTGGAGCATTTTTCAGATGGGGCTGTGTGTGGTGGGGGAGAGCAGGGAGCAGCTGGTTTCCAGTTGACAAAATAGAACTTTTGTGGCTGTTTCATCTATAGATCTCACAGTGCTATTGAAAAGGTGAGTACATAGCCCTGTGCTTGCTGTACAGGTGGTGATAGGAAATTGAGGCACATAAAGGTTGCGATGTCACTAACATCACTCGGAACAGAACCTAGTGAATTCTGACTCCAGGTTCCCTGTTGCAATGCTCAGCAAGTGACTTTGAATGTACGTTTTGCTCTTGTAGCTTCAGTTAGTGGCTTTGTGAAGGCAAGGCATGTTTGTCAAGGGACACCACCACCACAGGAGTGACGATTGAGAGCATACAGTACTGCAACAAATTCTAGCCCTATAATCTTTGCTTTAACTAAGCTCCTGAGGGTATGTCTACACAAGGGAGCAATGTCGATCAAAGCTTTGCAACTCCAGCTATGTCAATAGCATAGCTGGAGTTGATGTACCTTAGTTCGAGTTGCTGCAGCGTCCCCACTGTGGGGTGTTGACAGGAGAAACTCTCCTGTTGACTCCCCTTTCTGTTCTCACTCTGGTGGAATACTGGAGTTGATGGGAGCATGACCAGCAGTTGATTTGGTAGGTTTGCAGCATCGATCTCCCAGTAAGTGTAGACAAGGTGTCAGGGAGTTTAGAAAGGGAGACATCTAGCAACTTCCCCTTCTCATATGGTAAATGGAACTGTGGCTGAAAGCTGACAGCCTGCAGCTGGGGGTAGGTGGGATGTGAATGTGTGAATTTGCCCTGTGCCTTGGGTTACACACTCCTATTTATGTATGCTTGCTCCCTCTTTAGATTACATAGACGTTACCATTATTAGGTAGACTCCTGTTTGGAGGCTGTTCCCCAAAGTATCTCCTTAGAGGAGGACACTTCTGCTTGCCCATGAATTCCTTTGTGTAGTCATATAAATATGTGGCTCCATTTGGAGAAAGAAATATTCAGAGTTGTCTTTAAAGTACCTCTTTTCACCAGAATTCAGCTATTATCCTGCTCTTCTGAGCTAATGCTTGCGACTTTGTTCCCTGTACTGAATGTTGATGCTGAAGGAGTGGTTGGAAGAGCTGCTATATCATAATAGGTTCCACCTTTCAGAAGAGACCTTAAAGCAATACTCCTGCCTGTCTCACAGGGCTTGCCTAGTGGAATTTTGATGGCTATCACATGTATCAAATAGCCAAGTCAAATGTTCTCCCTTTAGACAGTCTGACGATCAAAGCTTTTGTAAACTATAGCACAGAATGCTGTCTGCCTGCCTAATTACTGCACTGTTACTATCCAGCTCAGCACTGTGTAAGCCCTGAGAGATACCAGCAGTCTGGAAGGACATTATAGGAGACTCATTTGTGTTTCCAGTTGTATTTGTCCCCTCCATGTTACCTGTTTCATAAGTTCAATTTGATGAAAAACAAATAATTTGTCTTGCTAGAATTTTATTTCCTAGGATATTGATAGGAGATCTTATTAGCTTGTTTCTTTCCCAAACCATCTTGCAGTGGAATAGTGATCAGGGAAACGTGCTGTAGGATCTGGTGGGTGTGACCTATGCAGTCAAGTGCTTGTGGCTGCTGGGAAGATGGTGGGCAGTGAAAGTTGTAGCAGTGATTTGTTAATGCAATAACAGCTAGAAGGACACAGCTCTCCTTCCAAGCAACTCTGCTCATCCCTAGCTTTAAATAATCAGTAATTTCCCAGTGTCTCTTCTCTTGTGTCTCTTAATGTGGCATGCATTACCACTGCAATCCTCTGACTACAGCTATAGGAATTCTGCATAATTTTCACCATTCCAGATATTTTCCAAATCAGTTGTTCTATAAATGAATGTTGGTCCCTATTGGTTTAGCCTCAACCTTAGAGGAGCTGGAATTAATGGACAAATCTAATTGATCTGTGGTGAGAGAGTTGGAAATACCTAATCCTTGCCCACCTCTGATCAGCTGCTGAGGAATGCTAAATGCTAGTTGACATGGCTCTTTCCCCTCTTCCAAGACACACTGTGCATTGTTTATTCTAGAGATGCATCTGAATGAAAGCTGCGGAAAGCAACCAGCTCTACTTTCTACTTTGAATCTTTGAAGTGTGTCTGCTGGTAGATTAGTGTCAGCATTTAATTTGCATGGGGGAGAACAACGAGAACTTGCTAGTGCAACTGCAAAATAATCCTAATTATGGGTTGATAACTCCACCCACCAATGTAGAGTGATGTGTGGTGATGTCATAGTTTGGTGTGGAGACACACCTCAAAGCTTCAGACTGACTTGTGTTTCCCACCCAGTCACTTCCACTCTGGAAGCGACTGGTTGGCTGAAGCACTTTAGAGTGGATGTTCAGTAAAATCATTGGAGGCTGATCTTACTACACCATTTGGGGAGTCAACTCTTGTAACAGTCACTGGGAATAATTTGGGGCTTTTCTTTTGAGTTGAGACTTTGAATTTGGGTAAACTGAGCCAGACTGAGCCTTCAAAGGGGGGAAGCAAAAGCCAAGCGCACCAAGTATAGCATCTAACCACAGTATGTGTCGTCTTACTCTCCAGGTCCAAAACATTCATGGAGCTTTCAATGCCCTGGGGGGGGCGGACAAGCTTAGCTCAAACCGTATGTATCACTGGTGTTTTATCGGGGCTTAACCAGACCTCTGATGGTGGGCAAAGGCAAAATAAAATTCAGGATATTAATGCAATGCTGCTAAAGTGGTCAGATAAGCAAATAACACGGGATAGGCATCAGTGAATGAGATTTCCATTCCCACCCCTGCTTGGATCTAGGGAAGGCCCAGTCCAGGGGTTTGCAAAGTGGGGGGCAGAGCCCCTCTGGGGGTCATGAAATTTTATAAGTGGGGGGTGCAACATGATTGGCTGCTGGGTCTCAGACTCATCCAGCTCATAAAAATGTTGAAATATGTTGCTGTTTTTATGTATGCGTATTCACATTTATATACCAATTAATACAGTTTTTTACATTCTGCTGGCTTATGTTCTTATACATGTCGAAAGGGTTTTTTCATATGAACATATCCAAACCAATAGAAGTGTTGGTTTACATTAGACAGCTTGGGTTGGGCCTGCTAAATGCAGGGACAAAAAGTGGGGCCTGAGGAAAAAAGTTTGCTCACCCTTGGCCTAGTCTGCAGGGTCTTTTGTTACCACCTTTCTCGCATTCTGGGTTTTGTAGTAGGTGGACTTCTTTGTGGGCTGATTATGATCACTAGCTACAACGGACTGGCTGGGTCATAGTCAATTATGAGCAGGGAGTTTGTGGTATTTGCACCTGCACACTGCTCTTCTAGCCCTCACCCACTTGCCATGCTACCCCCAGAGACATGTAGTCTTTTTCTGATAGCCATCATGAGTTCCCACCCCCCCCCTGCAGGGCACGGGGTTTTTCCACTGGTTAATCTATTCATTCCCTTTCTGACCCACAGCCCTGGCATCTCACGATTATATCTTGAAGATAGTGCCCACTGTGTATGAAGAAATGAGTGGCAAACAGCGGTACTCCTACCAGTATACTGTAGCAAACAAGGTACGGCTGGGAAGAAAAGCCCAATGAGTTCAAGGCAAGCTCTTGACTTACAAAACTCATCTGTGCTATTGCTATTGTGCTGTTATATAGCATGTGTTGTTTGGCAGGTATGCAGTAGCCCCTGCTGGAAGAGTGAGGCACTGAACTGCTTGCAGTCACCTCTTCTGTACTTAGCAGCAGCTACGTTATAGTAGCATGAGAATTATCCTCTGCACCTGGTGCTAATTATCCTGTATCTAGGTTATTGTTGCCTTGCAGCTGACTCTCTCCTATAATCCAACCCCTATATAGTGCATCAAAAACCTTCACACCCTGAAATCATTCTATGTCCAACCCAATTTTCATGCTAAAAGTGTCACAGGGATTTACTGCCTGGTACTCTCCTGTTTTTAGAGTGTGGGAACCTGGCAGTGCCACTCCAATGACTGACTTGGTTGGGGGCTAATTATTTTCCCTTTGAAGATCCTTTAGACTACAAAAAAATATTTTAAGACAGACAGTAAACTAAATGCATTATTTATGGAGTGGTCCCACCCTTTGCTAATCTTTGCTAACTTTGAAGATGGACGTGGTTGTTGCTCTCAGGCTATGTCTACGCAAGGCCCCCACCTTTTGAAGGGGGATGCTAATGGGACACTTCAGGATATACTAATGAGGCACTGCAATGAATATGCAGTGCCTCATTAGCGTAATGGTGGCGTGTGGCTCGTCTACCCGGAGTCCTTTTCGAAAGGACCCCGCACCCTTCGAAATCCCCTTATTCCTGTAACCAAATAGGAATAAGGGGATTTCGAATTATGTGGGGTCCTTTCGTAAAGGACTTCGTGTAGATGAGTCGCGCTCCATCAAAAGCAGCACTTTCGAAGTACTGCAGCCGCCATTATGCTATGAGGTGCTGCATATTCATTGCAGCACCTCATTAGCATATCCCAAAGTGTCTCATTAGCACCCCCTTTTGAAAGCAGAGGGGCTAGTGTAGACATAGCCTTCGTGTCTGTATGTTTGTGCAGGACATTGCTCCACTGGCCCAATGCAATCAAGGGTCGAGTGGCTCTGGCTTCCCTTCAGATTTATGCAGGCAGATTTATTGTGTCCTTTCTACCTGGGAGTCCTGAGGCTGCCATTCTGCTAAATTATCCACTCATTTAATGTACTCTCCTGAGCTGCCAAGAGCAATCATCTGCTGTGCTTTCTGGTTGTGCTGTACAGTATGTCCCAAGGGTTTGGATGGTGTTCTCGCCCGAGACAGAATGTATTCTTTCTGTTTAATGTCACAGCCACTGTTTTGATAAGACTATCCTGCAACACAAGTTTTGAAATTAATTAGGAAAATGCACAGCTGAGCTGATACTTCTGTGAGCAGGATTGCAGTTGGGGCCTTCAGCCAGGACTGAATTATCAGGACTGTGCTGGTGGGGGTAAGGAAAGAAAAAATGAGGTCAGGTCTGCCAAAACTGTCCTATTCATATCTAGAATGCAGGCAAATGGAGCTGCATCTTCAATTTTCTGTGCTTTTAAAAATGGTCTGTGATTACTGCCTCTGCTCTAGACTCCTATGCTGGTAAAAGGGAAGTAGGAATTGGAAGGAAGTCTTTGGAATAGTCTTGCCTCAGTGCCCTAGCATGAGCTGGTTCTCTTCCATGATGGAGATGTGTGTGGCTGTCTGTCTCCTGTCCCACATCATCTCCTAGATCTTTTGTTTCCTCTCCACCCAGAACCACCAGTACAGTTCTGACATGAACCAGTTGGTTCTGCTAGGAGCACTTACACTAGGCTGATAGCAATCCCCTTTTCTCCATTGAAGTTCAGTCCACCTCATCTGGAAGAGACGTCAAAAGAGAGAATAAATTCCCGTATGGTTCATGAAGCATGATGGCGCTGCTTCAGGTGGTTCCCCCTCACTTTGTTCAGGAGAGATCATCCTATCAATGACTGGTTGAAAGCACAGTTAAAATATTATACAGCAAAACAACTACATGCTCTCTTGATGAGACCTGGTAGAACGAAGATGTATTTGCAAAGCAGGTTTTAGAAATCCCTTTCACAGAGCTGCTTTCTCCATAATTGTGGATAATCTGTATTTTGTTGGAGAACTTCCCTTTAGCTGATACTTTGCATGTACCTGCTATGTAGGAAGGGGATTAAAAGGTCCTATCCATAGTGGAGGGTCTCTGCTGAACAGATTTAAAATAGTTTTTACTAACTCTTTGTTTCATTAGGGCATAGAGCAAGTTTCTTAATATGTTTAAAACACAGCTCTGTCCCATTTGCCCCGGGAAGCAAAGAGTGTTAGAAACTGGTAGTTGGGGCCTCAGACACAGGAAATGCTTTGTTGTGAATGAATGGTGTGGGTGCATGTATAAGCTGGTGTAAATCAAATTCCCTTGGTATTGCTTAACTTAACCAGGGGTTAGCTGCAGTTTAGTTTTAATAGTGCAAGAAGTCTGTGTACAGGTTGAACCTCTTTAAACCAGGACTTTGTGGTCCAACAACATCTGCAGTCTGGCAAGACCATGGATATACCTAGACCAGAGTCCTGGTGGTTGGGAGTCCAGCATCAGGAGGAGCTGTGGTTGGGAACCCAGCTGGGTCTGAAAGCCCAGCTGGGCCAGTTGCAGGGGAGCCCTGCCATGGCTGGTTGTCCGGTTGGGTTGGTGGCAGTGGGGCCAAGAGAGGCAGGTGGCGGGGGATGGCAACTGGGGGAGCCAGTGACCAGGGGCGAGAGTAGAGCTGGTAGTAGGAAGGCCAGAGTTGACCTCCCCTGATCTGGCAAAGTCCCTTGTTTGAGACCAGTCAGGTCTCAAGGGTGCTGGACCAGGGAGTTGCTCCAACCTGTACAACCATTTGGAGAGTCCATGTATCTACCTGGAGTTGATCCAAACCTGTATTTTTCATTAAGTTCAGTGGGTTTTGGATTAGGGTCATACTGAGTGGTACTTTTTGTTCCATGCCACATCACCAGGTCATGAGTATTGTTGAATATAGTCATTGAGAAATGAGCAAGTTACCCTTGTTAATGCTGGGTAATTACTATCTCCTGATACTAAGTTACAACTTTTTCCAGTACGAAACAGTAGAGTGAGGAGTAGCGCAGTGGAAAGAGAATCAGTTCTGAGTGAGATCAACTTCTTCGAAATAAAATGGCTCATCCTTTCTGCCTTTCCTTCCCCTCCCTCTCATTCCCAGGAGTATGTTGCCTACAGTCACACCGGCCGCATTATCCCTGCTATCTGGTTTCGCTATGATCTGAGCCCCATCACAGTGAAATATACAGAGCGGCGGCAACCCTTGTACAGGTTTATCACATCGGTGAGTTACTTTCAGTCTGTGACATTTCCTTCTTGCCCTTTCCTGTGTTTAACCTGACCTCCTTGCCCATTCTGGGAATTGAATTTCCTGCGTCAGAGCACTGTGGCATGAGATGAGAGTAAAGCTGGGCTCCATCTCTACCTTAGCCAGCTCATCTGGGTTGAAAGTAGAGGAGAAAGTGGACCATCCCATGAAAGAGGATCAAGCTTTGATGGTTTGATTTAACGTCTTTGGCGTAAAAGACAAATATCTCGCAAGAGGGATACCTGTGCTCTTTTGCCCATGAGACTGTGAGGGAAGGGAGTCACATTGGCAATATGCAAGGAACATGGGAGCAAAATCTAACTGGCATGCAGTAAGAGCAGGTTGCAACAGACCTCCTCTCTAATAATGGGACCCAGCACATACAGGCAATAGGACCCATCATGCTGTGCACCTTGGCAGTCGACAAAATGTGTATCTTTATATGCATGTGTGTATGTTAAACTAACTGACTATAACCTGACTTCGGTGGCGTCCAAGACCTATGCTGTGGAACAGGGGTTGAATATTTGAATTGGAAATATAATGGTGCTTTATCAGTTGTGCTGTGCTATATGCCTAGGAGATTAGGTTCTGGAGTTTTCAGTAAACATTGCATTCCTTTCATTCAGCTTCAGAGTTCTGAGGTGGAAGGGTTGAGAGCCAGAACTTCATGGTTTGGGCTCTTCTTCACTTAGCATGTCTTCCTGATCTCAAAGTGTGATCGATAGGCTAAAACATTAGGGATGTGCTAATGCTTCTTGCTATCTTTCTCCCTCCCAAACTGTGGTCCCAGGGTCTTTTCTTTCTTTGGAGTGGTAGGTAACATAGTTGGGGACCCGGGACCAGTCTATACTTCAGTACCCTGCACTGCTGTTCACTATCATGTCTATTTGCTTGTTGCTAACAGGCCATCTCATGGGAACAGCCAATGCTTGGGGGCTGACAAACTTACCAGGCCCCTGGTCAAGGCAGGGATCAGGGAAGAACTCTTTGTTGCCTGAAGGGGCAGGGCCTCAGAAGAAGGGCTGGGTCTGGGGGCAGCCAGCCCTCAACACTGCCTAGAGTGTGTTGTGCCACTCCCCTCTCCCCCCATGCACAGGAAGCCCTCAGACTGCCTGGAGTGCACCTCCAGCAGTGATGTAAATGGCCCTCTGGCCACTGCTGCTCGGGAACCCTGGGCCCTTTTGAATTGCCAGGCCCTGGGACAGTTGCCCTCTTTGTTCTCCCCCGTCTGTAGGCCTGGGAACAGCTATAGAATAGGTGTTAAATAAAACACCATGTTTCAAAATTGTGTAAGCAGCATGGAAAATGTTGTAGATGTTTCTCTTTCCTCCCGACTACCACCAGATTAGCTTCCAGGTTAAAGATCCCAGCTCTGCCCATATCAACTGTTCTCTCTGTGCTATTGCTTGCCCAACCAGAGATTTATTTTTTACTTCTGCTTTATGCCTAGGGTTTGACTGTATGTTTTGGGTTTAGGTGGCTCCATTTGGGCAGTTCTGTGTTAGTATTTGTTATGTTGAGACGTGTGGAAAACAGTACTTCCATGGCAGCTTTAGTCCCCTCATTGGAGGGTGACTGATGTAACTTGTGTGTCATACTTTTTGTATTTACCTGCCATGCAGATCTTTGCTGTATCAGTGGGACCCCCTGGCCAGGATATAGTTGCTGGTCACGTCCCTCTTCTGCTCATCTAGGCTGACAATGCTAAGCTTTGGTTTGCTCCCTTGTGTATATGTGTGCTGGCTCCTTAAGCAGGAGAGGGAGCTTTTTGGAAGGATGAGGGAGAGCAGAGCTGCTGGAGACAGAGAGGCTTTAGTCCTCAGCTTTCTTGTCCTAGCTCAGTGACACACTCTGGTCTGTCGTCATTCCCATGATTCTACCTCTTCCTCCTAGTGTTATCAGCCTGGCCTTCTGCATCACGATTACCCCCACGACTGGCTCATCGTAGTTGGCGTGCTGAGGCCACAGCATTCTGATCCAGCAAAAACTTACCTGCTTGTGGCAGCTGAGTTGTTATTGAGTGGGCAGGCTTCGGAGACCTCTCGGCTCCTGCTGTGTAGCAGATGCTTGGTTAAAAACCACAGAAAAGGGATGGGGAGGGAGCATCTGCTGTTTCTTATTGAGCAGCTTGTTTACTAGACTGCGCCCACACAATTGTCACAAAAGCATTGCAGCACTGAAATAAGTTCTGGGAAGCGAATCTCAGAAAAGACCCTCTTGAACTGTCAGAGGCTTTGGCCGGGTTGTAAATGTAAACTGCTTCATTACCACAATGGCAACTGAATTTTTAGTTTCTGAATCTGTGGGAACCCTAAACATGGGTGTTCGCAAGAGGAACGATGTAGATTTTGAATGGTGGGTGCTAAAGAAGATGGTGTCTGGTAGTTTGTGTAGGGAGGTGAAATCAGAAAAAAGTGCTGGGACCAGAGGACTCTTGTGCTGCTGTTGCCTGTACCATATTTGTTCTGTGGATAAACAGAGGATGACTGACATCTTGCTCGAGCTTCGAGTTTCTTTTTAAAATTCCAAAGCAGCTCAGATTGATGTCTCAGAACACACAGCATTGTACCATACATTATGGCCCTCATTACTGCCATCCAAACTATAATGCTGCCTAGTCTAATGCTTGTTAGCTTGTGGCTACCCCTTTTGTTTCCAGTGACATTAAGAACATCATTCCATGACATGCAAGAGGCCTAATCTATGCAGAACAAAAAGCATCGTGCTAGAAAATACTGAAAGTATCCTATATTAACAAATACAATGTTAACCACAACTTAGCACTAAGTGAAAACCAGGGCTAACTTGATTACCATCAGAAGTCCTGTGGCACCTTATAAACGAACAGATTTTTTGCAGCATAAGCTTTTGTGGGCAAAGACCCACTTTGTCAGATGCATCAAACCGGAAATAAGGTGCAAATTTGTAGCACTGACAGCAATTAGGCATCTGCACAGCTTATTGAGGAGTGTGGTGGACTCCCCATCACATAAACTCTCTTAGAAAAGTACCTAGTTTTGATTTAAATGCATATGCACTATCTCAACAACAAGTTACTGAGCTCATGACTAGGATTACCTGGTGCAAATATATGGCCTGTTTTATGGAGGAGATCAGACTGCATGATTACAACAGCCACTTCTGCTCTAAAATCTGATCATGAAGAAGCCCTGAAGATCCCCAGTATGGCATTTCATTTTGGAAAGAGACCACCGTGCTGCCATTGCTGTTTCATCTTCTGCTAGGTATATCTGTGCAGCTTTGCTCTCTTCCAGGTGCACTCACTTTTTCCACTCCGCCTTCCATCACCCACTATACTGTAACAGAGAGGTAGCCGTGTTAATCTGTACTCCGACAAAACAAAACAAGAATACACTGTAGTCACCATTCCCTATTCATATCTGTTAAAACTCTACTGTGATGCCTATGTTGTCGTTGCAGGATCTCTCACTGTTGTCTCCTTGCTCCACTCCTTTTATTTGTCATTCCCCTTAGTGGCATAGGCATAAATATCAACTTAAGACAGCTATTGATCACTTTATCTATAAAGCTCCTTTGCACCCATAGCCCTATGCAAATAAAGTACCTGCTTCCCAAAAATCCTGCCATAGAATGGGACTCTGAGCACTTATTAGAGCCTCACTAATGGACTGTCTAACAAATAAATGACATGGAATTACTTCTGTATTGACCCAGAGAGAGACCTTGTGTTTCACCTCTTTTGTTGTTCAGAGAAAACTCAAAGCTGTGTCTGTTGGAAGGCAGAGTCCAACTGAATGCCAGGTGTACATGAGTCATAAGCACTCAGCGGTACAGAGCTGTGCAGATGAATATGTATTTTTCTGTGTTTTTCCCCCCTTGTGTTGCTGCACTAAAGTCAGATTTTCCTACCATCTGATGCAAACTCTAAAAGCGTTTTTTGTGGTCTAAAACCTCCTGTCATCTGATCCCCTGAGGACTGAAATAGCCAATCTCCTTAGCCGTCGTTGTCCCTGAAAAGTCACTGTGCGTCACATTCGCAGGGGTGGAAAGGGAAGGGTGCAGAGTGCAGAGAGCATATTTGCACCACAAAAATAAGAACTGAGCCTCCGACAGGTGCTCAGGTTTCTAAGGCTTTATCTGCCAGATTGCCAGCTGTGCTGCAAGAAGCCTATTACCCAGCCCCATGTCACTCAGGCACCTTGCTGTTTTACTGAGCTCACAGGACACAAGTATCATGGATTATAATTATGTTTATAAATGAGCTATTTCTTCCCCACTGCCATCGTTTATCATTGGTCTATCATTAGATCTGGTTAGTCCATTACTGTAACAAATTCCTTGCCTAACTTGGCTACTGCTGCTCATCGGTGTGGTGCTCCAGTGTGATTTGTTCTGTGGCAAATCGGATATGGCGCAATAGACCTAAATGGCAGTTGGCTCCTTCCCAAGGATGTTGTACAGCTAACTTGCCTATAACTGCTGGCCCTTTGCCCTGTAGCTTTAAATAATCTTACTGCATTTTCCCATCCATCTCTAGGATCTGGTACGAGTCCAAATCCTCCCTCTTCCTGAGACAAGGCAGCATTTCTGTTTTTTCCCCTTTCACCAGCCCCAAGAATAACTACCATTCAATGAGCCATCCCAGGCTTCACTCTGAATGACATACAAAAAGGCTATAGTAAAAGAAGATTAAGGTTGCAAAGGCAGGCACACACAAGTTAGAAACCTTAGCACTTTTAATTGGGGCCCCTTGTGCATATGAATTATACTGCCTTTCACTACATGATCACATACTATTTTTGCTGCCTCATTCATTGTTCGTGGTGGATGGCACTCCCTGATTTTTTCAGTATTTCTTTTTATCCCCATGATTCCATCACTCAGTGTCTAATCTGTGCCTTATTGCCAGCATACAGTTTAAATCCGGGGTCTCAAAACCCCAGCCTGGGACAGTTGTGCAATCTGGCTCTGAAGTACTGGGGACCAGGGAGGAGCCCATTACCTTCCCCAAGCCTCACTCCTTCCTGCAACCACTGTGCCCCTCTTCCCCCCATGACACCCTGTCCCCCAGGATCTGACTTCTGGGATGAGGGGGTTGGGAGCTGGCACGGGGCAGCATCAGTGGTCAGGTCTCCCCCACACTCCTTCATCTCCCAAAATTGCCGGTGCAGCAGATGCTGCAGGTACTCAGAGCACAGGAGAGTGGGAGGCTTGGGGAATGGTAATGGACAGCTCCCTCCCACCCATCCTGGCCTGCCGGTATTCCTGGGCCAGTGTGTGCAACTGCTCCAGCCATGGACAGTTTGGGGATTGATTTAAACGTAGCAGTGAATACAGAATTGCTAATTTCCTCATGGGCTTTTCTGTGGTGTTCTTTGCTTTAGTATTGAATGCTTCACAAATGCTAATTTTTTTCCTCCCAGGAATCCCTCTGTAGGAAGGTTGATATCAACCCCATTTTACAGGTGGGGAACTGAAGTGATATAATGGGGAGATATTGATATAAATGATATAAAGGCTAAAATTTTTGTTTGCAAATTTTGGGTGTCCTCACTAAGAAACGCAAGTCCTGAATTTTCAGAGTATGTAACCTTTACATGATCACAAAATAGCGCCTGTTGATTTTAGCCACATCTCTGATCACTCAGCACTCCTACTAATCAGGCCCCACGTGATTCAAGGTGGGCATTCAGAAAATAAGGGACACGGGGTGGAAAGGGAAGGGGCTCCTTGTGAAAACTTGGGCTGTGACTTGCCCAGCATCACTGAGGAACTCTGTGCTAAAGGCAGGGTAAGAATCCATTCTCCAACATTGCATTTGACTTCCTTAACCATAAATACTGCTACTTTTTTTTTTTCCTTATAATCCCCTGCTTCATTCACCACAAACTGCAAAATCAGTAGTGAATGAAGCAGGTAGGGAGACCCTCATTCATGAGCATCATCCATCCTGTTCCCAAATGAGGTTGAGGTCTTGTGTGAAAAATAGAATGAGATTATGTAATTAAAGACTTGATCAAATGTCATCTATGTGTAGATAGAATGGGAGGAATTAAGGTTGCACGTACAACCTTAGTGCAGTTGTTTCCTAACTTTTGAGCATGAGGCTATGAAACTTCAGTGGTTTTTTTAAACCATCGGGCTTTTTATATGACTTCCAAAGTTTTTAAAAAGCAGTCTGGGAAAAAATACATAGAACCATTTGATCCCCATACCATCTTGGGTCATCATCACAATTGGAATTACAGATTGTTCTGATTCTGCCCTGTACAAATTGTTTCCTTCTGTTACGTTCTTCCTCTGCTTCTGGCCCCACTTTAGTCCTTTAGGTTGCATCTACACTACAAGATTATTAATTTCTTAATAATGATTTTGTAATTCTGGAATTTATAATTACAGTTTTGACTATCCTCACCTTCCCACATGCTCCTCAAAAAGTTGACATTGCTGCTGCACTCAATTGGCAAACACCAACTGTTTCAGTAGTGCATTGTGGGAACCTATCCCACAGTTTCTCGTCCCCACAGCATTCTGGGTATGCTCGCTGGTCTTTGACATCATCTTCCCATTTTGAGTTTTCCTCATTCCCCTCCTGTGGCAAACAAGCCTCCATTTTTCCTGTTGGAAGGAAGGAAGGAAGGAAAAGTAGGGCATCCGTAGAGATGGCAAAAAACTTTACAGAAATCTCTTTCTTCTGTAGCTGATTCTCAACTGGCCATCCACTGAGTGTCCTTCCTGTGATTGCACCCAATCCCTGAAAATAACACAGAGACCTGAAAAGCTTGAAGAAAGAGAAGAGAGTTGATGAGAGGAGGGTCTCTGGCTTTTTGGTGCACTATATCTGTGCACGTGCTGTGTTCTCAACTAGCCATCCACTGAGTGTCCCCCTTCCCTTGATTGCATCCCATCCCTGAAAACCACACAAGGACCCTGACTGTATTCTCAAAGTTAGAAGAAAGAGGATAGAAAAGTCTAGCAAAAGAGATTTTTGTCTTCCTTCTTCATTACACAGATATTGCCAACATGGGGCTTGCAGTGAAATCCCATATACTACACTTTACCGGAATCAGGAATCTCAACTTGCCCTGCCCTGTGTTTTTGGTGGGGGTCAAAACATGAAGACAGATAGGAAGTATTAGAAAAAAGATGTTACAACAGAAATATCAAACCAGCAGTTGTCTGCAGTGAACAACAAGCTCCTGAAAGCATTTTCGGTGGGGTGGGGTGCTGGGTTCTGTGGCTGCAGAGCCGGTTGAAGTAGTCCCCCTGACTATCTTAGCCACAGGGGGAAACTTTCCCCTGGTGGCAGCAAGCCCCGCTGGTCATGATAAGGGGTATTGGAAGGGTTCAGTGGGGATCAGTTGAAGTAGTCCCCCGACTATCTTAGCTGCTAGGGGAAACTTCCCTCTGGTGGCAGCAAGCCCCCAAAATTCTTTCTGTCCATGGAGCCCTAAACATGCGCAAGCCAGGACATGGTGCTGCGTGGCAGTGTGGTCAGTCCAGTATGGCAGGCATGTCCTTTTATTGGGTCAGGGGCTACCCGTGTGATGTGGCTGAGCACAGGAAAGACCCCGACTCCGTGGCGCCTGTGGGGGATAGAGGGGGCTTTGCACGCAAATGCAAACTGCTGAGAAGTTTCTCAGCCTCTTGTACAAGCACGACCCCCACAACAGCCGTGTTGCCACGTGGTGTGGCAGGACAGTGGTTGGTGCCAGGCGGCGCGGAAAAAAATAACAAGTGTAGCCCCATGATGGGCCTAGTTGAATGGGTAGATGTGTTCACAATGCTAATAGCAAAGAAAGAAAGACATGCCTCAGGCTCGCACACAAACATGACCCCACAGCCACAGGCTTTGGTCACGATTTGAAATTCACGATCTTCCTGTTGCCTAATTCTGGCGCCCCTGGAGAGCAGCGGCCAGAGCGGAGCACTGAGGGGCACTGTGGGGTACATCCGGGACAAATCTAGAAGCTAATGAATTCAGTTTTAAGACGTGGCGCTTCCACGCCGGCCTTTAATCCAACTTTTGAATTGGAGCTTGATGCTATATCCAGCAGGTAACTTCGATATTGTAATCTCGGTATTAGTGCCCCCTAAATCGAGCTAATGGTATGTAAAGTGAAGACAGCCACGTGGTAATATCAAGCTACGTGCCTTAAATTCAAATTTGTCTCGCTGTGTAGATGCAGCCCTGTTCTCTTGAACCAGATGTGTTCCTCTTCCGTACAGCCTGGGCACCAGCAGAGGGAGCACTGACAGCATCGAAAAGGCAGTCTCCGTTCTCCCGGTTCTGGTGCTGGGCATCACAGTGTCCCCTAACAACTGTGAGAAGCAGTTGCAAAGAAAGTCCTGCTCAGCCCAGCGAGTGCTGTGACTTCTCGGGTTGGATTGTGCTCAGCATGGTCACTACGGAGCTCTGTGGGAATGGAATGTTGGAGCATTTTGCTGTCAAGCTGTTAGCAAATTTCTAGTGAGCAGTGCTAGAGGTGGTTTTCCCCAAGACTTACAATTTCGACGAATTGGGTAAATTTTTGCAGGGATACAAAAACTGCCTCTGACTTCCAAGACAATTCTCCTGTGGAATTTCTAGCCCTGGCTTCAAAGTAGGACTGTGCTAAAGCTTCTCAGTGAAATAGTTGAGATTTTTTTTAACACTGGAAAAACACTTTTTTCCCCCTCTTGTGCTGAGAATTAAATAATCCAGCCTGAGTTAGATATCCATCATGAAAAACTTCAGTTTGACCAGTTAGTTTGGCAAAGTTATAAACAGCTGAAAATAGGCTCTAGCAGTGGAAAATGTCAGCTCTACATCTTATTAGTCTCTGTCCTTTAGGAATTGAGAACATACATTCACCCTGCATTGCAAACTGCTCTCCAGGTAAGGGAGAAAGCAGACATCTGTGGATGATAGACAGCAGAGGTGGGAAGAGTACCCAAAAAGTTAAATAAAGATGTGGCTTGTGTGCAGTTTTACTCATGTAGTTTTCCAGGGGGACAGCGTTGACTTGTACCTAACTACCCTCTCCCCCAGCTGTACTTTTACTTAAGTAACGTTTTGGGTACTTTTCCCACTTCTGATAGAAAGCTGCACTGGACAGACATCATGTGGTGACTAAATTAAAAGTTGGCTTGGCGGAATTTGATTTTTACTTTTTTTAAGTTCAGTGGTTGAGATCAATTTTTATTTTTAACCTTTTTCTGATATATTTATTTATTTATTTATTTAAAATAAATGTCAAGTTTCACAGCAGTGGTTCAGAGGTTCCTTGTGCAGCCAGAATGGGACACAGATAGCAGTACTGCAGGGGGCACCCTGAGGGACTGCGGAGCTACTGACTGGATCCCTGTAAGCAGAAGTTAAGGGAACAGTTGCAGTCCAGGCAGGGCAAAGCAGAGGTCTGCAAAGAGGAGTCCCCAGCCACAGGGGAGGCCATCTTGCTGTTGAATGCCTGATCCCTAGGGTGTGGCCCACAACACTCCCATCCCAGGAGTAAGTGGGGGCCATGACAGCTGGGCGGCAGGGGGCTCCATGTATGGCTGTAGACAAGGTGACACTGGATCTTTGCAGGCACAAGGGAGGCTGCACGTGCTGGTTGTTACTGATGCGTATTTGATGTCCATTTCAGACTGTCTGGTGAAATAGACTTTTACTGTCATTAACCATTTAAATTAAATCCTGCCAAGCCTCGTGAAAAGCCATTGTGATAAAGCTAGTAGGTGTGGTGGGGGCTGACAATCCATCAGGGAGAAAAGAGATTTCTTTTCCACTGAAATTTGAAATAACTGAGCCTAAGAACCGGAGGGAGGCTGCTTCAGTCAATAAGAGTCGCATTAGGAAAGGATCAAATGCAAGACTACAGAGGAATAGAACCATAGTGAAGTGAGTGTGTGAAGGAGCAGAATCACCATCAGGCCAGTGAGTCAGTAGGTAGATAGGGTACAGCAGTGTTTCTTAAACTTTTTGAGACCTCACAACAGCAATTATTTTTTATGTAGAGCACCTATGACAATTTTCTTAAAAAAAATTGTCGTCAGACCAAAACCAAACAGTAACATACACAGTAAAACCAGCAAGAAGTAATTTAATCAGGTACCCCAGCAATGAAGACGTAACATTGCATCTAGTTTTAATAACAGAAAATAGAGACCATCCAAACGTCATGGCACACCTGCAAGTTACTCACAGAACACCAGTCTTCTGAGGAACACATTTCAAGAAACTCTGGAACAGAGAGATTCCAGAGAGCTACTCTGAGGCAGACAAGGTGGCTGAGATTGTAATTTAACTGGACCAACAACTGTTAGTGAGCGATCAGATAAGCTTTTTAGCTACACAGAGTTCTGGTTACATGTCAGCTTGAAAACCTCTCTCTCTCACCAGCAGAAATTGGTCCAAAAAAGATATTACCTCACCCATCCTTGTCTCTTTAATATCCTGGGACCAGCACGGCACAGGAACGCTACATACATCTAGAATGGTGGCATTCCTACTGTAGAATCCTAGCAGTGAGAGAGAGATTTGTGATGCGACAAGCCTTTGCCATTCCTTAGGGGACAATGCAGCATGGTTCCCTCTGGCACATTTTTAGTGTTCTGCCCAGGAGCATTTAAACTGTGCCAGATTGTGAGAGTTTCTACAACTGTCTTGGGACACTGCTCAGATATTCGTCTGTGGGCTAGTGGCAGAGAGTGGGAGAGGACAAAAGGGGAGGCAAGGGTGCTGTGATGGGCATTTGAGATGTGCTGTACTTTCTATTGGCACATGTGACAGAAACTGATCAGTCAGATTCCTTTGTCTTAAATTGTTTTCTTGCCTGCACTTGTATATTAACAATTTGAGGTGGGCTGGGGAGTAGTGAGGTCATGCTTTGGAACTCTCCTATGTAGTAAGTGTGATACCCGCACACATTTCTTTATCCTTTCCACACTCAGGGACATACACACCTTTACCCAGTCCGCAGGGCTCAAGGCATGACCCTGACAATTTAAACTCCCACCCTTACCCCATTCCTAGGGCTCAGGGTGTAATTCCCTGCAGATATGCAGGATTTGTGCCACTGAAAAAGCCTTACAAAGTAACATTCTTATTCTCTATTTACAATTAACAAGAAAGCAGAATACATGCTAAGCAGAGAGTATCATGCTCACCAATCCTGACAAGGATGGCAGACTTCCCCTGTTGGGACATACGGAGTCAGTCTCTGGATGCTGATTGCTGCACCCCAGGGTCTGGTAGTGCTGGTCTTGGAGGGGGTGGGGTGCGGGGGGTGAGTCCTCCCAGGTTTTATTCCTTAAAGTGTTCCTTCTTCCATCCTTCTGCCCTTCCTGCTTTCCTTCTTGGACCCAAGTTTAAGTCATGAAACTTGAGTCCTGCTTACCTATAGTTTGACTTATTATTTTAATATAATTTTACTAACCAATCGGGGTGTATGGGGTACCCAGGGAGGGGTAGCACCTCTGGTGTGGGGACTTGCCGTGTCTCTTGGGGGCAGTTCGTGCACCTTTGGTCCCCACCTGGCACCCAGCTCTCACCTGTGGCTCCAAGAAGCTGTAACATGCAGCGGACACACCCTGATAAATCGCTTCGACAGGCGGGCTAAACCAGGTGAGGGTAGCTGGTGGGTCCGAAACCTGTGGTGAGATAGGGAATTGCCTATCCCAGAATGCAAAGTCGGCCCCAGCAGACTGGGTGGATGAGATCAACAGCAAGATCCAACGACCAGGAAGGCGGTTCTGTAGCGCTCTGTGGAGAGCGAGGGGCGTGACAAGGCACCAAAGACAGCATGGCCATCCACTGCAGCCTTGGAAGTCCCAGCCGTGATGACTTTTCGTACCACTGGAACCAGGCTTCTGAAATCAAGAGAGTGGAACTGCCCCTGTGCAATGGCTTTTCCATTTCAGACATTCTCCCACATAGGTTCTTTGCACAGTCTCATCACTTCTGTCTACCTCAAAGTCCTGAGGCGATGGCGGAGGGGCGAAGCGACAGGTGGAGGTGACCACTGGGAGTCGTAGCTCCAAACCTACATGTAGGCGGCCTGTGGACTTGGTCACTCGACTCTGACCCCCGGACGACAGAGGAGTTCGGCAGCATCCCAGACGACTGGGCAGGCCTTTTTAGGAACAGCACTGCTCACCCTCAAAAGGAGGGAGGGGACTAGTAAAGGTGTCCCTAAAATTTCTTGTCACAACCAAAAGGGCCAGCATGCCGTAGCTGGCAGTTTTACCCTCACAGCAGTCGAAAAACAGTGAAAAGAAAGATGATATTTGCAGCATGGAACATTCACACCCTCTTGGACAGGGAGAATGCTGAGGCCTGAGAGAAGAACTGCCCTCATAGCAAGAGAACTGGCATGTTATAACATTGACATAGCTGCCCAGAGCAAGACTAGGCTGGCAGAGGAAGGATCCATCTGTGAAACAAAAGGAGGTTACGCCGCCTTCTGGAAAGGCAGGCCAGAAAATGAAGACTGAATCCATGGAGTGGGACTTGCCATCAAGAAATCACTTCTGCACCAGCTTCCTGACCTACCAGTTTGCATCAGTGAGTGTTTGATCAAGCTCCGCTTCCCCCTCAACACCTCTCGCCACGTTACAGTCATCAGCGCTCACACCCCCACGCTGACTAGCAGTGACAAAGCAAAAGAAAGCTTCCATGAGGACCTTGACCATCTTTTGAAAGCAAATTCTCCTAGTGACAAGCTGCTCCTGTTGGGTGACTTCAGCACCAGGGTTGGCAAAGACTGTAGGTCCTGGAAAGGGTTGCTGGATCATCATGATGTTGGTAACATGAATGCCAATGGCTGCCTTCTGCTGAACTTGTGTGCAGAAAATGACCTGACGATTACCAACATTCTCTTCAGGCAAGCCAGTAAATACAAGACCACATGGATGCACCTGTGATCAAAACAGTGGCACCTGCTTGACTATGTCATCAGTCACAGGCGGGACATTCAAGATGTTAAGATCACCAGGGCCATGCAGGGAGCTGAGCGCTGGACTGATCATAGACTCATCAGATCAGTCCTTATGCTGCACATCACACCACTGCACCACAAGAAGCTCAAGTTTGTCAGACCCTTCTTCAGCATTAGGAAGCTGCAACATACTGGTCATCGGGAGAAATTCACAGCCTGCCTTGATGAAGTGCTGACGTCCCATGGACCTCTGACTGGAGACCCAACACAAAAGTGGGACCAGTTCAAAACCCTGGTGATGGAGTCAGCCAAGTCAACACTAGGACTGAAAAAAAAGAGTTCACCAAGGCTGGTTTGATGAAAATGACAAGGCCATCATGAAGATCTCAGAGGACAAACAGAACGCGTTTCTGCTATGGCAAAATGATCAGTCCTCAATCTCCAAATGTGATTGTTTCAAACACCTTCAGAGCCAGGCGCAAACGGCACTTCACAAAATGCAAGATGAGTGGTGGGAGAGTATAGCTGATGAAGTCCAATGCTACCTGACACCAAGAACTCCAAGATGTTCTTCAGTGCTATCAAAGCTATATATGGACCTTCAGAGCCAAGTACTACACCTGTCCTGTCTGTAGATGGCATGACCCTTCTGAGGGAGAAGAACAGCATCAACAATAGGTGGAGAGAGCACTTCAGCAGCCTTCTCAACAGACCCTCCGTTGTCGACCCTGTGGCCCTAGACCAGCTCCCTCAGAAACCCACAATAGGTCAAAAAGGCAGTCAGCCAGACCACCTCTGGCAAAGCCCCTGGGATGGATGGTGTCCCTGCTGAAATTTTCAAAGCAGCAGGACCAGTGTCACTTGAAGCCTTTCACAACATCTTGATCAGCATCTGGGAAGAAGAAGACATGCCCAAAGACTTTAAGGATTCCACAATCATCTCGCTCTTCAAGAACAAGGGCAACAAAGTGGACTGTGGAAATTACCGGGGCATCTCCCTTCTCTGTACTGCTGGGAAGATCTTGGCTCAACCGTCTGATCACCAGCATCTCAGAGGAGAACCTACCAGAGGCACAGTGTGCTTTTTACCCAGGCTGCAGCATCATTGACATGATCTTTGCTGTTCGTTAAGTCCAGAAAAAGTACATAGAGCAGAACTTGGATCTGTACACTGTCTTTATAGACCTGACCAAGGCGTTTGACACCATCAACAGAGAAGCCCTGTGGATTATCCTGTCAAAACTTGGCTGCCCGAGAAGATTCGTTAACCTCATACACCACTTCTACGATGACATGACTGGCTTTGTTCTTTCAAATGGTGAGTCCTCAGACCCACTTGAGATATCCAATGGTGTGAAGCAACTAACCAGTCATAACATACTGTAACAGAATTACCTAACCAATCATAACCCACCACCTTAACTGATTTACACCTTGCAAAATTAATCATACAGCTGAAGGGAGCAATTACAATCTAGGCAGAGATTATACAGAAAACAGTAGAAGAGTGAAGACAATCCTCATAAAATGGTTATTCCACAACCTCAGCTATTAATAAGTCATTGCTTGCCAGACTAAATGCTATTAACTCAGTTTTCTTTACCCATCTTGAGATACGTTTCGTTATCTGGAGACAATGGGTGGCAGTAGGATGTGGTCTTTTTCGTAACAGCTTGATATGACATTATTGTACTGAAATGTATATAGGATAAATAAATATGTGGAGATACACATCTCATAGAATCAGAAGGGACCTCAGGACGTCATCGAGTCCAGTCTCCTGCCCTCTTGGCCGGGCCAAGCACCATCCCTGACTGATTTTTATTTTTTTTAAGTCTATTTGCCCCAGGGCCCTAAATGGCCTCCTCAAAGATTGAACTCACAACCCTGGGTTTAGCAGGGTTGAGCTATTCCCTCCCTGTGAGTACAGTAGGGTCTCAACATTCATGAGGGTTTGGTGTTGCGAACCCTCACAAATGTTGAATTTCGTGAATATGCGGAAGCTGCAGCCACCAGCTCTCCCTGCCTGGATCCCCAGTTGTGGACACTCCTGCCCAGAGTCCTGGTGAGGCAGTGGCTGCTGGCACTCTCCAGCTGCCGGCGCTCTCTGCCCGAGGCCCTGGGAAAGCAGCAGCTGTTGGCACTCCCCATCCGGGGAAGCAGCACCCACCGGCACTCCCTACCCTGGAGGCCTGGGGAAGGGGCAGCTGCTGGAACTCCTGCCCGGAGCCCCAGGAAAGCGGCAGCTGCCAGCACTCCTGCCTGGGGCCCTGGGGAAGTGGCAGCCACCAGCACTCCTGT
The DNA here is from genome assembly GCF_033958435.1 of Carettochelys insculpta. Lineage (NCBI taxonomy): Eukaryota > Metazoa > Chordata > Testudines > Carettochelyidae > Carettochelys > Carettochelys insculpta. Next base: position 17,165,612 of record NC_134151.1, read on the forward strand.
CCTGGAGCCCCGGGATTGCGAATAATTGAATTTGCAAACCTGGAGTTTGTGAATGTGTGAAATTTACTGTACGTGAGTGTGACCTGTAGCTTCACGGTTACTGGCTGCTGCTCTTTATTCTGGCTGCAGAAGAGCTCTAGGCCTCTCAATATGGCTAAAGAGAAACCATATTGGTTATATTGTTACAGGTGCACACTTCAAAAGCAATGATTGATGTGTTCTGATGTCAGCACTGTGATGAATCCTTGCAGTATTTCTTGGGGTTGCTACTGGATTAAAATAAACCATCTAAAATACCTTCAGTCTGAGCCTGGAGTATGAAAGGTCTGGGTACTTACTCAAATAGATAATAGAAGTAGAGGGTTCAAACCAAGAGGTGTCAAAGTACTCAGAGGGAAATCCAGTTGTATTTGTGACATTGAGGATAAAGAGGGGATTCTTATAACCACACACCAAATGGGTGACATTGGCTGTGTCTATACTAGCCCAAAACTTCGGAATGGCCATGCAAATGGCCATTTTGACGATTACTAATGAAGTGCTGAAATACATATTCAGCACCTCATTAGCATGCAGGCAGCTGCGGCACTTCGAAATTGATGCAGCTCATCCAGACGGGGCTCCTTTTCAAAAGGACCCCGGCTACTTCGAAATCCCCTTATTCCTATGAGCAGATAGGAATACGGGGATTTCGAAGTAGTAATCCCCGGGGTCCTTTTGAAAAGGAGCCCTGTCTGGACAAGCCGCGCAGCGGCGAGCCACATCAATTTCGAAGTGCCACGGCTGCCCATATGCTAATGAGGCACTGAATATGTATTTCAGTGCTTCATTAGTAAACTTCGAAATGGCCATTTGCATGGCCATTTCGAAGTTTTGGGCTAATGTAGACACAGCCATTGTGTTTAACATGGTGATTTCATCGCTGAGTAGAGCTGCCAGAAAGAATGGGCTAATAGTATGTTGAAGAAGTTCCTTTTCCCTTCAGTAAGACTGGTAGTCTCTCTCCAAGCCTTCAAAAAACAGCAAGAAGTTCTGGGGCACCTTATAAACTTAAGAGAGATTTAGGAGCATAAGCTTTCATGGGTAAAGACCCACTTTGTCAGATGCATGAGCAGGTCTCTGCCCATGAAAGGTTATGCTCCAAAATATCTGTTAGTCTATAAGGTGCCACAGGACTTCTTGTTTTTGAAGATACAGACTAACTTGGCTACCTCTCTGATACTTGTCTCCAAGCCTTGGCATTTAACTATCTCCCCAGCATTGATTCATCCTAAAATAACCCAGTGACTCCATCGAGTACAATAACTGTAAGCATTTACTTTTGCCCTGGGTGTCAAGCTGCAGGAGGTCTATCTCGGTATCAGCCAATCCCTAAACTCTCTCTTTTTGTAAATTTCAGATCTGTGCCATTATTGGAGGAACATTTACAGTAGCTGGGATCCTTGACTCATGCATTTTCACAGCCTCTGAAGCCTGGAAGAAGATCCAATTAGGGAAAATGCAGTAGCAATGAAACCATTATCCAAAGCTTCAGGAGGAGGAGTAAAGAATGAGAACTATTTCTACACACATACACCTGTTTCTTCTCTTTGACTGAATCAATACATTATTCTTTAGTCAAATTATTCAGTGACATTCTTTTCAACAAATCAAAAATCTATCTAAATTTCAAGGCTCAGAATCACGAGCCCCTTTCCCCCTACCTCTCAAAATGTTTTTAATGGAGAAAATGCATTTATGAATCAGCTCTCCTGGATCCTACAGAGTAATACACTAGTGGCAGGGGGGTTCCTTAGATAGGGGTTGTAAAGACTTAAATAAATTCTCTTGTAGCTATTTCATGCTATTGGAATTGCATGATCAGACAATTGTATTTTTATAAGGCAAAATTATCCATTTGGAAGAAATTCTACCCACAGTGCCAAAAAGAGTAGTGTTTAATCCCCACAACAATCCCAAGAGGAGAGAGACAAAAATGACTTTCAGATGTGTGTGTTTTATTCAAAAGCTCTTCTGTGGATATGACCCTGTCTAGATGAATGAGCAAATAGGAGTAAACCTTTCCCCAGTCACCTTCTCTGAGTAACTGTAGTTGGGGAAGGGGACAGTCTCTCTTTTACTCTTTTTTGAATGTAAAAATATTTTAATTCCTTCCCAATAACTGAATATCCAGTCTTGTGTTTACATATGGCATGAAGTAAAAAGCCAAACTAAGTTAACACTATTATATACGGCCTTTTTTTTTGGAAGTTGTCATTGCAATGCTAGGCTTATATCGAGGTGGGGAACCTACGACCCACAGGCTAGATCTGGCCTACAGCTTGCTTTGATCTGGCCTGCAAGGTTCAGGGCTTGTGCTCCACTTCCCCTCACTGCAGTGCACGAGCCAGCACTGGTACGCCAGCCCTGGGGCCAGAGGTACCATGGCTTGAGCACCAGATCCCCTCTGCATGGGAGCCCCAAGCCTCACTGGGCTGCTCCAGACAAGTGAGGGCCAGATCCAAGCCTGCAGGCCCTGCCTGGTAAGGGACAGAAAAGCTACTCCTGCCCACTTCAGGGAACTCCTCCCATTGCTCTCAGTGGCTGAATCACAGCAATGGGGGGGGGGGGGGGGCAGTTCCCTGAAGTGCAGAGCTATGTGGCCAACCCCCCACACCTCACGAGCTGTGCCAGGTTGATGTCCCACGCCTGACCCTTCCCTCCCAGATCCCGCACTCTACTCCACTTCTGCACCCTCTTCCAAATGCCACGCTCCACCCCAAGCCTCTCCTGCACCCCTTTCCAGACCCCTCACCACCCCAGTTTGCTACTGCACCTTACTTCCCATCTAGACCCCAAACTCCCACTCCCACCCTGGTCTTGCCCCCTACCTTCTGCCAAGACCCAGCATCTCCACCTCATCCTGTGCCCCTTCCTCCCAGACCCCCAACCCCATCCTGCTCCTGCACCTTACCTCTTGCCCAGACTCTGCACCCCTACCCCATCCTCCTGCACCTTATCTCCTGCCCAGACGCATCTCCAGCCTGCCCCCCAGCAGACCCATCCTGTGCACTGAACCCCTCATTTTTTTGCCCCAGACTCTGGGGTGGGGCCACAAAAATCTACTAGCCCCAGTTTCCCTAGACTCTGTGAGGGAGCTTGAAGGTAGTGAGGTGAATACCTTTTTTGCTTCTCAATTGGGGGCCACATCTGTGAGGCTTTATTTTTTTGGGTTGGGGGTTTCTCCCTACTGGTGCAGCAGGTTTTGTTTTGGGGGTTGGTTGGTTGGTGGGTTTTTTTTTTGCTTGTTTCTCATTTGCATGTGGCCCCCAACTGAGTTTTCTGTGGATCAGCAGTCCCCAATCCAAAAAAGGTGTGTGTCCCCCACCGCAGGGTATCCTTTCTCCTGCCTTTTTTAAACATTGACCATCGAGTTTGGAGTCTGCCATTTGAATTGATCACACATGCTGCTTGTTCAGAGAAACACTGTGCCATCTTGGATGAACATACACAACTTGACGCCTTGTGCTGTCTCTGTACAATACATGATACACACCTGTAGAACACAATAAACACGTCCTTTGGGATTCTGAGGTGCCTACATTTCCCAACACTAAGAAAAACAAAACAAAAACGAAACCCAGTCTTGTTTTACCAGCCTTAGACTGTCAGTTACGGAAGTCCTCCCTCTACTCACAGATACCACACAGTCAGTCACAGAACATGCTTTCCTCACCAGTTCCCACCCATATTTCTAAATCCTAAGCATGAAAGAGTAGCTCAGTCTCCATGTCCTTCATTCATCCTTGACCTGTCTGAGATCCTCAATGAATTGGCAGTATGAGGAGAAATTTCCTGCCAATAGTTTATATGTAATGTGGACATTCAGACAGTCCACTGGGAACTGGATTGATCCATCAGCATGTTCTTTATAGCCCCTAAACATCGAACAAGGACTGAAGTTGATTTGTAAATTGTGTGACGTGAAAATACATATTTTGAGTGTTTCTGGGTTGCTGGAAATCATAAAACAAACCCCAAGTGTCTCAACTTTATAGGTTCTGGAAGGGCAGTAGGGTTTCTTTGGAGTAGGATCTATTGTCTTTAGCCCTTTCCTGGAGAAGAAAGTGTCCAAATAGAACATTGTAATTATATGCATCTTGAATATTTCACATAGATGCAAGAGCCAGAAACATTTTGCTCTACCCAGTATGCGTATGTTGAAATTATCCTATTATTTTACAAGTAAGGAAGATAGAAATATTTTTAATTGGGTTGGAAAAAAAATCCTTTGGTACCTGCCCTGTAATAACTTCTGAAAAATTACAGCGGTGGAATTTCCTGTTTTTTTTTAGTGGACTGATTGATGTTATTTAGGTGTGAACCGGATCTTGTAATTTCCTGTATCTCTTTATGTATGGATGGATTTTATACATTTTTTTTCCATTTATAGAAATCAAGTTTAAAACCGTACAAATCGTCTTCATTTCAGTGTGTATGTCTGTGTATTTTTGCCCACTTGGTGGTGGTGGCTTTGCCAAGGGAACATGGGATTTTTCCAGTTTAATCAGTTCTCTTACCTGCTGAGGAATTTCCTCTAGTTGACTGCTTCCAATGCAAATTTAGAGCAAACATCCTCATTTTAACTCTTGTGTTTGGTGAATTTCTACTCAGAGCTATTGGGTTTAAGGATTAAAAGGATATTAATGTAGCAACATGCAGTGTATCTTTGCCCCATCATAAAAATGTAAGTCATTGGCCACAAGAGAGCCAGTCTGGCTGTTAAGTTTTCAAGTAGACTTCAGCTTACCTGCTTTCCTTTCAAAACAATCCCCTGAAATAATACAGTCATAGACTGTTTCAAAGCTACACTAGTGAGATTAGTTTTTGCTAGAGAGAACCCCAACAGCCTTTCAAATTCCAGATGAATTTTTTACAAGGGAAACGTCCAGACCTTGACATCACAGCTCAAACCTGTCTCAGGGCAATGGATCCAAACCCACGTAAGCTGAATCACACCAATGTGAACATAGGGATCTGCTGCATGTTCTGGACGTGCCCATCCCCTGGCTGCAGCATGAAACATGTCAGGGTATTTTTAACAGAGGAGTTTGCTGTTCATCTCAAAAGAGAAGGTGCCTTGTGAAAGCAAAGCTGCTGCTACAGTGGCAGTCTCCCACCTCCCCTCACTTTTTATTGTTTTATTTCCATAGAATCATAGGGCTCAAAAGGACCTCAGCAGGTCATCTAGTCCAGCCCCCTGCTTCAAGCAGGATCAATCCCAACTAAGTCATCCCAGACAGGACCTCGTCAAGCCCGGATTTAAAAACCTCTAGGGATGGAGAATCTACCACCCCTCTAGACAACACATTCCAGTGCTTCACCACCCTCCTGGTGAGGTAGTTTTTTCCTAATATCCAACCTACTCCTCTCCTCCTGTAAACTTCAGACCATTACTCTTTGTTCTGCTATCTACCACCACTGAGAACAGTTTCTCTCCATCCTCTTTAGAGCTCCTCTTCAGGAAGTTGTAGGCTGCTATTAAATCACCCTTCAGCCTTCTCTTCTGTAAAGGAAAACACCAGTTACAATGAGCCATAATGAATACAAAACTTAGACCTAAGACCTAATGGCAAGAAAACAGCAGAATCCCACTAGTATGAGATCTAACAAGCATAGCCTAAAATTCAAGCAGACATTTCCACAAAGCTGTTACATTCATGGCTGTGATTTTACCATTCCCCTGACTCTGCTTTTGCATGTACCTCCATCAAAATATGGATTTGAGGCTTTCTGGAGGGATAGCTGTAGAAATAAACATACAGCCCTTTCTAAGATGTTTATCTCTGCAGAAACCAAATAACCTTCATCCGTAGTGTACCGTAGGTAGTCCCATCATGTCCGACGATGATGTATTGAGCTTGCACAGGCTCATCGGTTGTGGACTTGCATGTGGCTGAGGAGTCCAAGCTTTGAACGGCATGGGCATTCACAGTGGGGGCAAGGGACTTGTCCTGGCTCTCTTGGTGCGGCTGCTGCTGTTGCTTTCTTCCTCTCACGAGCATCAATGAGTGTACGCATTGCTGCTCTTCAGAGTTGTCACATGTGAGTCGTACAAGAGCATGCCAGCCTATTTGTTTTTTCGTATGCTGCTCTAGCTAATCTGGCTTGAAACCAGCATGAGCAATGTTAGCCTTCATGCTGTCTTTCTACCTCTTGCGAGGCCTACCTTGATTCCTTTTGCCCTGGGAGAATTCACCGTAGAGGAGTTGCTTAGGGATTCTTGACTTCTCCATTCGTATGATGTGCCCTGTCCAGTGAAGCTGGGCTTTCAGAATCATGGCTTCGATGCTCACGGTTCCTGCTCTGTCCAGGACTTCCAGGTTTGTAACTTTGTCCTGTCATCGAATGTGCAGTATTGATCTCAGGCTGCGTGTGTGGAAGCGCTCCAGCAGTTTTATGTGTTTTCTGTACAAGGTCCAGGTGTCACAGCCATCCAGGAGACTAATCAGGACTACAGCTTTGTACACTTCCAGTTTCGTGGACTGTCGGATATGATGCTGATTCAACAAATAACCTTCATACACTCCCTGAAAGCTGCATTATCCCTGAAACACAAAGACCTTTGCTTAACGTTCTTGAGCAACTAGTGTTTAATTCCCAGATGAAAGAAGAGCCCATGGAAATGTGGTATTTCCTCAAATGTTTGTGGAAAGTTGAGGTCTTGTTGACGAAAATGGGGCACAGGCAGCGTCCAGGAAAAAAAAAAAAAGGGGAGCCTGTACTCAGGAATCTCCCCGTCCCCCACTCCCTCCTATGGCTGGGGCTGCCAAGGTGCCAAAACTCAGTACGGGCACAAAAAAGCAAGAGACACAGGGCTCTCTTGTGATATTCCTAGTATTTAGTACCAGCTGAAACAAATACTCAGAGGTTTGTGCGTGTCTGGCTGTCTACACTAGTGCCCCCTTTTGAAAGGGGGATGCTAGTGGGACACTTCAGGATATCTGGTTATAGGAATAAGGGGTTTTTGAAGTGTGCAGAGTCCTTTTGAAAAGGACCCCTTGTAGATGAGCCATGTGTGATTGAAATCAGCACTTTCCAAGTGCTGGGGCTGCCATTATGCTAATGAGGCGCTGCATATTCATTGCAGTGCCCCATTAGCAACCCCTTTTCGAAAAGGGGAGCTAGTGGAGACATAGCCTATTTTTGCACACCATGGATTAAGAGAGTAGGAATATTCAGTGATCTTACTATCTCCCCCTCCCCGCCCCTTTTTTATTTAAACTCAGCAAAACTGCCACCCATTGCAAATCCTGGCACAGCACCTCAAAGGCTGCTCTCCAATGTGAGGCAAGTGGGTTTCTTACTTTTTGATGGGGAGAGGAGGACGGAGAAGTCGCACTTGAATTTTCTCTGCAACCCAGATGCTGTGAGCCTCAGCTGGTAAATTTTCGTGCCGCTGTTTGCAAGGCTGCCCTACCGCGCCAGCACGCTGTTCAGTGCGGGGCTTCCCCTACCAGCACTAAGCCCTTGCTCCCGAGCACCCTCACTGCGATCAACGCAGGGTCGCAGAGCAGCGGCTGCCGCTGGTAGGCGCCGCGCGGCTCAGCGAACGCTAGAAGGCGCTGCTCGTCCTTGCTCCCCAGCCTCAGGCTGTGCTTCTCGCGAGATCTTAGGGTTCGTAGGGTAGGCGGAAGCGGAGGCTAGTCCTCTTTCCGGGCGGCCATAGTGCAGCTAGCAGCCGGGGTAAGGCAGGCGCGGGCTTAATCCGTCTTCATCCGTCCCGCGGGGCCTCGATCCTATGCCCGGGTTGTTAGGGGAGCTCGAGAGCCGGGCGGCCGACCTTGTAATGCCTGTATGGAGTGGCGGACTGGGGCTCTTGGCTGCGGAAACTGCCTGGGGCCTTGGAGGAGAGGGGATTGCGCCTAGTAGGGAGGGGGGCGATCGGCTGGGGCCGCTGGGCTGGTGGAAAGAGAGTAACGCGGGCGTGATCGTTGGCTGCCCCCCCGCCCCTTTTGGAGAAGCCCTGCTGGCCCGTGCCCACTTGGGAAATGACTCCAACCGGGGTTAAAAACCCCACGGTATAGTAGTTTCTCCGCTTTGAGACGGTGGGAAGTCTGGAAGGGAACGACCTGAGGCTCATCTGGTGGAGAAAATGCGTGAAAACCAAAGCCGCTCATTTCCCCCCGACCACGGTGGCGGCCCTAGGGAGGGAACTTCTCCCCCTATTTTTTGGTGGTGGGATAGAAACCATCTTATCGTCTCTTATTTCTCATTCCTATGTCTTGTCTGAGGGAGTATTTTTAAATTGTGAGCTTTGGAAGCTGTTTTTAATGGTACTTGTAGATCCCAGATTCCCTCTGCTGTTTTAGGTCTCAACGTTTCTGTAACCGATTATGCTTGATTTTTTTTCTTATGTTCTGGGTCTGCTCATGACCATTTATCTATATTGTGAGTTACTTTTTTAATCTCTTCTTTGGTTTCGTGTTCTCTCACCTGCCACTGAACTTACACAGCACTAAGCCTCCGTGTCCAGAATGTGATCTGTAATTGGATTGATTCAAAGCCCTGTCTTGTATTCATGAGTGACTCAAGACTGGAACAGGCACATGTTTATATCAGTGAAGATTTAATTTGTCTTTAAAAGTGAGCTGCTGCCTGAAGTCACAAACATTGTGTTAAAGGTCCAGAACATCTCTGCTTTAGAGTATAGCATAAATCTTTTCTTTTTTTCTGTTTAATAAAAACATACAAACTGATGGAATCTCTGACTTTGCAAGTCCCCCTCAGATATCTAGGGCATGACTACACTAGTTACAACTTTGCTTAAATAACAAGAGGTCCTGTGGCACTTTCTAGACTAACATCACTTGGAGCATAAGCTGTTGTGGGCAAAGACCCACTTCATCAGATGCCTGTCATGAAAGCTCATGCTCAAAAATATCTGTTAGTCTAGAAGGTGCTATAGGACTTACTGGTTTTGTGGATACAGACTAACATGACTACACCTGTGATAACTGTGCTTAATTATGGTTATTGTTGGGGGGGGTTTCTTGTCCGATGTGTACAGTTAGTCTTCTGTCAGAAGCAGTGTGATAAAATAATGCTGTAGATTGTCAGGGCGATTGTTTACAGCAGAGGTTCCGAAACTTTTTGGCATCACGCTCTCCTTTCGATGCTTGAGAAATCATCCATCCCCCTTTTAACAAAAAAAAATTCAATTCATGGCTTAAAATAAACACAAAAAATGATAAAAACTATTTAAAAATAAGAATAAGCACAAATAGCTTTTCTTAGCCCAGCAATTTTTAAATTTAATTTAAGTGAAGAATGATGAGCCGTGGCCAGGTGCCAGAGCCCAGTGAGCCACAGGCCCGAGCTGCTAGAACTCTGGCCAGCCACACACCTGCCACCAGTGTCCCACCAGCCTGCTGTCCAAGCCCTGCGAGCTGTAGGCCAGCTGCCAGAGCACTAGCCCAAGCACCACCAGCTAGGGGCTCACCACCCAAGCCCTGCTAGGCCCAGACATTCCAGCTGCGGGCCCCCCGCCTGAGCCACAGGCCCACTGCCCAAGCCATGGGACCACCGGCCTGAGCCCTGTGGGTCAGCTGTCTGCCTGAGCCATGGGCTGCCCACTGCCAGGGCCAGCTGCCAGAGCTGCCTCCTGCCCCTCCCCCCCCACCCATGCACACCAGCCAGCCAGCTGGGTGAGAGCTCCCCTGCTGTGTGTGAGCTGCCAGAGCCCCACCACCATGAAAGCCAGCTGGATCCATGGTCCAGCTGCTAGAGCCCCACACCTCCCCTCAGGCCAGATGGTCCTAGCCCCCCATTCTTCTCTCCTTTGTCCCTTCCCCCAATGCACACTCAGTCATGTTTGCAGGAGGGCACTCCCTGTGGCTCTTTGCAGTCACCTACTTTTTATAGCGGCTGCAGGGTCACCCACGTAAAACAGCAGAAAAGTTGCATCTGAAGAAGTGAGTTAACTCACGAAAGCTCATGCTGTAAACTTTTCTGTTAGTCTATAAGGTGCTACAGATCCAGACTAACACGGCTACCCCTCTGATACTTGACCACGTAAAACAGGGGCTGCTCACAGCACCTGTGCTGAAGGAAGGACTCAATTGGTAGTTAACCAATTGAGTCCATGGTTGAGAGTGGGCTCTTTCTTGGAGTGGGGTGGGGTGGGGGGATGAAGCAGGGAGGCTAAGTCGCCTTGTGACCCCCTAGAATTTCTTCACGCACCCCCAGGGGGGTGCGCCCCCCTAGTTTGGGAACCCATGGTTTACAGCATGGTTTTTCAGGAAGAACTTCACCACACTGGTCATGGAATATGCCAGGTTTATGCAACAAGCAAGCTAGAGATTTGTGGATGAAAACTAAAGTAAATTAAATGCATAAAGTGGATGAAAACTAAAGTAAACACAGTGCGTTTTTGTTGAACTCTAGGTGGGACCATGTCAAATCAAATATATATAGAATAGCCTGCTTTTACTGTAAATGCCTCTGACTTTCCAAGTTTATTCTTCATGCAGCCAAAATGAAGTTCAATCCTTTTGTGACTTCGGACCGCAGCAAGAACCGCAAGAGGCACTTCAATGCACCTTCTCATATTCGCAGGAAGATCATGTCTTCTCCTCTTTCAAAGGAGCTAAGACAGAAATACAATGTACGCTCTATGCCTATCCGAAAAGATGACGAAGTCCAGGTAGGTACTTTTCTGTCCATGTTGTGAAATTTGAGCCTTGTGGATATTTTGTTTTTATGTAGAATCTCTACAGGAGAAAAGAACCAGAGAGCTTCAAATAGCTGTTGGGCCCATTCACTGGGGAGATCTCAACGACAAGAATGTGTTGAACATAAGTGTTTTGAGATTTGTAGTTGGTTATAGGCCTCAAACAGGACAGTGGAAGAAAATGCATTTCTTTTAATAATTTAAACTTAAAGCACTTTAGCATTTACTCAATCTAGTTTACTGAGGGAGAAGTACAGAACAAGGTGCACTTTTCGTGTGCGTGTGTGTGTAGAGACCCTATGAGTAGAGGCACCTAAGGGGTGTAAAGTTGGGATTTTAGCCTATGAAGACATTACTATTCTTATCTGTGTCTGAGATTGAGTTGTGAAATTTTAGAAAGTTAAATGCTCTTTGTTTGTTGTTCAGGTTGTCCGGGGACATTACAAAGGCCAGCAGATTGGCAAGGTAGTCCAGGTATACAGGAAAAAATATGTCATCTATATTGAACGCGTACAGCGTGAGAAGGCCAACGGCACAACAGTCCACGTTGGAATACATCCTAGCAAGGTATAATCTGTGTATGGGAACTGAAGTTCCAGTTTGCAGAAGTTAGAGTGCTGTCCTGAAACACAGTAGTTGGAGAAATGCTGGCATACCTATGCAGTGAAGAAATGTCATAGTTTCAGCAGACAGCTGGAGTTGATACCTGCTGAGAATTGATTGACCATGAGGAAATGATTTACATCTCAACTGCAGAGTTTGGCAAAAGGCTAAAACTTTTTGTAAGATTTCCAAATAGCTTGGTTCTTTAAAAAGAAAACTACTATTTATTTTTAAAAATACTGTAAGTGCACATCTACACTGTAGTAACTGCCATTTTGGGGGACATCCCCACCCCAGCCTCTGCCCTGGTGAAAATATGAGCGCCATCTATTCTGGATTGATCTGATCAATCATTTAGCCTTGCCCTCTGATAGTTCTCCCACTCTGACTGCAATAGAAGTACCTGCATATACCTTCATAAATTAATTGCTGCCAGGAAGAACATTGCTGGTTGAATCTAGCTTCTGCCTAACCTTGTTTAAGGCAGTTCATGTTCAGTGAAGAAAAGGGAAATGCTGGTTTTGCTATTTCTAGACAGACAGTTTAAGAATATAAGGGTAGGTAGTGGAATAATGGCAAAACCAGCTCAAGACCTAGCTTGAATCAGATATAACAAGACTTTTTCCCTGACACACTGAACAGGCAAATGTGTTGAAGTAGTTTTGAATGAAGCCAGCTCTATCAGGCTGTGTAAAGCCTCTTATGAACACTGTGTGATAATGGGGAACAGTAGTCAAAGAACAGCTGTTTTGTGTCCAGATAGTGGGTTTGAGCTAATGAGTTCCACCACAGATCTACACAGGATGGAAATATGTCCTCAATGCTAATGCATCACGTCTACTATGCCATTTAGATTCTTACAGTATGCTCATCATTATGGTAGCAATCTGTTCCCATTAATGCATTAAACAAAATAACTAAAATCTGTCATTCTTTCCCACTAGAAGGTGATGTTGATTTGTAGTGGAAAGAAATGAGTTTTCTGTTGAATCCTAGTTCCTCTAGGTTTGGGGTGAGGGACATTTTTTGTGCCAGGAAACACACATGTGGGAAGCACACCAGCCCCTGAGCCGGCAGATGTAGTGGATTTTTGGGCTACATAGGCTTTGGGGAGGGGCCAAAAATTAGGAGCTTAGTGTGGAAGAGGGTTGCCAGGAAGCAGGCTTGGTGAGTGGGTTGTGGGTGGGACGCAGGATGCTGGAGTGGGTTGTGAGGGGTGGGAAGGGTGCAGGAGTGGGTTGGGGGTGGGCAATCTGGGCATGAGTGGGTGCAGAAATGGTTGGGGAGATCTAGGCAGGAGAGTGGGGGCAGGAGCAGGTATTTCCTCTACTCCCAGTGCTTCTATTGGCTGCAGTTCTGGCTGATCAGAGTGGTGGGGGGAAGCCTCCAGGCAGTATTTCTTGGTTGATGGTGTCCCACCTGGGTGGGGGGTACCCAGGGGGAGCAGCAGTGCATGGAGCCACTTATTCCCCCTGCCACGCAGAGCCTGTGGGCTGGCTTGCCTGACTCTGGCCTGTGAGGCTCCAGGCTCCACATCATTAGTTCAGGTCTTGGTCCATCCCTCTCACCCTGTGCCCCACCCTCCCAAAAAAATGCAGTGTCTCCTAAAGAAAGTCTGTTTCCACCAGGAAATTACTAGTTGCAAATACAGAAGGATGGGGAGAAGAATGTTCTGATTTTTCTGCCTCTTGCTGTAGCAGGAGGATTCCTCCTTTAGCAGGAGCAGAATCAAACTGGCTAGATCAGTGGTCACCAACAAGTAATGTGGGGATTTACTGGTGTGGGGTCTGCAACCTGTGGCTCTTTAAGAACTTCTTTTTGGCTCCTGATGCTATAACTATAAGGTTTTTTTTAAAAAAAAAAAACACTTTCCTGCTTATTTTCAGTATTTCAGTGGGCGTCTAAAAGCCAAACAATGAACAGCTCGTATCTAAATAGCAAATGGAATATGATCTTAATGTTGGATATCCCCCCCTCCACTTAATGTGTCCTGTGCATGGGGGGATTTGTGTGCACTGTTCTTAAAATAGGGGTTACATAAAGTATGGTTTGACATTGTTTATTAAGGTCCATCTTGTATTCACATGCACTGCAGCTGCTGAATTATTGTTTTCTACTGAATTTAAAACAATGGTTCTTGCTCTTTTGATTGCTGACCCCTCTACTGTTAGATCTTGATAGCCTCCTGGCCAGCCCAATGGGAATCACCTGTCATACGCATCAAGTGCTAGCACTTCAGTTGCTGCTGTCCCCACTGTCATACTTCTGCCCTCTGCCTTGGAGCTGCCCCTGGGAGCCATCTGTTTGCTGTGCAGGGTGGGGGTGATGCAGAAAGCAGGGGGGAGCAGAGAGTTCCTCAGAGGGGCAGGTGTGTAAAGAAATAGGTGAGTTAAGGTTACTTGGGTTTGATGTAGATCCTGGATTGCACCTCAAGAAGTGATATTATGCTTAAAGGTTGTAGACCACTGGGCTAGATTGTACAGCCCTTCTGCAAATCTATGTGCATGTATTAGAACGAGATCCCTGAGCCAAATTTGTAAAACAAATAGTATTGCTCAATGGGGGAGAGAGAGAGAGCGCTCATTAATTCATCACTTCACAAATTTAGGGATTTATATATCTGCTTTTTAGCACGGCTTAATCCTTGCCAGTTAGAGAGGCAGCAGAAGAACAGAATGCTGCTACAGGGGTCTGTAAACTAAGATGCTCATTGGAAACTCTTGTGTGTATCATTGTTTTATCATGAAATAACTTCAGGGATCTGGGGAGCAATTGACCTTGGTGAGTAATTGCTAATATACCCATATTAAACCAAAGCCATGTGTTTACAGCAGGGCACACACAGACTGCTGCCTCTTACATCCCAATAAAGGGGACCAGCACAATTATGTTTGGAATGTTTGCCATTTGCATGACAAACTTCTTCCATTAGTAGTATTTCCCAGATGCTTTCTATCCATATGTGTGGGGTGTACAAGCAATGCAGTTTGCTGATGTTGCACTAGTTGTGCTATTTAGTTAATCTTTAAAAGAAAACTTTTTCTTTGAGGCTGGAGCACAGAGAAGTGGAGATTTATAGCAACCATTGATCAGTGGTTGAGAACTTACCTATGACATACTTCCCACAATAGTTTTCTATTGAATGGTTTATTTGTACAGACCCAGTATATGTATGAGTTATATTTTCTGTCAGTTGTTGCTACTTTTCTTTAAGCTGCAGTAGACCCCCAAGCTACGTGCACTTGAGTTGCATGTATCTGGGATAACACAACTGGAGTGGCAGGGAAACTGACTAGCGCACGTGCGCTGGTCAGTTTCCTGGCTCCTGTCAAGGGCAGCTGCCACCCCTGACACCAGCACAGAAACAGCTCTTGTCAGGGGTATCAGTCTGACAGGAGCAGTTTCCCTGCTCCTGTCAGGAGTAGCAACTGAGAGTCAGGTTCTCAGCTGCTGCCTCTGATGGGAAGCGGGGAAGTGACCAGGGCTGCTGCCCTGTCAGTTTCCCTGCAAGCAATGGGGAGCAGGGAGCCAGGCTGCCACCTGGCTTCTGGCTACTCCCCTCCATTCTCTGGAGCCAGGAAACTGACCCTCGCTACTGCCCTCATCAGTTTCCCTGCTCCTGTCAGTGGTGGCAGCTGAGATCCTGACTCTAGGTGCTGCCCCTAACATGGGAAGGGAGTCAGGCTTCAGAGGGGTGGGAAAACTGATCAGTGCTGGTCAGTTTTCACTGTCCTGTGAGCAGCTGGCAGTCCAGCAACAGGCTTTCTGGTGCCACTGCTCAGGGGAGACAGGAAACTGACTGGTGGTGTTGCACTGGTCAGTTTCCTGGCTCTCCCAAGTTGTGCAAGAACACAACTCCCATGTAAGTTGGGGTGTCTACTGTATTTTCTTTTAATATGTGTTTAAATTGGTCAGTGTATAGCTTATATTTTGAAAATATTCTGTACTGAATAGATTGGCTATGGTAACATTTATGGGGGTATCTTAATATGTGCCCTGCAAAGAGGGAGGAATTACTACTGTGAACATTTTTGCTTAAGTTGCTTGTTTTTGGTCGTTAAGCTAGTTAATGGTGATGGAAGCTATCTGAAGGAGAGATCATTACATGTAATCAGTTGCAGTTTGCAAATATAGTGTCATGTCAGCTCAATGCAAGTTGTGGATTTGCATCTTTTTTTGTCAGTTAACATTCTTAAGGCTTTGAGGAAAACTTTGGACAATAGTGCAGATGCAGTGAGCAAACAGCAGGGAAAGGATTAAAGCAGGGGTGAGCAAACTTTTTACGTCAGGCCCCGCTTTCTTTTATCAGGGCTCCCCATCCAAAGCTGCCTAATGTAATCCAAGCCCACAGAAAATTCAGTTGTGTCCTCCACATTGCACACCCCTAGCTGAAAGAATGTAGGGTTTTTTGACTATAGCCTGCAGTCTGATACAGTTGACCTCAATCTCAGCTTGGGACCTACAGGTGTTACCATAGTATAAGCAATAAACTTCTGTATATCAGTGACCATTTCATTCTTTTGCAAGCCATTCTTGGCACTCTGGGAAGTTTTACTTGTAGCTAAGCAAGTTTAAAATTAAAATCTATACATTAAGTTTATCACAGCACTATTTCAGTTGCTTATTTGCTGACATGTGGGACCCAGGGTATTATCCTACCTACTTTTGTATATTTCAGTCCATGAATACATACAATTTTAGAGCTTGTTCCATGTGCTGGCCTTTGTGTTGCAGTTTTCCAAATCAGGAAACTCTGAGCTCTAGAAAACTTGTAGGCTAGCAAGTAGAACGATGAAAATGTCGTGTAAATGAAGAAAGTAACTGCTGCTTTTCATCTGTCAGGAAAACAAGTTATTCTAGGATTAATGTCTTACTCCTTGCTGCTTATTCTCATATGCTGTGTTTAAAAGCATGTTACTTTTTGGGGGGGGAAGGGGGGAGCGCTAAAAGACCTATGAAGCATTTGTTTATTGTGGGTTTTGTGGGTTTTGGTAAGAGACAATAGAGCAGTTTTAGTTTACACTGTCCTAGAATTCTGTCATTTGGAATGTGTATGAACTGCAATATCTGAGTTACAGGCCTAAACTAAAAGTCCAGGTTATGTTCCTAAATAATCCAACTTATAGTGAAATGACTGATAAAGGGGAATTAATATCCATAAGGAATAATGTAATTAGCTTGAGCTATGTTCCCAACCTATACAGTTCACACACGTGGTACATATAATGTACCTATAACCTACAAACAATAATAAATAGAATAGAAATAAATAGATAGATAAATAGAAAAAGGCGGCTCCCTACATGTTCCTGCAGCTCCCCCATGACCTCAGGGCCCCTGCACTACAGGAACTGCTGCCCGGCCACCACAAGGCTCTGCAGTGTTCCTGGATTTTGGTTCCTCTGCCCCTAAACAATGTTAAGTAGGGATCAGTGCAACTTACAATGAATCTAGTTTACTGAATTACTTAATGACACATATAAAATGACTTATAGCATAGTGACTTATAATGAGGGACCCCCCAGTACTCCCAGGGTATGTTGTGATGGAACAGTTCTCTCTGCATTTAATATTACATATTTTTACTGCTTCTTTTTCTCTAGGTGGTGATTACTAGGCTAAAATTGGACAAAGATCGCAAAAAGATCTTGGAACGCAAAGCCAAGTCTCGCCAGGCTGGGAAGGAGAAGGGCAAATATAAGGAAGAAACCATTGAAAAGATGCAAGAATAGAATGGTCTCCTGTGTGACACTCATTAAAAGAACTGCTAAAGTGAAACTTACTGTTGTTTTTCTACTTTCAGAAGCATTGATACAGTCTGTCTGTCTTGGTGTTTGTCTTCATACCACTTCCAGATTTTAATAATGGATGTTCAGAATTGCTAATTAAAAGCTTATTTTTCTCATTACATGCTCTAAATTGGTTAAACCCATTAATCTTTTCATCATGCATGCACATTGGTTCTTGTATTCCTTTTATGTAGTACAAGAGAGGTGTATGACGTTTTACAAAGCCAGTAGAGACAGACTGTACCTAAGAGTTTACAGTCTATGAAATCAAGAACGGTAGAAAGAGTTAATGCAGAAAAGTGGGGAGGGAGTTGAAAGGAAAATTTGTTGAGAAAGCACATGAGGTTAGAATGAATAGTGTATGTATAGGATTGTTTCTCCTCTACACATCTAAATGAAACTTGACATAAAACAAGAAACACAAGTTATTTGATCTGAAGTAGCACATACATGACAAAATAAGAGAAAATGATCCTATTTTTAGTCTACAGAGTGTTTAAGGCAGATAAGTGCAGCGCTTGCAAGAGTTTGTGGTGGCTAGCATTTTATCTTTAAATGTTAATGTACTTGTCTGCAGTTTAATTTTACACTAGAATATAATGAAAGTAAAGGCCAAGGCATTAAAGTACCCTGTCATAGTAGATAGGCCACTTTATTTTAGTTTTTTTGTGGAATTACTGAGTTATGATGTGCCTTTAAATTATGACTACAGTGTGAGAACAGGCTTCCCTTATCTTGAGCATTTTGTGAAATTCTGTCATCTATTTTAGCTATGAGTGTTACGTAAGTAAAAAATTCCATGAGCTTTGGTTGGAATGTAATAGAAATGACTGAAAGCTGTTGCTCCCTAGTGAAACAGTTCACTTTTGGTGAATGGCTAAGTGGTGCATTAAATTAAATTTTGGGAAGCTTGGACAAAAATTCAGCCCCTGCCTTGCAGATATATCATCTACAGCATGAGAATTTTACATCTAATGTTTTACATCCACATGGAGATTTTTTTATTCATGGGCAAAATAGTTTTTTTTTTGTCTTAAATTTAATTAGACATATGCACATATGCATCACCAGTAGATGCACACAGCCTACCTGTATGTGCTCTCGCTGATCAGGTATACAATAGTTAAATCTCTCAAGTGGCTACAAAAGTACACAGCTTACAAGGAACACTGCTGTAGAATGCTTTTGGATAGATTGAAGCCTTATCGTAGTCTCCCTGGGAATGTCTACGTTGTAGTTAAATGATTGACCTTGCATGGTAGTTTATTGTCGGGCTAGAGGAGCCTGTGCTCTGAATCTGTCCAACTAAGAGATGTCTAGCCCAAGCCAGAACAGCTACATCACAACTAAGCCACATAAACCAGGTGCATGGGAAGTGTAGACAAAGCCTTCTAGACCTTTTTCTACAAATAGGGGGAGGGATAGCTCAGGGGCTTGAGCATTGCCCTGCTAAACCTCAGGGTGCAAGTTCAATTCTTGAGGCCATTTAGGGAATGGGGGTAAATAGATGTCAAAACTAGTGCTTGTCCCTGCTGAAAGAGCAGAGGACTAGGCTAGATGACCTCCTCAGGTCCCTTCCAGTTTTAGGAGATGTGTGTATCCAATTACTTTTGGGGAAGGAAAAAAAAAAAGTACTTAATACACCACTGTTGGAATGGATGAACTGTGGTGATGTGGCCATGTTAGGGAACTTTTAGAAAGAGTATTTCCACTATTTTAGGCAAGTAATAAGCCCATCTCTGTTTGATCTTCTCAGATTGTTTTGAAACATAGTATTTATTTCAGATTTTAGATGAAGTGAAATGCACAAGTAATTGTGGATGTTAAGTGTACCAATTATGGTTAACTGGTACAGGCTAGAGTTTCCCCCTGGAACAGAGGGTTGCTCTAACCCCACAGGACCACTGCTGATAGGGGTGCTCCAGCTGTGGTGGAGTAGTCCAAACCATGGCAGATGTGCAGGGGCAAGCAGGTGGGAAGGGTACTCCAGCCTACCTGCACTGAAGAACCCCACTGTTGCAGAGGGGCTGTTCTGGCTGGGCTGGAGCAGCCCTGGTCCCCAATGCACTATAAGTGGGGGCACTCCAGCCAGGCCAGAGCTGTCCCTGTCTTTAGCCTCCACAACCTGTGTAATCAGTTATCCAGTAAAGGGATTTTACATCCCTAACAGTAATGTGAGCTATTCAGATCATCCAGGAGGCAAAGCAAAGTCTTTGAATGAATCCCACCTCTTGTGTTTTAATTGCTTTAGACTCTTGGTGTTCAGCCACTTCTGAAGCAGCAGCTATAGTGAACTAGCCCCATTCTGAAAATATTGTTCAAGCCAAAAAGCCACACTTAGCCTCCCAAATAGCAACAGGTCGTCAGCATGTTGGACACCAGGGCTTTAAACTAAAGGACCAGTCTTCTGCTACTTCCAGTGCAATTCTATTATTCTTCAAATGTAGAGCACCTGTCTGTTGTGGAAACGAAGGCCCATCCGGTTTGTTGTGATACCAGATGGGGCCCCTGTTGCAAGTGCTTTACAGAAGTATTGTCTGTGCCCTTAATTGAATAAGATTTGAAAAGGAGAATCCCAGTAGAAACCAGTTCACTTGGACAAAGCAATTAAACTTGCTGCTTTAGCCACCGACAGTGCCGTGAGAATTCGAGTTTCACTAACTTCTCTCTGGCTTCTTGCTTCCAACGCGATTCTCGGGGTTGGGCTTGTCCTCTACACCTACAACCCCTCCACGGCGGGCCGTACTGCCTTGAGCCGGTCGAGCCTGGGGCCCGCGTGCCGCGCTTTATTCCGCGAGGAGTGGACGGGGGTGAGGGCTGCGTGGCGCCCCAATCTACGTGGCTAGAGCCGGCCTCATCGCTGCGCCGCGTTCCGTTCTGCAGGTGCTAGCTCATTCCAAGGCCAGGACAGGGAATAACCTGTACCCAATTGTGCGCCCCCGCAGCACAGGAGGCGGGGTTTCTCATGCCAAGTGGGCGGAGCGAGGACCCTGCGCAAACGTCCTAACCTCTGGTCTCAGCATGTGCCTTGGCCCGTCACGTGCTGCGTGCGGGTTCCAAGCTGGGTGGCCTCAAGTCAACGTCACGTGCTGGGCGTGGATTGGTCAGCGCGGTGGGGCGGAGCTTAGTGAGTAGCTGTGGTGGCGGACGATCCCGGAGCTGTGTCGAGTGTGTCTGAGGGGAGCTCCCAGCCATGGCCTACGGTGGCCTCACGGTGCCTATCATCGTCATGAGTGTTTTTTGGGGGGTAGTTGGCGGCGTCCTGCCCTGGCTTGTGCCCAAGGGGCCCAATCGAGGGTGAGTGACGAGCCCCCTTCAGCCGGCGGAGGGCTGGGGGTGA
Source organism: Carettochelys insculpta (assembly GCF_033958435.1). Classification (NCBI taxonomy): domain Eukaryota; kingdom Metazoa; phylum Chordata; order Testudines; family Carettochelyidae; genus Carettochelys; species Carettochelys insculpta. Next base: position 17,186,055 of record NC_134151.1, read on the forward strand.
GACCTGCGTTTCCCGGCGCTGACTGAGGGGAGAGGCCTGGGGGTGGGTTGGGAGGAAAAGCGGGCTGCCAACCGAGGCCCACGTACTGAGGGGAGCTGGCTGCGGTGGCCCCACGCTTGGGGAGCGGATCTGCCTTTCTTCCCCCGGAGCCTCCTGACCCCTTCGGTTGCGGTTGAGAGCGGGCGTCGGGGTTCGGCTCGTCCCGGCTGCGCCCCGTCCCCCGTAGAGCCCGGCAGGGGCCCTTCAGATCCCCATTGCCCCTCCCAGGGCGCAGCCCGCCGCCTGCCTGGGGTGGGGGCCGGACTGCATCTCTGTGACACAGACCGCAGCGGCCTTGTGCCACTTGCTCATCGTAGTTCCCGTTTTCTTCTGTCTGACTGAGTGCCTCCGACTCGTTCTCCTGAGCGGAGTCATGGGCTGGGGGGTGGGGGCCGGCGTCTGTGCTGCTTCGCCGTGATCACTGGCCATCCGCGGGGCCTGAGTGCCCAAATGCAGCTGGTGTCACATTGTGGCTTTAGTGTAGTTTCTTTTGATGACTCGAAAGCCTTTTTCTCTGTACATCCTGCTGTCTGGAATGGCCTCCCCATGGGTATCCACCAGCCCCAGATCAGAAGATGCTGCTGTTGTGCTGTTCTTAGGTACTTGGGATATGCTCCTAGGGCAAAAGGGCACCTAAGCACCTATTGGGGTTCTCTGGGCAAAATTTTGTTGTTGCTTCGGGGTGCAGCCACCAGCTCTTGCTAGTTGCTGTCCACACACTTCTTCTTAAATACCAGATTAGCTTGAGGAAAACCCAGTGAATATGTACATACGCATCTCCAAATCATAGTAACGTATTTATTGATAGCTAGTAAGTCTGTTTTGAAAAGTAATAGTTACAAACAAAAGTATCGCATCACAGCAGAGTTACTTTGCCCTGGCAAGCCTGGTGACAAAGCAAGCTCTGGATGGAGGATTAGGCAAGGTGGTAGAGCAATGGGGGAGATGGCAAGGGGCTGGCGCCTGAAGCCCTGCCACCGGAGCTGAAATCCCTAGAAATGGAGGACAGAGCCCAAACTGTCAGCTCCACCACCCCTGAGAAGTTGGGCAAGTCACTGTGTGCCTGCTTCTTCAGTGTTGTGCACCAGTTGTTTTCTAAATGAGATAGGGCCCAGCCCCTGCTAGTGGCTTCAGCAACCAACACCAACTCACAACAACCAAGAGCAACTGGGGAGGGGGGGGGGGGGCTGCTGCTCTGTGGTGTTCCCCCCTCCACTGCCCAGGATTCTGTGACTATAAGAAAAGCCCATGTGAGAAACATTAACCTGGTTAGATGTTCTCCATCTCCTCTTAAATTTTATTTCAATGTATTTCTCTTTTCCCTTAGGATGCATAACTTTTTAATGATGTGATTATCTTCCTGTTTGAAGAATTTAGCCACCAAAAGAATATCCCCATTGTCTTGGCATATATAATGCATAGACCATACACCATTTTGCATCTTTCAAATTTATTGGACTGTATGTTCGAAGAATACGCTATATTATAATTGTACTGTTTTAATGTACTTTTTTTAGAAACAGCAGCATTTATATTTACATTACTGTTCTTGAGCAGAGCTATACATTTTATAACTTGAGAAGCTGAAGTAAGTTACTTGATCTACCTAGTTCCAGTTCTGATTAGGATTTTTAATTATCTCCTTTGAACTCCTACTTACAGAACTGAAAATCTACACGTAGAGGAAGTCTTCTTTTAAAATATAATAAAAAATCATGACACAGAATACCCATCTTCCACTGAGCTCTGTGTGCAGAATGTGTGACTCATTCTTTAAAAACATAATGCTTCCAGCTATGCAGAATTTTAAAATGTTTGTTCAACCACAATTTTACCACTACAGCTTCTAAGTTGCTTTATTGTCATTTTAGTAATACTTCCTCTGACAATCTCCTCTAATAAAGATCTTCCTATTTGGGGCAAATGTTATGCTTTCTCTGAGATTGTTTGGCCTTCTAAGATCTTTACTTTTACAAAAGTGACAGTTAACAGGGTTCACTTTAAACAAAATATTTGGCTTTCAATTTCTTGGTTTTTACTGAGACTTTATGTGAGTCCAAATTAAGAATTCTGTAAAGTCTGCCTTTGCATGTTCGTAGGAAGGGTGCTTTAGGATTTGGTTCTGATTTACTGCGTAGAAACAATTGGAAAACATATTAAGAAAGCTTGTTACATTAGATCTCTTCTTTAGAGAAGTCTTTTAAACAAGGCTATATGGTCTTGTGCTTTTCATTTAAATATTTATGGTACAGACAAAATTGGGATGCTTCTAATTTGCAAATGGGAAACTAACTTAGTAGTCTGCAAAGATTTAGAGAGGCACATCTATCTTCCAGTTGTACTATTACAGTGAGAGACATTAGATTGTCACTAGAACATTCATATTTTGAGCCACCTTGCATGTGATCAAAGCTAAACACATGCTTGAGTTTATTTTCTGTGCCCATCTCTCTTAACCAGTTGTCTTTTTCTATTTCTTTCTGCAGTGTTATCAACACAATGCTGGTAACATGTGCAGTCTGCTGTTACCTCTTGTAAGTATAAATATTGCCTCCCCCTTAATAATGACACAGCTGATAAAATGGAAGAAAAGCCTCATGAGTGAATAAATGTTTAGGAGAAAATTTTCAAAACACTAAAATAGTTTGAGTACAGCTCCCTTTGAAAATCAGTGGAACTCTTGCTCCTAAATACATTCAGCAATTTTGAAAAATAAATTCCCTTGTTATTGGATGGTACGTTAAAGTGAATCTGGATTAATCCTATTCTGATTTATATCCAAAATCTTAGTATTCTTGTGTTTGATGTATCTTGGCTATTGCTTTCTGTTTTATGACCTTTGAGGTTATTCATGTCTAGCTGCTTGAGGTTTTCTCAGTTCTCAGATAATTTGTATTGACTGTAATAACTAACATAATAGGAACACACAACTGGACCCCATGACTAAATTCTTAATAACAATTCTCTTTTAGCCACCTAATGAGCAGCTACTGCACTCCTGGAAATGCTTTGTAGCCCTCTTTGCTTACTATATTCTCTTTCCTTGTCAATAAATAGAGGAGTTATAGCAGTGGTTTTCAACCTATTTATCATTGTGGATTTCAGGTTGAGAACCATACCCCTCCCTTGGTCACAGCAGCTCACAATCCTATGGTTAGCACCCTTGCCTATGGCAGGGCAAGGAGCCCTGGATGTGGGTGGCATAGTCAGATGCTGAGTGCTGCCACATGGGGATGGGCAGCCAGAAATGCAGTGCCTGGTTTGGGCTGTTAGCCAGGACCTGAAAAAAAGAGGCCAGCAACAGGTCCCTACCTAAAACATGGGGATGCTGTTGATTCCCAGCAAACCCCTAGTTCTAGCACTCCCAACCCCCTGCACACTCCAGAGGGGCCACCTTCCCCAAACCTGCCTACAGGCTCACTCACCAGCCCCCTTCTGGCAGGAGCAATTGTGCAGGCTGTAAAACACTGTCTCCGCCTCAGCCAGCCCCACTCCATGCTGGACCAAAGCGGCAAAATTTATATTTTGAGCACACAGCTGGGCTACAGCTGTGTGCTAATTAGGCCACAAGCTGAAAACCGCTGTATTATAGGCAAAGTCTGCAGTGAAAACCCTTAATTCTGTGTAATGCTCCTGCCTCTTGATAGGGTTTTGTGATTGAAATCAAAATATCTTTCAGGCCGCTTCTACATAGCACCTTTTTCTCTACTAGTACAAACCGGTAAGGACAATAAGCTGACATGCCTGTTTGTGGGTACATCTTGCTAGGTGACTTGTTTATAGTTCAACAACAGAACAAATCCACCTGGGAGTGTTCACCTGTTCTCTAGTTGCAAACTATCACTCATAACATACCATGACAATGAGCTTAATGTAAATAACCTCTTAGAGGGGATACATGTCAATTTCTGGGACTTTGGGTGCAGGGGTTGGAAGCACAAAGCTATGTTTTAATATCTGCATTTGTAGTAGATGGCATGTTTAAAGTTAAGTCTGTCTTGTTTCATCTTGACCTGGTTAAGGGCCACAGGCTTGTGTGGGTTTGGCTTGGTTGAATACTAGGATTTGCAGGTTTTACATAAGGAAGATCCAGTTTCTGTTTATCGTTAAACAGACCTGAAGTATTTCACATGAGAAGACTTAAGGAATCTACTTCCTGGCTGACTTTCAAAAAACATGTTAGACCAGAACATGTCCTATTTCAAAATGATGTTTTAAAAATTTTGTTTAAATATGTCTGTATATAAGCACTGGGATGTCTGTTGCACTTGCAGTTCATATAGGAATAACCCACCCAGTAGCATCATTATGCTGTTTCAAAATATGTACTAGCCTAACTTGGCTTATTGGCTGAACAACAGCACACACCCTTAAGGCTTTTAATGAATGCCATCAAATAGTCAACATACATGTTTAAAGTTTAACGGATATCAGCACAAGAAATAGCTTATTTAAAGATGAGTGCATGGACCATACTGTCTTGTACTGTGTGGAAAGCAAGTATTAATTGTGTTTGAGAAGCTGGATGTGTTAAATGTTTGAGTGATTTTCGTCCTGAGATTAAACTTATGCTGTCAGAGAATTACTAGATGCAGTATAATGAAAACCCTGTACTGGGGAAAAAAAAACTTATCTGGCACATGTGGATAGAGTATACCATAAAATGCATGAAGGTGATTCTGTAGCATAGACAACCAGTGGAGGCATCTTTACCCAACTTCCTTAGACTCTGTGTAAACAGGAATGTTTGATCAAAAACCTTAAATATGTGTAATGTATTCCTCTTATTTCACCATGAAAACTACCTTTATAGTCTGAGCCAGATGAAGCCATTCAAATCTCCCTAGAAAGAGGCATTATGCTCCCCTTCTAAGAAATGTGAATCTCTAATGCTACCACCATATTATGCTGCTCTTATTATTTGAAAGAAGTCCCTGAATCAGGATGCTTTGGTTGGCGCTATCAGAGCTGGCTATTAATGGGCCAATCTGCCCAGAGCATACTTGACTGGCAAACCTGAAGGAGTAGAGGATAGTAAAGCTGAGGAAAGTAGAAACCTTGAGTTTTAGCTTCCCACTCCATTACACGGATGTGCCAATGTGAACTGTGGAGCCCATCAGAAGAAGACTGGCAAAGTCGAGAAAGTAGTAGAGTACAGTAAAGTTGAGGAAACATCGTAGAGCATTCCGATTATTCAGCACCTGTTATTTGCCCCACTCAAGAATTATTTTGCCTGTGAATAGCAGGGATTCCCTTTCCTCTTCTGGTAAAATTGCACTAGCTCAACTGCGTTCCTGGGAGAGGGAGGGAAGAGAGAGGCCTATAAGCTCCATTACTTCGTAGGAAATCATCTCTTGAGCCCCATGAGTTGGGAAGAAAGTGTGGCCCTTCAGGGAGAGCATGGGAAACTTTCTTTAACAAAGAACCTGTTGGGGTTACTTTTTTAAAAAGGGACAGATGACTTCAGAAAATATCAAATGCAGAGGAGGGCTGAGGCAGATGTCCTGGGCAGTATTTATGAACAGCCAGACTCAAGGGCAATCGACAAAGCACAGACAGATATGCTAATCGGAGATTCTTTAGAAACAGCTTTATGAATGAGTAGACCACCACAACTCTGCTGCATTTAACTATTGTGATATGCCCCCCCCGATTTCTGACCTTTATTAAAGCACCTCTGACTGCACCTCTTCCCATTTTAACCAATAAACGACACTGTGGTTTTCACAATACCTCTTTAATGTATGTGAGCTGAAGCTGTCCTTGTCTCTATACCTCAAAAAAACCCCTCCTGTTTTCCAGCTCCTGTCAGGAGCTGCAGCCTCCCAACTCTTGTCAGGGGGCAATACTCAGGCTGCTGCCCCTGATAGGAGCAGTTTCACAGCTCCCATGAGGGACAGCAAGAGTCAGGCTGCAGCTCCTGTCAGTGGCGGCAACTGAGAGTTGGGCTCTGGCGCAGCAGCACTGCTCAGTTTTTCTGCTCCTGTTAGTGGCTGGGAGCTGGCGCCTGGCTCCCTGCAGGCCACCACTCAAAGGAGCCAGGAAACTGACCAGAACTGCTACACTGATCAGTTTCCCAGCTCCCCTGAGTGGTGGGCTGCCCAGGTGCCAGCTCCTTGCAACTCAGTCACATTAACCCAAGATGTGCACAACTTGAATGTACATGTCTGAGGGTTCTACTGTATTCAGCCCCTTAGAATAGAATTAGAATTAAAACTGTGCCGAAGCCTGTACAGTAGTAAAATGACATGGTTATACTTGTACATGGGGACCATAATTTCTTTGTGTTAGCATAATTAATGCTGACTGTTGCAGGAGGTAGTGTGTGGAATGTCAGGAGCTAGTCTGAATGCCACACCTGCTTTCAGCAGTACAAAAACATTACAAGTTGGGGATAGTAGAGTTTTGCTTTATTGTGTGCTGAATGCCCCATTTTTTTTGTGCCTTGTCATGATAGATTATAATGTAAAGCAAACCTGTGTAAGCTAAATGTGTGGGTATGCAGTGGGGGAATGTTTTTATAATTTGGTCTTGCAAAACTCTGAATTCTGTGCTCTGCTACCTTCCTCTGTGCTCTCCATGATCAGACCCTGAGAACTACAGGGAAGTAAAGCTAAAGAAAATCTGGGTATCCAGATATAATGCCACTGTGCTTTCCAAGTTCGGTATATAGCATGGTGCTAACAAATAGCTTTTGAAACTAGTACACTGTTTGCCTGCAGCCTAGTTGTACAGCTGTGAATGTGTCAATATTCACAATGTGCTTTCACCTCATTTAATTTGCAGCAGTTCTGGGTCTAATCTCTGAACACAGGGAGAGATCTGGGCTTGTGTGCTAGTGCCTGGAGTTCCTTTCTCTGCACAGTGTAAAGAAGCAAATTATCCTCTCACAGCAATCAACTGTTCCTGTCCTCCCCGCCCTGACCTTCAGGAAGTTAATGACACCCTGGTACCCCTTTATTCGCTTTTGTATCTGAGGAAATAACTTAGAGGTAGGCTACAAATATAGCTCTGATGGAGAGGAGAATTCTGTCAAATCACCAATGAGCCTGTGAGGGATTTTCCTCATAGAGTAAAAGGATTAGGCTATGTTCAACATTATGGCCGTGTCTACACTAGCCACAAACTTCGAAATTGCCATGCAAATGGCCATTTTGAAGTTTACTAATGAAGCGCTGAAATACATATTCAGCGCCTCATTAGGAAGTGGGCGGCCGCGGAACTTCGAAATTGACACGGCTTGCTGCTGCGCGGCTCATCCAGACGGGGCTCCTTTTCGAAAGGGCCCTGCCTACTTCAAAGTCCCCTTATTCCTATGAGAAGATGGGAATAAGGGGACTTCGAAAGTAGGCGGGGCCCTTTCGAAAAGGAGCCCTGTCTGGATGAGCCACGCGGCAGCGAGCCATGTCAATTTCGAAGTCCCCCTTATTCCTATGAGCAGACGAGAATAAGGGGACTTGGAAGTAGGCGGGGTCCTTTTGAAAAGGAGCCCCCTCTGGATGAGCCGCGTCAATTTCGAAGTGCCGTGGCCGCCCGCATGCTAATGAGGTGCTGAATATGTATTTCAGCGCTTCATTAGTAAACTTCGAAATGGCCATTTGCATGGCAATTTCAAAGTTTGTGGCTAGTGTAGACACGGCCTATGTGTGATACTTAGTGACACTTTCCCTGCAGGAGCTAAGATTGACAAAATTAGTGTATTTCACTTCTTTGGATGCCAAGTGGGAATGAATTGGCTTTTTTCCTACTGGTTCTAGATGGAAGTATCCGTTTATGTCGGCATGTGTGACTGGTCCCAGTTGTTCTTTTACAATGTGAATACCATTGAGGGTTTTTTTCAAATATTATGGCACCACATGTGCCTGACTAGCTAGAATCCTACTTAACCTTGGTATTAAAAATAACCCTTCCCAAAGCAACACTGAAATTTACATATATTTATGTGGCCGGTGCCAAGAGAATTGACCTTCCTTTTATTTAACCCCTGTATCTGTTGCTCAAGGCTGTTGCAAGCATTTTGAAGCTGACCTACCCTGCAATACTTTGGCTAGCCAAAGAGTCTAGGTTTATGTGGAATTTTCCATGACTGCCTAAGCACTCTGACGCATTTGTGGGAGCTCCCATTCAAAGCTTCTCTGCTTTTTTCCTCCTCTTTACAAAGATTCTAGAAATAGCAGATGGATGAGCCAGTATGTTCACTAAACATGTTTAAACAGTATTTTATATAGATCTAAATCCATGCAAATGAGGGTTTCTTTGTAAATATTTACAATTTCAGAAAAAGCCAAAGCAAGTACATCTTATAATACTGAAATATTTATTTCAGTTCTGGCTGTGGCTTCTGTTGTGAGAGTCTGTCAGCCACTCTGGGGGAGCGGCTGCTGATGCAGATTTGGATTTTGTTACCATTGACGTCACTTCGGTGCCTTTTTACCTACTTGATCTAGGCATCTGTTTCTCTGACTTCCACGCTAAATTTGCACTACATTTGTTCAGGCTCTTATAAAAATTATATTGGAGGATAGTGGTTTTAGAAGTGTTCAATACATGTCATTAAGATTTTTTTATTGGGTCATGATGTCCCTCATAAAGACCAATCCTAGTACCTCTGATTTTATAGGGGAACATCTCAGGCACAGAAGGTGTGATTTGGCCAAAGTTGTGCAGTAGATCAGGACAGTATCCAAATTTTTCTTCCTTTGTTTTAATTGCTAGACTGTACTTCCAGCCCACAATTTCAGTCTTTTGTTTTAATATTCATTGGCACAATGATGTTCTGTTCAATTCAGATTTCACCCGTATTCTGTATCTCTAAACTTTTGGCAGTAGTTATGGTTAAAGTAAATGAGATGCATAGTTTTCATTTTGGAACACAATGTGCTTTAGTAACCCTATCTACCTTGTACTGCCATTCAAAGAGGCCTTGAGGGAGTGGAGTTGGAACGTGGGCCCAGAGAATGGGCATATCTCTGAGCACTTCACCTTCCAAGAAGCAGCAGCAGAGAATTAGAGATGCTATGAAATCCAACTGGCGGTGTCATTTTAAATTGAATAGGATGGTTCTTGGTCCAAACATGCTTCAGTTTTCTGAGATGTAATGGTGCTAGAACAGTGGTTCCCAACCTTTACACTAGTGTGGACCCCCAGTCACCCAATAATTCCAAGCCATTCACAGATCCCCACACCAAAGCCAATTCTAGCTGCTATGTACACTTCATTGAATGAAAAAGGAAACCACTACATAGGTTTTCAGGCAGCAATTCATAATATTATTATTTTTAAAGTAAGTATCTTCCAATAATTGATTATAACTTTGCAATTTATTAAACTTTTCTATGCCTTTCTTATTATTCTTATTTTTTTCATGGACCCCAGATTGGGAACCACTGTGGTAAAGCTCTTCAACTCTGACACTGGTGGTAGTAGTTTGGTTTTAAGAGTATTTTGACTTGGTGTTAGACTTCTTGCAATGTTGTCTTACCTTCTCATGATATCCTGTATGCCTTGGCCAAGTTTCCATCATCCATATGCTTTTTTTTTTTTCCCCTTGCAGTTGGCTGATTGCAATCCTAGCCCAGCTCAACCCTCTCTTTGGGCCACAGTTAAGCAATGAGACAATCTGGTATCTTCAGTATCACTGGCCTTAAAGATGTCTGATCTCTGCTGCATTTTTTTGTGGACTAGGTAAATATGGTTGGAGATATCCTCTTATTTATTTGAGTATGCTAAATGTTCATTGAAAACTGAAGGAATAGCAGGGCTCAAGTGGACATGACCACAAGAGAAAGCAGTCTTTTGACATGCTGTAGTGAAGGATTGGGTTTGGGACTGGGTGCTTTGTTCTCATTTGGAAACTGATGTTAGAATGAGGATGCTTGATTCCTGAAAGGATGAGGTTAGGAGGCAGTGTCATATCACTTGACAGCTGGTGTAGTGGGAACCATCTATTTCTTCTACCAACAAATGAGAGCGTAGAAAATAGGTAGGGGGAATATCTAATTCTTTCCTTTGACAGCTTATTTTCCTATTTAACAGTCAAGTCTTTACACCCTTCTGGCTGAGGCAACCTGACCATCTTCCAGCAGAGCCTGTAATCCCCGACCTGAACTGTCTGGAATAATATGATTCTTCTATCATTTGTATTATTGTTGTGCCTAGGAGCCCCAGTCAGGGACCAGGACCCTATTATGTTAGGGCCCCATATAAACATAAAGAATTCCTGCCCCAAAAAGTTTGCAGACTGAGGGTGGTCCACAGTACGCATTTAGGCCGACATAAGGCACCTTACATCTACCAAACTTTGTCAGGGTCTACACTACAGCCTTGCTCCTGCCACTCCAAGAGTCCTGCATCAACATAAGCCCCATCCCTTTCATGGAAGTGGAGTTATGTTGGTGTAATTGGGATGACAAAATATCTGTGTGGATGCTGCATTGCTCAAATCAGCTGTTGGTTGTCATGTCAATTTCAGGTCAGGAAACAGCAAGGTCAGAAGCCCCAAGTGGTCTTGCTCAGAGCCTGAGGGGCACCTGGGCTCCTGGCAGGAAGTAGCCACTGGAGTGAAGAGGCTGGGCTCTCAACTCCTCATGCTGCCCCCTTAGGTCATTGCAAGCCCTGCCACTGAGGACGTGCTCCACGACATACTGTGGAGCCTGGAAGTTGACCTAATATTGGTTGACTTAAGTTTCTAGGATAGACTAAGTCTAAGGCAAGAGACACTATTCCTCAGGGTTACAGGCAGTGGTCTCAGCATGCCGGCAGCCAGGCCATTGTCAGTTGTGCGGGGATGTGGGGTGTTTGTTTGGGTTTTTTGGCAGGTTGGGTTTTTTTTCTTTGTAGCAAGCAGGAGTTTTAAGATGGGTATGAAGTAGTTTTGCAGATGTTCACAGGGTGGTTCCTCCACCAAGCATGAGAGAAAGCATAAAGGTGTGTACTTGAAAATTTAAAAACTGAGTGATAAAGGCTGGCATCATGGGCAAACCAGAGGCAAGAGTCAGCAGCAAATGAGAGATGACAGGTGGAGTAGGACTAGATGGTGAAAGTCCTTGAAAATGAACACTGTTAGTTTGCAGTGCAACTCTCCTCTCTAGGAAGTCATTGCAAGTGACTGGAATTTGTCTGATTCCAGGTGGCTCGTGACAGTGTGGGATCACTGCCCATAATTTTGCAAACCAACATGTGGTATTTGCAGTGCTGGCCCACAGAAGATAAATCAGTCAAGTGGTCGCTAGCTGAACAGTGTTATGGGAATGCCTCTGGAAGCTTATGCCAGACTCATCAGAAACCATCACCAGGGCTGAGTATTCTTAGAGGCATAGTCACTCTGAACATCGTCTTTGAAGGTTTGGACTTGGAAATAGGAGACATAACAGTGACTTGCTATGCAAACAAGTCCAGTAGGGACAAATTCCATGGCTTTGTTTTTTATCCTGATGACACTGAATAATTCAAAGCACTCTGTTCTACTGTCTTTGTCTTGCAGCTTTAATTCCTCTTCTCTACTATAATTTTCTGTGGTTTTGAAAGAGTTGAACAGCAGTATATGGATGACAACAGACACTGAAGCTCCAGTGGATGCTGGCTGTAAAGCTTTTCACTACTAACTCTGCAGCAGAACTCCATTGCTTCCAAATCAGGCTGAGCCTGTTCTGAATAGTGGCAAACTGTGGTGTGTGTAGGTCTGTTTCCTACTCTTTCCACAGAATCCAAAGTTAGGGCTGGGATCTGCTGCAAATAGAAAGCTATAACAGTATACAGCAGCCAGTCTGGATATGTCTTGTTTCTGCTGAGTAATAACCTTGATCATGGGCAGACAGAGCTGGCGTATTCCCAGAAGGCTGGGGGTTGGAATTGCTGTGTAATCACGTTCATAGAATGGGCACTTTGGAGTAGAGGGTGAAGCTTACTTTTAATTAACAGTCTGCCCCATGGAGTGTGCTGCCACTCCCAGCAGGAGCATGCTGGTGTGAGAGATGGAGTCTAGATATGGTACCCAGAGAATATAATTTCCCATTTAGTGGAGTAGCATGTCAAAGCAATAAATAAATAAATTGGTGTTAAGGAGGAGAGTGGGGAATGTCCAGAAAGATAGGAGAATAAATTGAAATCCAGTCAAATGATTCTGCCAGAGAATCTGGGTTAGAGTGGCTTTCTGCTTGACTTGTAATAAGTATCTATAAAGCTACTTGAGTGGGTTTTTAACCTTCGTTTTGCTTGGTGTCATTGAGTTATTTGAGTTATAGGTGTGTTCTTGCCTGGGTTAACAGAAAAAATGTAGTAACTGCTCTGGTTATGGAGCAGGATTACAACATGGTTTTCTAAGCATCTTTTACTGTTCAGAGGCAAGGAACTTTCTAACGTTTGGCTGACCACGAGCATGCTAACAGGGCCACAGGCTGTAGTGGACTTATTAAAAGCTCCAACCTCTATAAGGCCACTGAGGAGTACCAATCTCTTGCTTGTCCCTTCTTCCATCAGTGGGTCTGTGCAGCCATACAATCTTCTGTGGACTTCTTCCTCCAGAACAAAGTTGCCAAACAGACTGCAACTGAAAGATCTTGAATGTGCATCTTTGGGTTGCTTTGGAGATTGTATACACTACTGGATTCTAGAGCATCTGCCAAAATTCTCATCACACCCATTTATTTAGCTTTTTAAGCTGCGCCTAGCACAGTGTTGGGGTGGGGGGAGGAGCGGGAACTACAGAAATATTGAAAATAATTGCACAACTTCTAAGATGACCATTTAAACATGATAAATGTACTAATTTTATAGATTGTGGATTTTGGGGTAGATCTAAGCAGAAAGAACTCTCAAACACCCAGTAGATGAATTCTGTTCATACTCTGTAGTTATTTGGTCACAATTCCTTTACATCATGACGTCTTGCTAGAAAGCAAACGGACACAGTTAATTCACAAAGCACCTCTTCTGTTAGTAAATTGCCTTAATGAAGGAGAATGACTGAATTGCCTTTTGCTTTACAGGTAAAGAAGAGATTTCTTCTAGATGTAAAAGCTCCATTGATCCAAAGATGCCCTTAACATAGCTGGTTGGATACCGAGCCTGTTTAATGCCTTAGTGTTTTCATTCTGTTCAAAATGGCTTGTTCAAAGCCTACATTTTTTTTGCTGCTTTCCTTTTACACTGTTCAACAATGTGCCTAATACATAAGATTTATACCTCCTTTTCTGTGCTATAAACTTATATTTATTTCAATTACACTTAAATTTCAAGTTTTTCTTTTCTTGGGATATGAGTTTGAGGGCAGCCTCTTCCTTGCTCATTGTATTGCTCATTCTTCGTGAATTTTATGAAACTTCCACACACTAGGCTGTCCATTTGTAGTGTGATTCATAGACATGTTCTGTTTTACTACAGTTGCACCAAAAAAAGCAATAAAACTGGTTGTGGTGGGGAGATGCTGCCCATGTTTAAAACATTTATTTTTTACAATTGATCATATTCTCAAAGTTTAGTGTTAAATTACTGTATATATGGCAATAAAATTTATCTGCCGCTTTACATGAAATGTTCTTGTGAAGCATCTAATGGTTGATATGGCTATTTTGGGTAAACTTCTGCGATGTTTATCTCAGTTAGCCAAAGAGTTCATTCTTCTGAATTTTTCAGAGCTTTTTGTGTGCCTATATCTAACAATGCTTATACTTCACTAGGCCATCTGAATTCGAGTTCTTGTCCCGCTGACTCCAGCTCCCCAGCTTATGGTCTATACTAAGAGAAAATAGTCAGCTGATTTCCCTCTGAATCCTTTCTTACAGTGTTTAAAGTCTTCAGCTTTGGGATTTGTTTTCCATGATGGACACTAAAAGGATTAAGACAAAATAGAGGTTTGTGCTTTTGGGTTAAACAAATCTTAGTATGGAATGTCATTGTCCTAGTAATAAACTCCACCTTTAGGTATGCTGCAGTGACCAACCCTACCTCATGCCAAAGGTTGCAATTAGAAATAAGGCACTGAACATAGATATCCATGTGTCTTTAAAAGAATACATTCTCTGAAAGACGCTTCAGAAGAAATGAATTCCAGAGCTGATACTCCCTCCCAGAATGCCCTACTGCCAGTTGCCAGGAATTCCATCTTGGAGATACGATGGCCAGTTTCAATAAATCATAAGGACAAGAACTACATTTTGTAATATCTGCTGCTTGCTTTCAAATAGTCTTCAAAGGTGTTTTAATGCTAAACAGAGATCATGCTGATCCTAGGCAGAATGGTGATGGTGGTAGGGGAGGGAGGATAACTGATGAGAGCCATGTATGTCAGCTTGGCCTCTGAAAGACTCTAGTAGTACCTGAGACTGGAAATCACTGAAATGCAGGCAAGAGAAAACAAATCTCTTCTATGCAGGGTGTACTCAAAATCCCACTCCATGTTTACATGAGTTTGAGACACTTGCCCTCCTTCCTACTTAAAACAGGTCCAAGATTTTGTAACTATTGTGTAAGTGTGGCTCTCTTCTTTATACACAAGCCCCAGACACAATCTGTTAAGGTAGTCACTGCATTGTCTTGCAAAAAACACTGACTGGTGTTATCGTAAATATCATACAACCTGAGCAACTAATGATGAACCGTGCTGGGGATAAAGAAATAATATTATTACAAAATAAACTATTTTTGGGAATCGGCTACGAGTTTAGGAGGCCTTTGGATGAGGAAAGTGGTGAAGAGGGAAACCATGGCAAAAATCACAAAGCAGACTTGGCATAAGTAATGTTCTGTTAATTTATTCCCCAAAAGTGCATATACAACTTGGTTTTCTCCATGAAAATTTTTATTAAGCCTCTCAGTCTCTGGGAGATTCTCTTTTCTTTGTATACATAGCTTCCACTCTCCTCCTTCCTCTTGCCACAATGTAACAGTGTGTGCCCAGCTTGGATAAAGAGTATCTCAAAGGTCTGGTGTTTGCAGCACTAGTACTTTGAGTTGTGTCTACAGCTGTTGACTTTGACTTCCTGCAGACATGCAAAAAGCCATCCATGACTGTGTTAACTCATGTAGTGGATGGAGATAGTAATCAGACAGGTCCAATATAATATTCAATTTTTAAAAATGTAGCTACCTTCCTTGTGGTTTGCATTAACTATCCCAGGAAGGAAGTGTTAGCTTACCATGGTGATGCATAATATAAAAGGAAACTCCTGAATCGGGTAGGTTTTTTTTCTTCACCTGAATTTCTGCAGCTCACTCAACTGGACTCTGGAGATATTTCTCTGCTACAAAGTCATCACAGATGAAACCCATCCCAGGAACTTATCTCAGACTTTGTACGCTGACAGGTAGTTTGATGACCAAAATATAGATTTTTTGTAAAAAGATTTACAAAACTGCCTTAACACCATTGTTCTGCCATTTAATATGTTTACAACTAAAGTGCCTAATCTTTGTGTTCAACTTGTTTTTAAAATTAGTGTCTATTCAGAATTTCCAAGTACTGTTTTCTCTCTGAACAGCCTGATATTTTAAATATTGATGCTATTGTTTCTGTTGATCTTGTCTTGCTAAGTTTTTATAATTGAAAATAAAATCACTTTTTAAAAATATAAACATCAGTTTAACTGTTCAGATTTAGATTTTTTTCTGAACTATTGTAACTTCTGCTATAACATGGATAGATGAAAACCCCAAAATGGAACTAAGTATAAGAAGACTGAGTTGTGCAGAGAATTAAACTCCTTTTCCTAAAGGATTTTGAAATTTGACTTCGTTTACAGTTGGAATGAAATGCAAAAATTCCAAAATCCTTCATAGAGGAAAACTTTAAATAGTTTTGAATCCATTAAAACATTTCAATTTTGACTTTTTAATTTTGGACTATAAAATAAATAATGAAAAGTCATTTCAAAATGAAAAATCAGTATTTTTAAAAATGTCAAACAAGACTTTCTGAATTTGAAGGTTTTTTTTCTCATTTTCTTTTGAAATTGAATTCCATTAAAATTAACTTGATTTTTGTGAAGTGTATCAGTTGACAGAACTGCTTATTCCAGTAGACTATGGCTTACTTTGGCTGTGTCTACACTTGCCCCATACATTGAAGGGGGCATGGTAATCTGGTTGATGGGAGATTACTAATGAATATGCACCACCTCATTAGGCTAATTCTCTCCTGCACCAACTTTGAAGTGCCTGCGGCTATATGACATGCTGACACTTCAAAGTTTGACACTTTGAAGTTGCTGCAGGGGAGAATTAACCTAATGAAGTGCTGCATATTCATTGCAGCACTTTATTAGTAATCTCCCAGCAGCCAGATTACCATGCCCCCTTTGAAGCATGGGGCAAGTGTAGACATAGCCTTTGTTTCTGCATCCATCTCTATAGATGACTTTTGTCCTATTTGTCTGCCTCTCTTTCTCTCTCCTCCTTTCCCCATGCTGTGCTGTTCAAGCCTGACCAGTGACAGGTTGTCACATCCCTTCTCAGCAATAAGGGGATGCCTCAAAGTGCTTTCCTTTGCTGTGGCTCCTCATAACACATCGTTACATTCTGAGTGTCTGTGTGTAGCCACAGCCCTGGACTAGAAACTGGGCCCAGTTGCCTATTAGCAACTACCAGCTACATTCTGGTTTTCAGCAGCCTTAGTTATTACTGGCTGAGTGAACTCAATATCCTCCTAGTCTTAGATTTTTCACCTAAAAATGTGTGCATTGTCCAGCTCCCTCCTTGATGATTCAGATATATTATGCCCATTGCCCCTCTGTAGGGGGATCAGTGTACAACGTGTTAACATATATGGAATTGCCTGTGTGATTCAGTTTTAAAGACAATGTTGGATGTGTTTCAATTAAAGAATTAAAAGTTAGATTATAAAGAGATTTTAAGTGAGCACAAGTAAAAGGCAATAAAATCAGAAGTGATTACAAGAGAAGTAAAGATCAAAAGTTTCTTAAACTTAGCAAATGAAACTTCATTCAAAGTGAAATTCTTACATAAGCTCCCAACAACAGGACTGGCCAAATTTCAGATCACAATTTGCTCCCAAGGTTCATAAGCTTTCTTGTGTCATCTTATATGGAAAAGAGAGAGGGTGAAACCTGGGAATGGTTTTGCCCCTCACTTTTACAATTGTCACCCTTTGAAATTTGCCTTTTCTGGAGCATGTCCTCTAGATAAAATTCCATTTTATGTGAAGATGGAGACAGATTGGTGCTGAAATCATGTCAGTACTGCTTTTTGCTAAGCTGCAGATCTGTTTTTTCCTGACCCATGGCCTTTCTCAAAAATGGTCCTTTTGGTAGGTGGCTGCCCATTGGCTTTGGCGACACCTGGTGATAAGTTTTAACTATCTTTTCTCTTTGAGAAACAGGTTTTACCCCCATGCCAGACTCTTCTGGAAAATGTGCTTTTGTCATGATTTCACTATTTGTTCATAAATTTTCCTGCAATGTTGTTACATTAATCCCACCATGATACTATTAACCAGCAAGATTTTAGTTTTCTAACAGTACCTCACAAAGCATGTTATGTATAAAGATTATTGCAGTGAAGTGTAGGGTGTGAATACAGGTGTGCATGTAGTCATCTCTACAGATGATGACTTTTGTCTGCTACCTTCTATATGTTTTTGTCCACACTGTCTGTTATGCATGGAATTCCCTTCAGAACTGGTCTGCCCAACCACTAACTTTTCTTGATGTGTGATGAGGAAAAAGATATGTACTTATCCTTAAACAATAACAGCTTGCTCCTTCAGGCTATGCATAAGCCATGCTGATAACATTTTATTGATGTTAACTCAGTCCATCCTCCCTTATTATTGTTTTATTACCCTTCCATCTGATATCAGGTCCTGAACCAACAAGTAGTGAGTGTGTATGTGGACTGCTGCACTCATACCCTGCACATTGCAGGACTGAGACTTTCATGAGAGGGATTGTATCTTCATGTTTACACTGTGAGTCAACTGGCACATTCTTGGAGAGTGTTAAATAAATACTAATGATTGTGTTGGCCTGTGTGAAGCACAAAAATAAACAGCTGTGTAAAAAGCAGAAAGAATTTTTTTTTTTTTACAATTTGTTTTAATCTATGGAGTCATTAGTAAGACAGGAAAGCTTTTTGAAGCTGACTATTCTTTATGCCTTATCTGCTTAATAGACCTAAACCTACAGCCAATAGAATAAAATTCATCAGTATGCAATACAGGCATCCACTTGCATCTAGCCAAGAGGAAAAGACCAGTTTGAGCAGTCGGCACTTAGGAGCAGAAATAGAATATAAGTGTATAATTTTGTCCGTAGCTGAGTAGGTGTCTTTTTATTTACAATTTATGGGGAGACCTAACTATTTTAAGCCAAAAACTTCATTCTCCAAGTTAGAAAGAGAGAATGAATGAAAAACTCCTGAGGACTGGGTTTTATTTGTTTGTTTAATGCCCATGTGGATTTAAGTGGGAGGATGCCAGGAAAAACGATTAAGTGACAGAGCATGACGCTGCGTACTAGCTTCAGAGCCTTTGGGTATAGGCTGCAGCAGCCACAGGAGAGATTTCAATACCAAATATGGCTCAAATGCTGAAGTATTTTTAATTGAGAGTTTACACCATACATTAGAGGTCCCTAAATTGTAAGGTGTGCCCATGGAGGCACTGAGGAACATACAATGAGACCTAGGTTAGCCCCCCACAAGATAAGAAGAGCACACTTCTCTGTCCATGCTGCTCTCATCTTGCCCTTAGCTATATCCCTGTGCTGTCCTCAGTGTTGGCTGCAGCACTGTTCCAGGCCTGGTGATGAGGCCAGGAACAAAGCCACACTTGACCATGTATTTAGCAGGCAAAGCTCCATACCTGTCCTGTTCACTGGCTCAGACCCATCTCAACCTTGCCTGCCAGGGATAAAGGGGACAATTCTCAAAAATGTGGGAACTGCTGCCATATAGAAACGGATAAAGAGAGGACCAATGTTCAGCAGAGCAACAGAAACATGACCCTTGAGTCTGATTTTAAAATACATAAAATGAATCCCCACTAGTAATTCTTTGAAGCCCCATAATTCTGAGCAATGCTTTTTTTTGTAAAAGAAAGGAGCTGGTTCTCAGCTAGCTCCCCACCCGCATCTCTCCAGGGTCCTGTGGCTGGGGCTGTTGGTGGGGCTCTGCACTGCAGCCTGCTGGCTGCTGCAGGGCTGCTGGGGTTCCCCCTACCATCCATCTGGGGATCCTATGGCTGGGGTTGCCAAGATGCCAGTACTTTGTACCAGCACAAAAAAAGCACTGGTTCTTTGTATGGGGTGACCCCACTCCTGTAACTCCCTGGGAGAGTCTGCTATCCCTTCTGTGGGTAAACTGCCTTCGGACCACCTGCTACCCTACACAGCATATATGTCAGGCGTGGCCCAACAGTAGCTCATAAGCTGGAGTCAGCACTTTCACAGACAACGAGAAGTCCTGTGGCACCTTATAGAGTAACAGATATTTTGTCCACAAAAGCTTATGCTCCAAAAATTAGTCTAGAAGGTGCCACAGGACTTTGATTTTGAAGATTCAGACTAACTCGGCTACCCCCTGATACTTGTCACTTCCACAGATAAATTGCAGCTTGTGGAGCCTCCCGCTTCTTCACCTACCAGACGGGGACGGAAAAGGGGTAAAGCTCAGTGCCTCTGCCCTGCAGGGGGATGGGGAAGCTAAAGGGGTGTGCTCAGCAGGGACAGGGGACGCATGACACTAGCCTTGCGGTTGTGCCTACGGGGGCTCAGGGTCTCAGCAGGGGCCATGCTGAAGCCCTGAGCCATGGCAGACACAGCCCAGGGGGCTAGAGCTCTGAGACCCCCGAACCCCAGCTCTGGAGCCGCACGAGAGTCCTATAGGCAACCAGGACGGTCAGTAAATTTCGCCGCCCTTGGCAGAGTTATGAGCAAGAAGAGCCAATCACCGCCAAGCGCACGCTAGCTCCACCCCAACTTGCCCCTGTCACATGACAGGAGGCCCTGCTATGGAGCTTCTGATTGGTCCTGTGCATTGCTCCCTGTGATTGGCCTGCTCTCGGACACCCCCCCTCCTTCCCACGTGATGGGGGCGAGTCACGCGATTTCCGGGAACCCGTCAGGAAGAGACATAAACAAAACAAACCCCAAAGCAGCATGGAGGGTCGGGGCCGGAGTGGGACGGGAGGCGTTCTCTACTGACACACCCCTCTCCCCCGCTGGGACGGGGGGCCGCCAGGTGAGGGGAATGCTGCTGCACCCTCGGGCAGGGAAGGGCTGTGGGGTGGCGGCAGCTGCTCCTGGCAGGGTGGAGGCTGGAGAGGTGGTTGCACTAGTTACCCATGGCAGGACAAGGGCTGCAGTCAGTGGTGGGGAGGTTGGTGTGGTCCTTGCTGGGACCGGGGGGGAGCTGCAATTATTGTTCCTTTATGCTAGCAGAGGGTAAAGGAACTGCATCCCGAGTAAGTCAGGAGCGTTCCCCATACACCCAAGAAGGGATGGAGTTCTGAGGCCAGGACAACCACAAGGGGTGTGTCTGCCTCGGATTCCTTCTCCTGGATATGGAGAGGCGTGTGGGATGAGGGAGGTACCACACGGTAGGGGCGTGGAGAGCAGCAGACGCTTCCCCGTGCTCGTGTCCGGGCGGTTGCTGGTAGTAGGGTAGGGACGGTCTCGTGCTAGGCAGATATCTGAATTTCTCTGCTTCGGAGGTTTGTGGCCCGTTGGCAGGGTGATAGCACTGGTGTACTTTCTTGTGCCTGTGGTGTGTTTTGAAATAAAGGGCTGCAAATGAGCAGCATAAGGAATCGGAAGAGACTAAAGAAAGCAGTAGGAGAGGCAGGCGTGGGCACATGTCAGCTTCCATTCCACATTCCGTCGGTCGGGGTGGTGGAGGGGGGGAAGGTCTGTGCTGTGACTGTCATAGGGATTATTGCACGTTCGCTGCGGGGACTTCGTGGGTTCTGGAGGAATGGGTGAAGCGGTTGACTAGTCTTCAGTATATACGGGATAGGCTGAGCGGGTGAGGGGAGTGGGAAATAGGTGAGGGAAGCCCTGGAACTCCGCGTAACAAGTTTGGACTTGTGGAGCGGGGGATTACTGGGCTCATGGAGCAGTCACAGCTGGTTTCCAGGCTTGTCACAAGCCTATAATGGGGATCCGTCCTCGTTTCCCCCTCTGGAGGGGGATTTGTGGGGCGAGTCTAGCGGTCTAGGAGCCTCCTGCCCCTATCGTCCTCCGCCGGGAGAGAAGAGTAGCTGTGGGCACCCCAGCGGTCGGTGCCCGAACTGGACGGTGGGGTGGGCGAGACGAAGCGAAGTAGCTCTCCCCGATTCCTTTCCTTGGGATGTGGGGGCAGAGCACAGCCGGAGGAGCCTCTGAAAGTGATTTGTTTACATGTTGCCTCACACTAGCTTGAAAGAGCCGCTGGGCGGGTGAGTGGCGGCCGTTCGGACCAATGAGTGTGAGATATGGAGCTCCTTTGGCCAATCGGGTTGGGGAGGGGGTGGGGAGGGCTGTGTCGAAGCTTAGGCTGCACTCGGTGCTGGTTGGTGGGGCGGCCATGTTGGCTGGGAGGTGTGTTAGTGGGTCAGGAGGAGGGGGCGAGGCCCAGGCACCGGAGGCTGGCGGTGGGAAGCTCCCGTCAGAGCAGAGGAGGCAAGGCCTGAGGGACTTAGTTTCCAAACTAGTGGAACACCCTCTTTGCTGGTGTGAACTACCCCGCATGTTCCCAGACCAGCTTCCCTCATTGCCACCTGACCCAAGGCTGCCAGACTGACACAGTGTCTCGGCAGGACTTCTCATCACTGAAGCTGTGTCTAGATTGCTGAGCACTGTCAGCCAAAGATACACAAATTGTCAGGAGAGGTTTTTCCGGCATTTGGCCCATCCACATGGGGCCAAATGTGAAGGGGGGAAAAAGCCCTCTGTGGAGACATCGCTTCTTCCTCATGGAATAAGGGTTACGTCTACACTAGAGACCTTTGTCGAAACCCCTAGTTTTGTTGAAAAAACTTGAAGAGCATCCACACTAAAAATTTATTGACAGAAGATGGCATTTTTGTCCACAGGCTTTTGCTTCTCCCCCATGAGGCAGAATGCCTTTTGAGACAGAATCTTGGCAAAAAAAGCCATGTGGATGCTCCGGGAAGCCTTTCATCAACAGACATGGCTTTTCTGGGTCACCAGGCAGCCCTGTCCGCTATGCTTCTGGTTAGCGGTTCTGTTGAGAGAGGGCTGGGCAGATTGGCCACTCTCTGTTGACAGAGTGGATCGACAGAGCAATCCACTTTCATGTGTGGCCACAATCTGTCCAGAAGATTTGTTGGACGATATTTTCTGACAGAAACTGCTGTCAATAGATTGCTGTAATGTAGACATAGCAGATGTGTACAAGGATGTCGACAGAATGCTCCCACTGCCAGATCTGTTCCTAAAGATCTGCAGTCTGGACTAGGGTGACCATCCATCCCGTATTAGGCGAGATGGTCCCATATTTGGGACACCTATAAGGCATCCCTACTTATTTTTAAAAGGGATTCATTGTCCTGTATTTGGGCCACTCCCCCCCCCCCCCACTGATCTTTTCCTCCAGCAGGTATGCAAACTGGCACGAGTCACTTCCCCAAGCCTCAGGGAAGTAGGTGGAGTGTGGGCAGCTGCTGCATCCCTGCTGTTTCCCCAGGGCTCTCGGGGAGCACTGGTGGCTGCTGCTTTCCTGGGGAGCATCCGCAGCTGCTGCCTCCTTCCTGGCTGCCTGGGGCTTGGTGCAGCTGGGAGGAGCCTCTCCTTCCCCCACCCCATATCTCCCTGTCCCATATTTGGGACATAGCCTAAAAGTGTGTGTGTGTTTCAGGAACTGAGAGTAAAACACCATTTATTGTTAAAGAGACAGTTTCTCTAGAACTTGTTCTTTGAAGTTATGTTCTCTGTTCATTCTTAAACCCTCCCTTCTTTCCCTAGGAGTAGGACTGTTTTGGTCAATTTCACAGTCATAGGATTTTAAAAATAGTAACTTTTATGGTTTCAGCTACTTAAGTGGGAAGTTTCTCAGTGTAATAAGTGTAAGGATATTGACCCAAAAAAAGGAGCTGAGGTGTGGGGTGAGTGGTGCAAGATTATTTGGGAGGAGGTTTGCAATACTGCAACCCTTACTTTCTGCATTGTTGCTGGGATGCGGTGCTGCCTTCAGACCTGGTTATCTGGACAATGGCAGCTGCTGGCCAGGAATCTAGCTCTGATGGCAGAGCCACTGCAGAAGTAAGGATGGCGTGGTATGGCATTGTCATGTTTCCTTTTGGCTGCCTGCAAAGCTGAGCTCTCAGCCTCCTTCACACTCCAGGGGCCCCTCTTTGGATGCAGCAGTGCACAAGTAAGTGTAGCATAGTATATGTATTGCCATACTTCTGCACTGCTGCTGGTGAAGCACTGCATTTAGAGTCAGGCAGCCAGAAGAAGGGGTGCCAATACTGTGACCTTTGTCCCTGCCCCCCTATAGTAACCTTGAAACTCCCCTTTGGCTCAGGACCACAAATATGGGAAACGCTGTTGTTCCCTGTGAAATCTGTACAGTATAGGGCAAAAACACACAGACCAGGTTCCATGGTCCAGCACACGTTTTTCATGACCATGAATTTGGTATGGTGCTACCCTTTAGTCTTTTCATTTCTGGTTGGTTTGTTTGTTTTTATAAAAAGCACAATTATACCTTACTGATGCTCTTAAAAAAAAGGTTTGATCAAAAAGTCAGAAAATTTAAACAGTTCACTAATTATTCTGAAAATGTGAAGTTTAATCCAGCATTAATCTGAATTAACAATGAGAAGTCCTGTGGCACTTCACAGACTAACAGATATTTTGGAGCATAAGCTTTTGTGGGCAAAGACCTGATTTTTGTCAGATGCAATGAGTGCAATGTAGTGAAGATTCAAGCGGTCTAACTATACAGGCTCCCTTTCAGAGAAAATTAGTATATTTATCTTAATTCTGATTCTGAGATTTCCAGTCATCCTCCTGTTCTTTCATTATAAAAAAGGGAAAATGTTAACGTTCTATGAGCTCATTCCTTTAAGAAGTTTTGTGTTGATGGTCCCTGGTTCAGAGGCTCTTTCAAATCAGTGAGTCTCCAAATATGTAGACTTCTGCACCTACAACAACCCTCCTCTACTTCAGTGGGGCTTTCCAATGGCATCTGCTTGAAAGGAGCTCTTTGTATGATAAGGGTCTTTTTTTGGTGAACTCCTGAATTTATTCACCCCTTTGAATTCTGAGGCATGCCCTGATTTTTATCCCTGTGATTTGACAGTTCCTTAAGGCAATTGAAGTGTGTGACTAGGTGAGGCACGCTTTTTTTAAGAGGATTTTTTTTTGGCAGTTGACCAATAATTAGTATTTTGATATTATGACTAGAATTCATTTAGCTTTTATTCTGAACTAACCAATTAAAACAAATGTTTCACTTCTTTAAAACTCCACTACAGAGTTCGATACTTGAAGTATTTAACGGTATACACTGAAATATTAATTTCAGGATTGAGAGCAGTGGGCCTGATTTGTTCACAGTGTAAATCAGGAGTAACTCCTTGACGTCATACTGTTGCAAGACCAGTTTAAGTGTGCTCAGACTTGAGCCATGGTCTTTCATGCTGTAAGAGACTTGAATCAAAACAGAGTAATAAAAAGGTGTGTTGATATCTAGGCTGTGTGTGTCAGACATCTTGCTTCTAA
Source organism: Carettochelys insculpta (assembly GCF_033958435.1). Classification (NCBI taxonomy): domain Eukaryota; kingdom Metazoa; phylum Chordata; order Testudines; family Carettochelyidae; genus Carettochelys; species Carettochelys insculpta. The sequence continues at coordinate 17,210,771 of NC_134151.1, forward strand.
GCACAGCTGAAGTATCCCTTGGGGTGTTGCTTAATTTTGCATTTACACATTTTTTGGAGTGTGTATACAGGAGTTTTTTGGGGGCATCTGGTGCATGTTCCTTGTGAGGGGCCTAGATAACAGTTTCTGTCCTTAGCGCTGAGATATTTTAAGTGAGGGGTATACCTAGTATGGTTGATGTTGAAGGAACGTGGATAATGATCACATGGCTGGTAAATATCATTGTTTGATGGTGTAGCTCCCAGAGTGAAAAATGAATTATAATTTTCAGCACTTTCTGAGTGCTATACAAACACTAGTTAACCTAAAGGAGATTGTTCTGTGTTTTGATAAGTGCATTATTGAGTGGTCTGAGGAGGCCATCTCTAATACACCATGCCACTTGACACTGCATCCCAGTCTTCCCAGCTACATAATGGGGAAAAAAAGTATGTAGATCAGTTGAATTGACTGCTTTCCCCGGATAATTGGACCAACAACTGTTGGCCATGTGTGCTACGTTCACAAGCGAGTGAACTGTATTGGGACGTGCTTACAGTTCACTTGCTTGTGAATGTAGCACACATGGCCAACAGTTGTTGGTCCAGTTATCTGGGGAAAGCGATCAATTCAACTGATCTATATATACTCCTTTCCCACAACTGATGCTGTGAACCTGTGGAGATATGGTATCGTCCTTGACTATGATGAAGACATCCCGGGTTTGAATCACGCTATAGACAACAGTTTACGTACGTCGTCTGAGTTTCAATAAGAACAAAACCGGTCATGTGCTAGCGTGGTTTCATTGGAACTGTATTCTAAAAAAAAAAAAATGTATTTATCTGTATCAGAGGGCTTCCTTGAAGCTTAAGCCTTGAAAGCCCTACAAGAGGTATTTATCTGAGGAACAGTAGAACCTCAGAGTTATGAACACCAGAGGTACAAACTGACCAGTCATTCACATCTCATTTGGAACTGGAAGTATGTAATCAGGCAGCATAGAGGGAAAAAATACAAAGAATGTATAGCACTGTGTTAAAAGTAAACTACTAAAAAAAAAGGGGGGGGGGAATGTAAAGAGATTTAATAAGATAAGGAAGCTGTAAAGTTTCATGGCTGTATTAATTTAATGTTCAGGTGTAATCTTCTGAAAGAGTAACAATAACGTATGCAGCATGCCAAACACTTCAGCGTTAGGAACAGCTGTCATTCCCAGGGTGTTTATAATTCTGATGTTTTACTAATTTTCTGATAGGGAATAATCAATATATAGAAAAATCCACCTAACCTGTAGGTGTTAGGGGATGATTAATTGAATGCATTGCCTTAGCCTTTGAAGTGCAGTCTGGGACATATCTCATTTTAATAAAAACATAAACACTTCTGATTTTGTTCACTTACATTTCCCACAGGATTTTGGATGGGGTGGCAAATTTATTTATATATTTATTAGTCGTTTGGCAATGGATAAATTGATTTTACTTGCACACTTCTTGGCTATCAAATATGTCAGTTCTAAGCATTTTGTGTTGAGACACAAGTTAATGTCAAAACTTTTACTGTTTCCATAAATATAACTCCATGATACAAGGACTTAGAATAGATTTACATTTCCCTTAACACTGGGGTTGTCTGAGTATTAAGGATTTCTCCTTTCTTTGTGCCCCTTGCGTCCTCCTCAAGGACTTTGCTCTACGCTCTGTACGCTCTACCGGCAGAAGGGTGGAAACAATTTAGGGTGACCGTCTATCCCATATGGGTGGGACGGTACCGTATTTGGGATGCCAAAAAAGCATCCTGACTTATTTTTTGAAAGGGACTAATTGTCCCGTATTTAGGCCCTTGGGGGCTGGCAGTGGGGCCAGGAACACCAAGGGCTGTCACTTCCCCAGGGCCAGAAGCACCCTCAGCTACTGCTTCCCCAGGGCTTGGTGCCGCCAGGAGGAGCCGCCCCTCCCCCCATATATCCTTGTCCCATATTTGGGACAGGGAGATACGGTCACCCTAAAACAATGAGTTCATATTCTATGTGTCTATAACATTGCTTATGCTAGGACACGCCTTCCAAAAGATAACTTATATAATTGCCTAGTTTTGTTTTCATTTTCTTATTATTCTGTTTCTAACAGTGAATTCCTATTTTAAAAAAAAGGTAGAGGAAACCAGTTTCATTATTACGTCTTGTGAAAGTAATTCTTTTCTAGTTTTACAGTAGTTTGGTAAAATCCATATAATTAAATCCTTTCACAGTTAAAACTGATTCCTGAAAGTATTAAAAGACCTTAAAATTAATTGAAAGCTGTTAATAACTTGCCTGAAAATAGTGTAACCTCTAGGACTTGAGTACAGATGAAACACAAAACACTGCTTCCCTGTTTCATTGGATGCTACAATCTCCTTAATGTGCTGTGATTTTTCCACTTGGTCTAGTGATGTTTTTTTGAATAAGATGTCCATGCAGCAGGTGTTCAGAAGAGACAAATGCTGCTCATACTAGAATTTAAAGATGAAAGTAGGGTCATTCTAGGACTAGGGATATGAATCAAGATCTCTGTGTACTGTGCCCGGTTTTTTCCACTGACTTACAGTGACCTTGAGCAAGCTGCTTAACTTCCCCGCAGTTCAAATTCACTGTCCTTTTAGAAGGTGAATAATGATGCTTACCTTGGGCTACTGTTTGAAATGTGTTGCTTCTAGCACATTTACTCAGCATTGATCAAGTCCTTCTTGCAATTAAGTTTTGAGGGGCTGGGAGGAAATGTAGATGCTTTATTTAAGTTGTATTTTTCAAAAACACTAGCTTTTTGAGGACAACTTTTATTTCAGGTTTCTTAAAGGGCTTGTTAAATATTTTGCATATGATTTTATTTTAGTACATTTTAAATGGGAATTCCATTAAATTTACTTTTACTTCATCCCTGTAAACTCTTATTATTCACTATGTTTTAACAAAAAAGGAAGGCCTATAGTCCATTTGGTTTCCAATAACTTTTTCTTCTAGTTTTCAAACCTGAAGCATTGGTTTAAGTGTGCCAAAACAGATCACTTCTCCAAATTTCTCTCTCTTTTATGTTTGGTTTTTTTAGCTGCAATCCCATTCCAGGCATATCCCATTTTCCTTGCACATCCAAACTCTCGCCTTGCTTTAAGCTGTATACTCAATGTAATGGTCCTAATTAGGAGGCGCTCTTAATCAAACAAACTCTCTGAAATATGTAGTACAGTAAACCCTCGATTTAACAGACCCTGATAAAATGGACTTTGGAAGTAACGGGCGCTGTCTGCCAGCTTCCCCTCTTCCCCCCCAGATAAGAGCCGGAGACTCTCCAGGGCCACTTCTAGGGCTGGAGGAGCTGCCAGAGCAGCTGGGGCCTCCAGGGCTGGAGGGGCCAATGCAGAGGCTGGGGCTGAGAGGGGCTGCAGTGGGACACAGGAGCTCTCCTTCCCCAGCCCCATGTGTGTGGCGCATGTCAGCCCCGGCCGCCACTGCCTGCAGTGGCACTGAGCAGCGGTCATGGTATCGGAGGCTGCCTCCCCCTGGCAGGCGGGGGATGGCCATACTCTACCTTTGCGCGGTGGCTCAGAGCCAGGGGCTGCAGGAGCCACAGCACTGAGAACTGCAGGAGGCGGTAGGAGCCAGGCTGGCATTCAGCTCCTCTCCTGATAGTTGAGAGAGGGAGATGGAGGTGTGAGGGAAAGAATGGGGCAAGAGGTGGGAAGGGAAGGGGGGGTGGGCAGAGGATAGGTGTGATTGATGGGCTGGGAAGGTCAGTGCATCATCATACAGTAAAACTATTTGGCTATAATGGACTTTCAGCATTAATGGACATCCCTTCCCCCCACTAGCCTGTTAAATTGCCGGTTTACTGCAGATTAGAAATTTGGATACAGAAGAGCAATCTTGCTGGGCAGAGAGGGCACAGAGCAACTGGAGCTGCTGGTTACTTCTGACAGAAACAAGCCTGGAAGCCATGTGATCCTAAGGCCTACTAGTTTAAAATGAAGAATGAAATAATTGGATAGCAAAGCAGTTGAGGAGGGGGTAACATTTTCAGAAAATTGGAGGAGAGCTGGGATGTAGTACCTTGAGCAGTTGCTTGCTTTTCAGGATGGGAGGAACTGTCAAAAGGCCCAGTGGCTCAGGGGGCAGTGCTGCTATTCTATCAGGAGCCTAGTGTTGGACAAGGTGAGGGAAATGTGCCTCTGGTTAGGGTGCAAGTATAAATATACAGGTTTGGCAGGGGGAAGTTTCAACATGTGTTTATAGGGTCGTGGATGTTAAGGCAAGGTGGGACTGTCATGATCATCTGTTGTTGGGGGAGGGAATGTCTTACCCATGCCTCAAAAGAGAAAAAAACTGATCTTGAGGGGATTGGGTAGAGAAATAGGAATGCAACATAAAATACAAAGGATGCAGTATGGAATAGAATTTACAATAGGGAGAGAAAGCAGGGGTGGGAAAACCACATTTAAAACAAGGATGCAAAGGTATGTTGTTCATAATAGAAAACAAAGTGAAATAAACCCAGGAAGTGGAAAGAAGTGACACAAAAAGACAGGAGACAAACCTAAAATGAAATTAAATAGTGATAAATTCAATGTATTCAGGAAGAAACAGTCAGTTGCACACACACAAAAGGGAAAACTGTCTGGGAAGGAGTACTTCAGAAAGGAATCTAGGGGTCATAGTGGACCACAAGCTAAATATGATTCAACAGCATAACGCTGTTTAAAAAGAAAGCAACATTATTCTGGAATGCATTAGAAGGAATATTGTAAGTAGGACATGAAAAGTAATTCTTCCATTCTATTCCATGCTGATTAGGTTTGAGCTGTAGTGTTGTGCCCAGTTCTGGGCACCACACTTCAGTACAGATGTGGACAAATTGGGAAAAAGTTCAGAGAAGAGCAACAAAAATGATAAAAGGAAATGGGTTTGTTTAGTCTGGAAAAGAGAAGACAGAGGGTAGATAGCTATCAAGTATATAAAAGGTTGTTACAAGGAGGAGGGAAAGAAATTACTCTCTGTGACCTATGATGATAGGACAAGAAGCAATAGGCTTAGGTTACGCAAGGGAAGTTTAAGGTGGTTAACCACTGGAATAAATTGCATAGGGAGGTTATGGAATCTCCATCACTGGAGATTTTTAAGAGCAAGTTAGACAAACCCTGTCAGGGATGGTGAAAGATGGTGCTTGGTCCTGCCATGAGTGCAGGGGGCTAGAGCTGATAACCTTTTGAGATTCATTTCCGTTCTATGATTTTATGAAACGTAATTGTTTAAAAATAATAAAGATAATTGTTAATGCTACAGCTAAGTACGGTACATGGGCCGTACTTAAATTCCATGGGCATAATTTTGGGGGAATGTGACATCTGGCATTCTTCACCTATGCTAGTACAGTTAGCCCTACTAACAGGGGTTTGGAGAAACTTTCAAGCCATATTTCTTCATCTTCCAAATAATGTACACACATTAATATCAATAAAATATTGATTGCACATGAGAAGTCATGAAAATGTTTTGTCCTCCTGGTATTAAAAATTGATCTTTCACATATTTATAGGAGCCAAAACACTCTTCTTGATAGTGAAAATGTAACTGTTTATGTAATGCACTTCAGCTCTGTAAAGAAGTGCTTCACTGCTGTGATAATAGGCATTGTACAAGACATCCTCAAAAGATATTTTCAGACTATACAAAATGTGAATCTAAAATCACAAACATGAAATAGCAAACTTGCTTATAACTAAAGTACAAAAATTTCTATTTGCCAGTTGAGGTGCACTATATATTGTAAAGACATTCGGCTAGATTCTCTTGCAGTTGTTCACAAGTTTCTCTCCTTCTCTCTGGGGTTTCTTTGTAAGTGAATTTAATAGTGATGAAAGATGACGAATTTACACCTTGGGAGAATAAAATATGCCACAGGGGTCGTGTCTACACTAGCCCAAATCTTCGAAATGGCCATTTGGAAGATTACTAATGAGTCACTGAAATGCATATTCAGTGCCTCATTAGCATGCCGCCGGCTGCAGCTCTTCAAAATTGCAGCTTTTCGCTGCCACGCGGCTTGTCCACGCAGGGATCCTTTTCGAAAGGACCCTGCCAACTTTGAAATCCCCTTTTTCCTAGCAGTGGATAGGAATAAGGGGATTTTGAAGTTGGCGGGGTCCTTTCAAAAAGGACCCCCATCTGGAAGAGCCATGCAGCAGCGAAAAACTGCGATTACAAAGAGCTGTGGCCAGCAGCATGCTAATGAGGCTCTGAATATGCATTTCAGCACCTCATTAGTAATCTCTGAAATGGCTATTTGCATGGCTATTTCGAAGATTTGGGCTAGTGTAGACGTAGCCAGGAAGTGGCAATGCAAGCTCCCATGCACTGCCACCTCAGTTTAACAATCCTGACATGCAGGGTCAATCTTAAAAGTTGTCTCTAAATTTCATTTAACATATTTGTTAAGATCACCAGCAAGATAATCAGGAAAGTGTATCTTCTAGGAACGGAGTTTTAGGTTTATAGTTCATTTCACAAACTCCACTGAACAGTAGTTGGTTGGCTATAACTTTATGATCACAAATCACCTGAGGCATCACCTGATTTAGAGGTGACAGTGTGTATCTTGTTAACAGTGCCCGGTATCCTTTAATGTTTAAGTGATTAATGGGGTTCTCTTAAAGGGCAAGTTCTCTCATACAACTTTGTCAGTATACTGATCTTCCATGCTGAAACCTGATCTGTACTACCCCTCAAGTCTGGTCTAGTGTGTCTTAAGCACAGACTGTTTATAATGAATGAAGTGTAGAGTAGTTTTATGTGGATAAATGGGTCCTTTAAGATCTACAAACTCATTTTCTTTTGCAACCAATTCAGATTTTAAACCCATGTTAAATGCATGATTGCCAATTGGAGTATTAATTGGCAATCTACCATTCCCAGAAAATATTAAATAAGGGTGATTATTTCTTGTGTTTTATCATGAAGATATTGAAAAATCCAGGGAGTTTATGTATGGAAAAGAATATTTTATACTGTAGAATAAGAATCTTTTAAGTGGCTTGTGTCCCTCACTGTCTTTTGCCACCTAATGGTCTTGTGTTTCCCAATAGTTTGGAAGACCTGAGGTTCCCCATGCAGCATGAACATTAGCATGTATCCAAGTATGATTGAAATACAATTGTGGAAGTGTTCTGATGAGATTTGATACCAAGAAAAAACGAGAACTATGAAAGAGGATGATTATTTGAATAAATTTTGCCTAGTCAAGCAGGGGAACAAAACACTTGAAAATACGGCACTATAAGTTTGTTGGAGACCAACAACTACCATACCTAAACTTATGAGAGTTTGATATGTTCCTTAATAATGTTTATAGCACTTGCAGATGCTGGAGATTTAGAAGCCGAGAGGCTTGTGAGAAGTGTTAAATCATTACTGAACCCACTGACGTAAGGTTTGGACAAAATTCTGCCTGGACTTTATACCTTGTGTATTAAAGGCACTGGGATTGCCTGGATTGTAAAAAGACATAATTTTGACTTGCAGCTTCAGACATTCTAGATGCCATAATTTAAATGCTGACACATAAAGTTTACAAAAGATAAATTGAACATTCAGAATTGAAGAGAGACTGTAATGTGAAGATTGGTATTGAAAGATGAGATCCATTTCCTTAACCCTGCCCTTTTCATTCACCACCCAGATGTAGGTATAAAAACGAAGGCTCCAAAATTAGTTTCTATACGTTAAGTTGAAGTGCAAGGTTTTCCTCCTGGAATAAGCTGATAAGCAAATGTATTTTGCAACGTAACATGAGATTTCACAGCATAGAGCAAGTTAGTTCTATAGATGTCTCTCTGTGTAGTTTTCAGTTCACTGAGACAGACAAGAGCTGCACACTTGGGGCCTTGAGGCAGTCTGCCAGAAACTTTAAACGTCAATTGACACAAAAACAAAAAAGGAATATGAGGACAGAAAATGTTTTAATTCAGAAAGGACTAGTTCTTGTTTGAGGTGCAGGTCCTAAAAGGGCTGGCTTCTTTGGGAGCATTTGCATTATCTTGCTGAGGACCTGTCTTGCCTAGAGTAAAACTTGAGCTATATGAAACTTTTTGAGTTTTTCTTTTTATTATATTTAGGACTCTCTTTTTTAAAAAAAAAACAACAAACTTTATTTTGCTGTGGCACAAGTTTGTTTGCCTTCTGTTTCGCTTATTTCATATGTAAATTACTTTTACAAAATGCTAAATTTAATACGCAAAACATCAGATTATTTTAAAGGAAAAGGATAATTTACCTTCCTATGTTGGTTCATTTATAAAGGGGTTCTTTTCACCTGTCATGTTTATCCTGCAGTAGGAATACATTCCTAATGCTAGTTCTACATTTAAAATACGAATAAATGTAAATAATCAGAGCAAGTGTCTTCACTTTGAAAACTGTTTGCAAAATAAAAAAATTACATTAATATAAATGGAAATATGTTTCACTGATATTCCTGTACCATTGTTTCGCAACTACTAGTTAGAATTTCAGATGAATGCTCGCAACACAGCTGCTGTCTGCCTTATCGAGACAGTACACATCATTCCTTTAAGAGACTTCAATGGTTTTGGGAGTGTCAGAAGGAAGGCCAATAAATATTTGGCCAAACTTAATCCCTGGCATAACTTCCTTTCTCAGCAATATTACACCAGGAATGCTTATGGCTAGTTAATTGATGTATACATTTGTTTCTCCTACACTGACCATTAATTACCTTTTGAGCTTTTTGTTATGTTCTTACCAAATACTTTGCCTTTTCATACCCTTGCTTCCTGGATTCCTTATTTAAACAGGCATTTGAACTATACAAGAAACTACAGAAGATTCTGAGTCAAGGAAATTACTATTGAATAAATTGGATCAAATTCAACCTACGTTGAGGCACAAGTCAGTGGAAGAGTAACAAAACTGACCCAAACTTTAAGTTCCAATAGTGACATTCCCCTTTTTAGTAGTGTGTGTGCCTACTGTACTTCCTTGTTCCACTAGATGTTTTTGCATGAGAAATTGATTAAATCATAAGTGGAAGTGGATGGGCTGAACTTGGGGTGCGGTGGGGGGGAAAGGATGGGGAAAACTCTAAAACAGGTATGCCCCTGAGATCCACGTTAGAAAAAATGACTGACTGATGGTTACCTGATCTCATTCGAGATTTTATTGACTTTTTGTGATATTAAATGTGTGAAGACTGTGTTTGTATGACCTAGAAGTGTGCTGGGCACTTTGGAGACACGTGAAAAGACAGCTCTGTGCTGAAGAGCTCACAATGTAGAAGGCATATAAATACAGTTAGGAAAAAGGTGATGGAAAGTACAGGTTGAACCTCTCTAATCCATAATTCTCTCATCCAGCAACGTCCATAATCTGCCATGATTTTAGTTAGCTGCATGACCATTTATCATGGCTGTGGCCAACTTTCCCATGGTCCCATAAAGTTTGTTTATAGCCACCAGGCCTGGCTTTCACGGTTCTGTGTTTATTTAGCTGTTATTTATCCCTAAATATCTTCTGAGAGCCCAGCAATCAGTGGAAATGTTATTAATGTGCTAGACAATATTGACCTCCTGTGATTCAGCAAATTCTTTTGTCCAGCGCTGGTCAGGTACCAGGGGTGCAGATTAGAGAGGTTAACGCTAGTCTAAACTGGAAGTGAAACTTTCGTACTACTTGTTTGTTCTATGTTTTTTCTAGCTTGATCCTTTTAAACTAGGATGGGGGAACAGAGAACTAATTCTTATGATATGCTCCAGCGTGAGGTCTATTCAGTTTTGGGGGGTATTTTTTTTGTTTTTGATACCTTAGCAACAATCATATTGAGGTACTAACTTTTTTTTTCTCTTTGTGGCGCTTTATCATGTAGTAACTTTGGGGGTTTGGTCTGTTCTTTTCACACAGAAGTCTGCAAGAGAGAAAAGTTCCATTTGTGAACTGCAGTTATTTCAGGGAGAACCTCTATCATTTTCAGTGCATGAATCATATGCTGCCCACTGACACTGAAGTAAAGCTGGAAAGGAATCCAAAAGTAAAGAAAACAAGAAGTTTGGAATTGGATTTTGGGGATCTGGGCGTGGAAATGCCTCAGGTAAGCCTGATGTTTGTGTTATGGTGGATTTATTTATGTAAGGTGTTCTCTCACTCACACTCACACACAGCTTAATTTTTAAAGTAGAGTAGATCTCTGGCTTACACGGAGGTTGTGTTCCTGCACAACCCCACGTAAGTCAAATTTTGCGATACTCGGGGGAGCCAGGAAACTGGCCAACACAACAGCACCGGTCAGTTTTCCCTCTTCGGTGAGAGACAAGCAGCTGGAGCTTGGAGCTGCTGCGCTGTTCAGTTTCCCTGCTCCTGTCAGTGGCAGTAGCCTGACAGGAGAGAGGAGGCTGCTGCCCCTGACAGGAGCAGGGAAACTGGTTTTGTCAGGGATAGTGAGGGTCAGGCTGCCACTCCTGATAGGAGCAGTTTCCCTGTTCCTGTCAGTGGTGGCAGCCACTCCTGCGAATAGCAAGGAGCTGGCTCCTGGCTGCCCGCCACTCCCAGGAGTCGGAAAGCTGACCAGTGCTGCTGCACTGGTTGCTTTCCTGACTCCCTTGAGTGGCAGGCAGCCCAGAGACAGGCGCCAGCTCCCCACCACTGAGTCACGTTAACCTGAGATTTGCTCACCTTGAGTGCGTGTATCTCGGGGTTCTACTCTATAGTTAAATTAGAAAATTCTTTTGAGCTAACAAGGGAACCTTCAGAAAAAGAACACAAATTACAACAAGTAAAATGCCTTTCCTGATCTGGTAAGTTGAAGCCAAGACACTGGGTAGAGTCAAAACTCCCCTTCTGCGGGTTTGACTTTATTTAATAATAAAGTAATCAACAATGAACAAGCAGAACTAAAGCTCAAGTCTTTTCCTCCAGTTTGACTGCTCTTAAGAGTTGTTCACTTCTGGGTCCTTAACCCATACCCTAGGAACTCCTTTCTAGAGGGCTGCTTTTACCTCTATTGTGTCTGTGGGCATCTGAGCCACCTTCTGAGTGAGTCAGTGAAACATACTTGTCACCTTCCAACAAGCTCATCACCTACTTGCAAGGTGGGGTTTTAGGCAAACACCACCAAATTATGATTTGCTAGTAACACAATTCGGAAACCCCTTTTCCAGTTGATTTCAGTTTTTATAGAAGTAGTTTTGACATCTACCAGTCTGAGTCCAGTGTGACTTTTTTTTGCAGATTTTAAAGAGAGAGCAAAAATAAGGCTCATAATATTTGCAGCCAAAACTGCCATTGCTTCATAACATTGTTTATTTCTAAACTAGCTGTTTTTGACAGAGCATTACCATGCCCCAAGCTTCTGTGCATGTGTGTGCATGCTCACACAAAACAAAATAGGGAGAGAGAATTAATATGGTTCTCTGACAGTCTTGTATCCCACTGTGACATCTCACTGAAAACTACACTGCTGTATTACATGCTTATCCTTGCTGCCAAAATTTCTATAGAAGTGCCTTAGAATTTCTGAGGCCGGAGTGGTTGCTGAACTGTGCTATGTCTGGTCATGTGGTCCCTATCATAAAACAGGATTCAGCAAAGTTGTCTGTCTGATGACAGCAGAGTAGGTGCCTGGAACAGCCATTTATTACTGCAGTGATTCACGTACCAGCCAGCTCTAGGTGAGGTTGACTTGCAGTAATGTAACCCTGCTTCCATCCAACTCCCAAGACCAATGAATGATGTCTCTTGATGACAGGCAGAAAGCAGTAAACCATGAGTGCAAATTAAGGACAAAAAGCAAAAGTAGTTTTCCACTTGCTATTTTTGTGGTCAGTAATCTTAACCTAACTGCAAAATGTTTCTATGTAAAATTACACCTAGTCCCCCAGAAGTTGTCCCATTACAAACTAATTGCATAAATTGATAAAATCATCAATCTCTACCCAGGATTGAAGTAATTTAGATGTATTTAGAGATTCCAGGATTGGAATAATAAGGAATTGAGGCAAGGCAAGATGCAGGCCCACTGGTGAAGCAGTGGATGGAAAAAGGTAGGTAGTGCTCACCGACAAGGGTATTGACTACAGTTAGGGATATCAGTCTGTCACTTCTACAAGCACTAAAACATCATTAAGATCCCCAGACTACTAAGAATTTCAAATCAACAACCTAATGGAATAAATGAGCAACTGTCTAGCACAGGGGTCTGAAACCAAAGAGCGAAAAGAGCCATTTTTTCAAATTCAGTTACAAAATCAATACGTCAAGAGCCGCAATGCATGTGAATGAGACAGTCTTTAATAAATAACATCAAACTGTACTCTTTGTCACCCCTGTTTTCAAGAACAGTGCACACAATGATCCCCATCTCCAGGCTTTAACCCCCATCCTGCAAACAGGCTCCCCTATTCCCAGGATTAACCCCTCTCAACCCCAAACCCACCTCCCCATCCCCAGGATTAACTCTCATCAGCACACACAACTCCTCCACGGCAGCTGCTGCCTCCTCCACCTTCTCAGCAGGCTGTGCAGCTCCCACAGGGGCAGACTTAGCTTCCCCGCCCCCTAGCTCTCCTGCTCACTTTCCCCACATGCAGCGTGGGCAGCTCCCTGCTTTGCTAGCTTTCTCTTCTGGGGCTCCCTCACACAGCTCACTTGCTCAATGGCTCTGGAGGCTGCCACTGCTTAAGCAAAAAAACTAAATTCAACTGGTTTAACAGCAGGCAACTTAATTTTTTTTTTTAAGTGGCAGCAGCCTCCAGCACTGCAAGAGGAGTCAGCAGCAGCACTTGGACCCACATGTGGCTCCTTAAAGAGCCACAGACGGCCAACCCCTGGTCTAGTAGGTGGAGGGTAGAAACAAATTGTATTGTCCCATGTGGGGAAAAAGGTGGGGGGGTGTTAACTGGTCATTTGCTAATTTGTTTACGTAAAATTCTTCCAAATGCACGTATAGAATAAGTTCAGAGCTCAATACGAAGTCTTGGCATAATCTTAATTGTAATTTTTTATTTAAAAAATTAGTGTTCTCTTTCGGAAGCATTGAGTCTCTCTCTTGTTTTTTGAGGTAAATTGGTGTATGGATGTGTATATATTTATAAAATTTTGTAGCTTGTTTTAACAGAAACAATTTTGTTGTAGCCTAGTGTGAGTGGAATGGACCCTCCTTTTGGAGATGCCTTTCGGAGCCACACGTTTTCAGAACAGACGCTGATGAGCACAGATCTCTTGGCAAACAGTTCAGATCCAGACTTCATGTATGAACTGGTAAGTTACTTTTGTTTTTCCCTTTTGTGTAGCAGCTTCCTTTCCCTTTGTAAAAGAGGGGCTGGTCTCTAGGGAGCTGTTCATTGAAGGCCACCTGTCTGATTATTCACTACTACTTAATCCCCAATCACCACGATATTACCTGAGATTTGTCACTTACAGGAAGCTGCTAAAGCTAACCATCAGCAGAGGCTTTGGTATGTCTTATGTTCAGGAACCTCAGATAAATCAGATAGGTGTATCACTACTAGGGGATGTCACGTGCAGTCTCAGGCAGAACAGTCTTTTCTAGGAATGACATTACATTCCCCTAGTTGGGGATGAGACATAAGAACAGAACAAAATATGAATTTACGTAAGTTGGAAATTGCTCATTTTTTCCTACAACAGAAACACATGGACTAAGAAGAAGGATTGCTCATATTCATTATTTGATCTGGCTAAAACAAAGGGCTTCAGGGTTGGGATGTCAAGCATTGGTAACAGCTGATACAGGGAGCCCTTCTTTTCTTGATCACTTGTATAAGTTTGACCTAGAATGAGTACAGAACTAAAATGGTTCCTATCTGATTGCTCTTTTATATTGGAAATGAATTGTTGGTCTTTGTCCAGTTCCCAGTGGCCAGTTGTATACACATGTCAAAAGACCGCAACACAATGGGCTGGTACTTTTGTTGACAGTATCAGCAGAAAAACTCAAACTGATGGAGCATGGAAACCAGACCTTCCACCTTTCCCCTTAAAAGACTTGTTGGCTCAACACTGTGATTGGTTTTGGGATAAAGGGGCTTCATGTGCCATCACATTGGTACACTTCACCAGCATAGAGTGTTTGAAGTTGGGGGTGGAAGAAAGGTGGCTTTTGTAGCCCAGGGAGTTGAAGGGGAGTAGTTTTCTAAAATGTGCCTTGTTAACTGGTCTTTCTGTGCACAGGACAGAGAAATGGACTATCAGCAGAGCTCCAGAGACAACTTCCTTTCCATGGAGGACTGCAAAGATATTGAAAATCTAGAGTCTTTTACAGATGTCCTGGAAAATGAAGCTGCTTTCACCTCAAACTGGGAGCAGTGGGACACGTACTGTGAAGACTTAACTAAGTATACCAAGCTAACCAGCTGTGACATCTGGGGAACAAAAGAAGTGGATTACCTGGGTCTTGATGATTTCTCAAGCCCATACCAAGATGAGGAGGTTATAAGTAAAACTCCAACTCTGGCCCAGCTAAACAGTGAGGACTCTCAGCCTGTGTCTGATTCGCTTTATTACTCTGATTCACTCTTCAGTGTAAAACAAAACCCTTTAACTTCTCTTTTACCTGGGAAGAAAATCACAAGCAGAGCAGCAGCCCCAGTGTGTTCATCAAAGAACGTTCAGGCTGAGGCACCTTTGTCAGACTATGTTCAAAAGGCAAGCAAGCCCACTTCAAGCACACAAATCATGAAGACCAATGTATACAATAATGAGAAGGTGAACAGTCATGTTGAATGTAAAGACTATGTTAAAAAGGCAAAAGTAAAGATCAGTCCATTGCCACAAAGCAGGCCAGTGTTGAGCCAAGCACATGCAGATGCAGCAAAGGAGAACACCTGCTACTGTGGAGCTGTAGCGAAGAGACAAGAGAGGAAAGGGACAGATTCCCTTCAGAGTCATAGTACTCCTATTTTGCCTTTTAAAGAGACTCAGGAGCTGCTACTCACTCCACCCCAGGAAACTCCAGGGACAGTTGTCGGGGAGAGCAGCCTTTCTGCCAGCACATCTGTCTCAGATCCATCACAGAAGAAAGAAGAGCACAATTATTCTCTCTTTGTCACAGACAACTTAGGTGATCAGCCAGCCAAAGGAGACCCGGAAGAGGAAGAGGAGGATGAGGAAGATATTGAGGATGAGGACCATGATGAGGGGTTTGGCAGTGAGCACGAACTCTCTGAAAACGATGATGAGGAAGAAGATTATGAGGAAGACAAAGATGATGACATCAGTGATACCTTCTCTGAACCAGGTTTGTTAAATTTTGTGGTCTATTAAAAGCTTGGCAACCTTTTTTCTGCCCAACAAGCATTGTGGGAAGTAGACTTTGGAATAACTTGTAGTGGTAGCATTTTACCATTACATAATATCTTCATCTAAGGATTTAAAATTCAAACATGAAGCTTTCTGGCACTCCATTAGGTAAGTATTTTGCCTCTTTCACAGAGAAGGTCAAGGTCTCACACAATGGCTATGTCTACACTACAAAAGTAACTTCAGAGTTGCTTACTTCAAAGTTCAACTTCGAAGTAAGCAACTTCAAAGTTGTGTCTACATACACCCTACTTCAAAGTTAAACTTTGAAGTAGGGCACTACTCCATTCCTGGGAATGGAGTAAGGACTTTGAAGTTGGGCTCCCGACTTTGAAGTTAACTTCGAAGTCAGGGAAAATGCGTGTAGACTTTCTACTGGCTACTTCAATGTAGTGCCTAACTTCGAAGTTAACTTCAAAGTTAAATAGTAACAGAGAGGAAGCTGTGCTAGTCTATACACTATCAAAACAAAAAGCAGTCAAGTAGCACTTAAGTGCTACTTGACTGCTTTTTGTTTTGATAACTTAGTTCCTAGTTAGATGCACCCAGTCAGTAGTAAACCAAGAAGATAATATAGAATTCTACAGGCTCCCAGGTTACTAGGTGCTACTCCCATTTCCTGGTTTGGAATGTATTGAGTCAATCAATTGCTTGCAGGATTCACAAAGCCTTACATGTATACAATAGGTTATGGGAGGTTAATGTATCCAGAGATTTTTTATCGCTGACAGTTGCCTAGGTAGCCCACATGAAATCAGTTTATAGCCCTTCTAGATCATATTGGACAATTTTTCATAAGACTGTTCAATCTTATATTTGTCCATAATAGACTCCTATTGGCAGAGACCAAGCATTCAATCGAGACCATGGAAACAGAACTCTTGTAATCTGCAAGTAGAAAACAAAGACCTAATTGACAGGTTTGATCACAGGGGTGCACATGGAACTGTTACTTGATATTCTGGTTATGCCACTGAACCCACCTATCTGTCCTCCAGGGCATCCCATCACCCTGCCCAGCCAAGGCACAGAGTTGGGGTAACAGCTGCCCTTTATAAATGAAAGAGATGCACAGTCATTGCTTTTCCTGCCCAGGTAACAATTATTTTCACTGGGAGTGATAATAAACAAAGTATAAAAAGTAGAATTTAAATAACTGAAAGTGAAAACAGACAAATCAGAATAAACCACTAAACCAAAATAAACCAAACATGCCAATTAAACCTAATACTTTGAAACAATTCATCTTCGTATATTTCTCTCCCGTAGTCCTTTGTTCAGGTAAAATCTTTCAAGACCAAGTTTTTTGTTTGTTTTGGTCTCGGTCTACAGCTTTTCAGAGTTCTTTGTTTTCAGGTTTCTTCATATGTATCCTGTTAAAGTGGGAAGGCAATTTCAAAAACCAGCTGAAGACAAAACATTGATTGCTTTCCATTCCTTAAATAGACTTTTCTCAGGGCAGGAACCCTTTGTTCAGTCTTCCCACTCCCGGGGAAAAATACTAGATTTCAAGATGGATTGCAGCACCAAGTGACATGGTCACATGTCATTTTAAGACCAACCATGCTTTGGGCTTACAGGAAAAGCAAAACCATTTTCAGCTTGCTACCCTGAGTACCTATCCATTATGTTTCTGGAGTATCAGTAATGGTCCACATTGGCACATATAGAATTATAAACAGATCCCCACTTCATATTTCTAACTTGACATACAAGAGTGATACATGCACAGAAACTGAATAGATACATTCAGCAGATGTTACATGAGGCATTTTGCTTAAAGCATCTTTAACTTCTGCATATTCATAAGCCAGTTTTCATAAAGCATGGGGTGTGTTTGTGCAGTGACTATTACTATAAAGATAAAATGTAAGCTAAGAGGCTTAGTTTTATTACCATGTGCATTCACATTTTATGCATTGGTAGTATATCTCTCAATTATCCAGAATATTTGAATATCCAGCAATGTCCCTGTCCCGAGGCTGCTAGATCTGAAAGAGTTTACTGTATTTTACTTTTCAAAAATTGTCCTACGTAAAACGGAGGTGAAGAGAATAAAATGCAACTCTAAAATCTAGTACCAATGCTATGCAGTTGTAAAATGAAAACTGTCCTGTTCAGTAAACTTGTACCATAATTATTTTTAAAAAAAAAAGTACAAAAACATACTTCTAAATATTTCATACAAACTGCATTCTAGTTCAACTCCGAAGTGTCTTACCTTTTGTAATTGGATTATTTATGTCTCCTGTTACTAAAGAGGTGCAGAGAAGAAATCAGACTGAAGGGATTTAGGCTCAAGCAGTTTAGACAGAAGCTGGGTTGGTGATGAGCAATGCTTAATGGAGGGTCTCCCATACTGGAACTTTTTTTTCTTCCTTTATTCTGATAGCACTGGGTGTCATGACCTTCAGGGCATTCTACAGAGGTGATCTGTTTTCCCAGGCTTTTGAGGGTGCCTGTAAGACTAAGTTTTGTTCTGGACTTATTTGATGGGTTCGGATCTTCTTTTTTGTCCATCTTGCCCTTTAGGTTGTTTTCTGTTTAAAATGCTGTATTGTTGGGTAGACTCATTAAGAAAATGAGGAAGAACTGGAATGAGGAGCTAGTGATGAAGGAGGTACATGAAGACCATCCAACACTACAAGAGTTGCAGGGAAAAGAGCTCTTATATTCTGTGATGGTGAGCTTGTGGGGAGGAGGAGAGTTGAACCAATGGAAAGACTTCAAATGCAGTGGAGGCATTTCCCAGTTCAGCAGTCATTGCCTTGTTGCAGTTGAAGCTGTATATCTGTTGTTGGACTTATGCCACGTGCCACACAGGGCCAAAAACCCCAGTTTAGTAGATAGTGTGGAGCAATTCCATTGAGGGTTTTAACTAAAAGTTTTCTCACTCACAGTTTCTTAAGTTCTTGGTTTGCGTCTGTAGACACGTTAGAGTATTTCCAACCAGGAGTTTATAAGCTAATGCAATTTATTCCTCTAGGATATGAAAATGATTCAGTGGAAGATTTAAAAGAAATGACTGCGGTATCTTGCCGAAAAAGAGGCAAACGAAGATACTTTTGGGAATATAGTGAGCAGCTGGCCCCATCTCAACAAGAAAGAATGCTGAGGCCATCAGAGTGGAGTCGAGATACATTGCCAAGTAACATGTATCAGAAGAATGGGCTCCATCATGGTAAGAGTTGTTTTGCAATAGCCAGTTAGCTCTGTCACCTCTGTCTCTGACTTCATTAAAAGGAGCTCTTATTTTGGTATATAAAGAGGAATCAGTGAAACAGTGTAACTTTGTTGATTGCTTGAACTCTACAGTGCACCCAGGGAAGAGGGAGTGCATCTACAGTCCTAACCTTTAATATCTTTTTCCCTCCAGAGGAAAATGGATGAACTAATCGTAACTCTTGAAGTTGCTCAATGGAAATGCTAAAATCAAAATATTCTAAAATATTCTCCTTTCAATACTGCTAACATCACAAGTTTAGTTATAAACCTGCTCTTTGCCCCCTCTATATTGGGAGTCAGATCTAGTGTTGTTTGCAACAGAGCTGACCATTATGTGGTACTGAGATGCGCTTTCATTCAAATGTCAACTAAACAAGTTAACAAGGTAGAAGTCTCTTGCCTGGTTCCTCCTCACACACTTCTTCCACTCTTGTGTATTTGTCAGAGTTTTAGAATAATACCTTATCTATGATTAAATATATGTCTTGAACTTGTTTGCTACAGCCTCTTTAAAACCTCTTTAAACCTTAAAGTAATATTCTTTCAATCTGGTGAACATATATCCTATTTCCATCCTGTTACTTTTTTTTTATACACCAATTTCCTGTACTTGGATTTTTATTGATGTTGTTCAAGACAAACAGCTTTGAGAATAGTTTGTTTTTATGTCTTGTGTCCTCTGCTGGTAGGCCATTCTCCACTTCCTCCTTATTCTGAAGGAACATGGAGGGTAATGAAAAAAATAAACATCCCTAGTTGCATTAACATTCTTATGCACTACTGACAGGGAAAACTTTGGTTGTCATTTTGTACTGATACTTGTTGCTTTGTTTGAGGTTGAAAATCTTAAATTCAATTAATATATTTCTATCTATTTAAATGTGGAAAAACCAATAAATTGCAAAAATAACAATATACCTTCATCACTGACAAATACATATTTGTATATGCACTGCCCTTCTGTTCACATTTATTGGAAAGTCTTCTGTACTTTCTTCAGAGGTATGGCTTGGAGGCTGTCTTGTAAGGTCTTTGTACATAGAACTGCCCTTTTAACTCAATGGCTGCGTCTACATTAGCACGTTCTTTTGAAAAAACTGGGCCTTTTCTGAAAGAACCCATGGAGCGTGTACACTCACAATCCACTCTTTTGATCTGAAATTGAAAGAACGCAGCACTTCTTCCAGCAGCCTTCTTCCTCTTCAAGATGAGGAAGAATGCCTTTTTCCGAAAGATTCTTTCAGGGGAAAAAAAAGGTGTAGATGCCCTGGGGACCCTATTTTTCGAAAGAGCAGTCCTTATGGCTCTGGATTTTTCAATTCCCTGGTCCGTTCTTTCGAAAGAGCAGGTACTGTATAGATGCTCTCTATCAAAAGAGTGGCTAGATTTTTTTTCTTCTGCTTTTTCTAAATTTTTTTTTTTTTTTTTTTTTTTTTTTTGAAGACCTCTATCTATAAAGAAACTTCCTTGAAGGTATCCCCAGGTTGACTCATCTGTTACTTGTTCATGCTTCGATCAAGTGAGATTAATGGAATGTGCTGCAGTGGGAAGGTGTTATGGAACCTTTTGCTGTTTTGCGTCAGCTCATACTTGTAGTAACTACCATTCTGGGAGCATGCTGCATCCCACCTACCACTGTTTGTGCACCTCAGTCCTAACCAACAGTGTTTGCTCTTGTGGTTCTGGACAGATGATCAGTAGTGTCAAATAGTGTGGTAGTTCTGATTACATTGCAGAAGGTCACAGTGACCTGACAGATTGCACCTGTGTCTTCAGTGATGAAAAGATAAACACAACCTATTCCCCAGATGCTGCTTAAGAATATTTTTCAGGTGTCAATCTTTGTATTCTAGAATCCCTCAACCGAGTTTCCTATGTTTTTTTCAATAGGAAAATATGCAGTGAAGAAGTCACGGAGGACAGATGTGGAGGACCTGACACCTAACCCCAAAAAACTTCTCCAGATTGGCAGTGAACTAAGGAAACTGAATAAGGTGATTAGTGACCTGACACCAGTCAGCGAACTTCCTTTAACTGCCAGACCGAGGTCAAGAAAAGAAAAGAACAAACTAGCTTCAAGGTAAACGTCAAATGGCTTTTACCTGTGTGAGTTAATGTTGTCAGGATTGTTCTAGACATATGCCCTAGAAGAGAGACCTCTTTGAATTTTTTATTTAGAGAGAAGCTGCTTCATTCTTGACAAGCATTGTGTAAGGTTAATAGAGGTTGAACCGCTGTACTCAGGAACTCCCATCTGGCAACATCCATAGTCCAATATGATCTTAGTTACCCGGATGACCACTTACCAGGGGTGTGGCCCAGTTTCCTGTGGTCCCATAAGGTTTGTTTCCAGCCACCAGTCCTAGCTCTTAGTGTTCTGTGTTGTTACTTAGCTGCAATTTACGCTTAAATGTCTTCTAAGAGCCCAGTAAATAGCGGAAGTATTGTTAATGCTGCTTGACAGTACTGACTGCCCATTGGTCAGGTCTTGAGTGTACTAAATTAGATTAGCAATCTGTATTGCTGTAACAAAAAAAGGTGGTAAAAACCACAACCAAGGTATATAAAATCTAGTTTGCCTTTTTCTCTCTTCCCATGGGTGGGGTGACCATATCTCGCAAGGCCACATACAGGATGGGATGGGGGTGTGGGGCTTCCCCCACCCTCCCCAGTCCTCAGGGAAGCGTCGGGGATGAGGCAGCTGCAGCATCTCCCTGCCCCACTCCTCGAACCTGCGGGAAGTAGGCTGATCTGCTGGCTCCCTCTGTTGTGGAGAGCACGTACTGACACACAATATGTGCTCTCTGTCCAGCAGCTGCACCTGCGCAGCAAATATGGGACAATTCATCCCTTTTATAAAATTAGTTGGGATGCCTTTTTGGTGTCCCAAATACGGGACAGAGGGTCACCTTGTCCATGGGAAGCAGGCCTAGCTGATAACAGGATGACCTTCTGAGCCTTGCCAAAATCTAAATCAACAAACAGGAATCTGAGATTATACAGGCACTGGGGCCATTTTGTATTCTTCGTATGTATGAGTGATAACACTATGAGAAGTGGTTGTAGAGAGGATGTGGAAGCAGATAATCAACAACTTCCTCTGCACTGACAGATTATAAGCAATAATGAATATACTAGACTGATTAGAGGCATATTGATTCTGTCCACCACAGGGCTTGCAGACTAAAGAAGAAAGCCCAGTATGAAGCCAACAAAGTGAAGCTATGGGGTCTCAACACAGAATATGGTAATTTTTTTTTTTTTTCACTTACACAATTTTTCCTCTGTCTTGATACAAGCAGTTGCATATTTTTTATTTTCATATCACCAGTCATACCTGGCACACCTTTAAATGCCAAAAAGGGTGTTGGTGCATTATAGGTAGTGCATTAAGATTCCTTAGTTTGCTTATGCTTAGTTATTTATATTGTAGTGGTACTATTTTAGGTCCACTGTCATAAATGCATAAGGAAACACAATTCCTGTTTGAGAGATTACTGTCTGATCCAATGTCGTCTTTTCCTGCAGATAATTTGTTGTTTGTAATCAACTCTATCAAACAAGAAATTGTTAATCGGGTGCAAAGTCCTAAAGATGACAGAGGAACCAATATGGAGCAGAAGCTTGATATCCTTATTAAAGATACTCTTGGTAAGGAATAAACTTAATCAACCACATACTCCAAAACTGATATGTAACAAGGGTTGAGTCCCTTCAGCCTAAGATTTCTACAGGAGCATTTGTTATCACAGGACATAATATATGGAGGTACACATCTCATAGAACTGGAGGGGACCTCTGGAGGTCAAGTCCAGTCCCCTGCCCTCTTTGCAGGACCAAGCACCATCGCTGACTTTTTTTTTTTTAAATCTTTTTGCCCCGGACCCTTAAATGGCCTCCTCAGTGATCGAGCTCACAACCCTGGGTTTAGCAGGCCAACTCTCAAACCACTGAGCTAGCCAACTTTAGTTAGTATGTTTGGTTACTGACGAAAAGAAGGAATTTTGAGAGGTTTTGTATTAAATAAAATATGCACACGTGTGGAAATAATAGTGAACCCTAACTTTGCTTTCCAGGACTACCTGTAGCTGGTCAAACATCAGAATTTGTGAATCAAGTTTTAGAGAAAACAGCAGGAGGAGACCCCACTGGTGGCCTTGTAGGGCTGCGAATACCATCATCGAAAGTTTAACAGACATCATTTCACCTATTCTCATTGATCATCAGAGCTCTACTTGGGTTAAGTACTCCACTGTAAATTTCATTCTGGTCTGCATGTCAGTTTAGCATTATGCAAACACTTAAAATTGGGTTCCATAGTTTTTCAATAACAGTGCAGTAGGATAAGTAAACGCATGTTGTGAAAGGCGTAATTAGCATTTTTGGGGCATAAACCATATAGTATTAAAGCTGCTTCAGGCACAAATACAGAGATTAGGTGTTCTGAAACCTAGGACCAGATCATACAATTTGCTTTAGAAGAAAAAACACAGTTTGTGCTAGTGAAAATTTTAGCAAAATGCCCACTGTGGCAGGTTTATGCTCCTGAGTTAAATACAAATTAAGAGGAAGCATTTTTTTTGGAAACTGTCAAAGTTTAGTGGTTGTTTTTTTTTTTTTTTTTTTTTTTAGGATTACTGCTTTTTTTCCTCTAAAAATAAAACCAGTAAGCTTTCTTTGCACCCATTAACTTGTATATAGTGCACACAGCATTAGAGCTAGTGTGCCACATAAAACTTTAATTTTCTGAGCTAAATATTGTATTTAAATGTCTGTGAAAGTAAGAGCAGAAAAAAAGTATATTCTTTGTGCCTTGTATTTTTGGGGAAGAGCTATAAATATAAGCTGGTAAAGTTTTTGTACAATGAAAACCCTGAGGAAAAAACAAGATGTATAGATGGTAAGATTATAGGGTTTAATGTATTTGTTCCAGCTCTTACAAATTTTTGAATGTATATAAGAATATGTTGAAAATGTAGATATATGCCACAGAGTCTATGTATTGTATAAAAGATGGCTCTAGAAAATTCAATTTCGGTACTTGGCCGGAAGAAAACAAATACTTGCACATTAATGCGATTGTTTATTTTTGTACCAAAGACAAATGCAACTGATATGGCAAACTGCCAGTCTAAGTAAAGTTTTGCACAGCTTACATGATACTGTACTGAATGTAAAAAAAAGAAAAAAAAAAAGAAAAAAAAAAAGAAAAAATAGAAAAAAATTTAAAGGTCAGGGTTAGGGATCTTACTGAACTGTGAATTCTTTTTGTTTGGGTCCAATTATCTACAGAAGGAGCATTCATACATAATATTATTTTGCCTGTTCTTGTAGTTCGCTTCCATAGTAGATAAGTTGATGACCATCTCAAAGTCTTTAAATCTTTTTTCTCTGCATTTACTGTAGGAAATTTTAATATATTTGGATTTTAGTAGCTATTGGAAAAATAGTTTTCAACTTTGAGAATTAAAAAAAATATATATATTTAGCTTATTGTAGGATACTTCCACCAAACAACCAAAATAAAATTATTTTTATTGTAATATGTATATATGTAAAGAGAAAAAGAGCTACAAATAATCTAATTCCTTAGTTGCCACTTTTCCAGTTGATGTATTATTATGCATGTGATGTTTCAAAAGATCAGCACAGGCTTAAAACAAAAACAAAATTTATAGTTTTCTTTTATATTTTTGTACAAGTATTTCAAACTAGCTTCTTCAAACTTATACGTGACTTACTACTCTTAATTCAGTAGTTTCTAAGATTGGGAATTACTAACACACATTAGTTCTTATTTGCTCTTCAGCTTATAAGAGCCTGCTTTGTTAGTCAGTTTCTAGAGTACAAATGAACAGCTTTATCTCTTGACGAGAAAGTCCTTTATGTCAAGGCAAGATCATTCTCTGGTTTCATGGACCCCTTTTGCTCCCTTTTCTTTTTTATTTAAATATCATAACAAAAAACACTGTCTACTGAGAATAGAAATACCAAATACTTTAAAATGTAGCTGCTGGAAAAATGCAAAAAAGAAGAAAAGAAGGAAAAAAAAAGTCCATGAAGGTTTTCTTCCCGCTGTCTTTGAGGAATTTCTCTCCTTCATGTAGTTTGTCTAAGTTTGTACTGTGATTCCTTTTATGAAGAGGCAGAATTATTTTTTTTACCTAAACTCTTTGCCTAAGAAGGTCTGAAAGTGGCAAATTAAAGAGTGGAAGGTGAAATGGCAGTCCTGCCACATGCTTGTAGTGTGTCCACAATTTATACTACATTAGTA
Source organism: Carettochelys insculpta (assembly GCF_033958435.1). NCBI lineage: Eukaryota > Metazoa > Chordata > Testudines > Carettochelyidae > Carettochelys > Carettochelys insculpta. The sequence goes on from NC_134151.1 coordinate 17,235,607, forward strand.
TTTTGAAAAACTTCAAAGGTGGAGGAAGCCAAATACCACTACTGAACTAACTGTATAACAAAGTTTTTTTTTCTTCAAGACTTGGGGCAAAAGTACCCAGTACTATCTAGTCAAAACTGAAAATTCATTTAGAGGGTTTGCAAAACTTGAGCAGGGGACTGTCTGGGAGTTTTATTAGTTTGGAGAGTATTTTTGGGTAGGTTATTGTGTGGGAGTGGAGGGAGCAATATATCTGGTGAGAGGAGAAATACAGCTTTGTAGCTTCAAAACAGAACACAATGGGTCAGATGCATCCCTGTTGTAATTCTACCAAATACCAAGAGTTACACAGAGCTGTATTGGCCTCTTGAAACCTTGACAAAGAATGTCAATGTCACGTCAATTTAAAGTCACCACTATACTGAAATTTGAAACAATGTTAGACCTTTCTAATGTTTAAACAGTCTTAATGCTAGAAAGGTGCAAATGCTGTATCAGAACTATACAAGCAAGGCAGTATTTCAAAATATGGTGGATGCAGTTTTGCAGTCAGGTAGAACTTACATGACAAAATTAAACTGACAATAAAGTAGAAAAATGCCATTTCCTAGCTGCTCAGGAATATTGAGCTAATGTTGCATACAGCTTTTTATTTTGTCTGAAAACCAGAATATGATTTTGGTCTAGCATTTCAAAAAAGACTTTGAATCTCTCTAGTGGATTCCGTACCCTTGCATTTCAGTGTTTTCTGTGTATTATTTTAAGTTAAATAGTTAAAAGCTTTTAAATAGTTGGGCTTTTTAATGTTGACACTTTATTTTGTACCTATTTATAGAAGTATGTATATCTTAGAAAAGCACTTTGTTTAAAAAGAAGAGAAAAAATTGCATTTTTATATGATTCCTGCCATTTGCTGCTAACTCTGGGCTGGTCAGAATGCTGCAGCGATACTTGATCTGAATAAAACCTGGCAGTAAAATGTAGAGTAAAGTTAAGACCTTTACAGGTTTGGCTTTATCATAAAGATGACATAGGCAAGCTGTGCAGCTTTACATTTTAACCAGGGGACTCTGTGGCATTTAAACCGTCTAGAAATGGTTGTACTTTAATGCCAGTAACAATCTGCTTCCTCTAGTGTCATTAAAATATATACGTTTAGTGTATTTTTATCACAAAAATCTTATAAGGGTAAAAAAATGTACATGTTCTGTTTTTTGGAAATTGTGGCATGCATTCTTGGATGATCTTTAGAGAATAGCTCTCTAAAGGCTTTCAGCATTCATACATGGTATGTGGATCTAAATGAAGTCCTTGAATATTTCTGAGTGTAGGCATTGTGAGTATTCACTTTAATTCTGTCATCCAAAACCAGTTACATGTTTTTGATTTAATATAAACTAAAAGCTCTTCCTTTTTTCTGATACACTGGAGTCTTTAGAATTTGTTTCCACATTAAAGCATGCTGTCAAACTGCTCTTGTTAAGATCTTGTCAACCTGAATTTCGGGTGCCACACTTTTTAAATCAATATGATGGACTGCTTGTTCTATTGTACCATGTATGATTCTTGTCCGTTCCTCTTTCCTTCATGCCAGATTATGATGTGGCTTTATATTGTGCCTTACTTGTACTTTTAGAACTAAATGTTTTTATTTTTCATTCCCTTGAACCTGTTAAATCCTTTGATCCCTTTGAAAGCAAGATCAGAACTATGATAAAAGCATCATGAAGGAACTTCAAATGGATCTGATCTCGAATTCTCTTAACAGTTACATTGTATTTGTATGAAAGACAAATTTTGAACGGCCTTGGGAGACAGGGGTGCTAGGGCTAAACAAATGAAGTAAAAAATAATTTCTTTTATATCCCTTCAGCTAATGCTTTCTCTGACTTTCATGAGTATATCAAGCCAATTCTGATGTTTTTGGTTGCTTTAAGTCCTTGGTTAGATGTGGATGGGCTTGGTTCTCTTCTCATAGCAATTTAAATCAAGAATAACAACATTGACATCAGTGGTGTAACTTGATGTGAAAGTCAGCTCCAGATATGCTCAGTTCATCAGTATAAAGTTTAGTAAGCTCTTTTCCCAGTTCATTTAAAAAAAAAAAAGTAAACATCAAAATTCTTCCTTTATAAAATGTATGGTGGGCCTTTTAAGTAATCTAAAAAGGACCAGACATATTTCTGAAATACAGTGCTGTCAGTTTGTTTAATTTTTTAAAATCTATACCATTATCCAATGATTAGTCTTCATTTCTTCACAAAAATGTCATGGATATGCTTTTATCTTCCATAAATATTTTTAAACATATCTGTGTATTTTTAAAAAAAAAAATTGTTCTTCCCCTCACCCCCCAGCTACTTTGAATGGGTTGTATACAAGTTGCCTTCAGGTGAAATAGCAACTATAATTTTATTCTGCAAACTTGCTTAGCAGTCTTCCTGAAATGGTGCTGCAGCATAACCCAATTATGTAAGTATCTTTTATTTGGCCTTGGCACCTGAATTTCAGGAATGTGTCTAATCATGTTTTTTTATTTTAAAGTTAAAGGTTTCAGTTTGGTACCGCTAATTCAGTAGGTCACCAGATGAAAATTTAGCTTGTTCAGAGCTGCAATTCATTTTCTTTACCCCAGGGATCATGCAAAGCTCATTTCACGTAGTTACTGCTGAAATGGCCGATTCTTATTATAACCATATAAAGGGCATTACCATGTTGAGAAAACATCACTTTAACATCCTGATTTGCACTGTAGATATTTCAACGCCAGCATTGCAAAGAAGGCACTCTAGACACTCTTCACTACATCAAGAAACTGATATCTTGCTAGTGATTATTGATTTACATTTTACAATAGGTCATGATTTTTGACATCTAGTATGGTTAAAGTATGTGTGCTGAATTTATACCCCTCAACCTTTTAGATGTTCATGAACTTCCACAAAGGCAGATGCTGATTATACATTTAGCTGTCTGTCTTTCTATTGAGAAATAGGGCCAATAATAAAGCCAGCTCCACTTAAGATAAATCTCAGTTTTTTTTGTTTTCAATGTGGACAAAAATCCTAGACCCTTTCTTAAAGAAAGCAATACATACTGTAGTACTGTATCAGCATTTAAAGACTGATGGGATTAGGAACACTGGAGAGTCAGACATCTGGACAAACCAAACTTGGGTGCATAGGGTGATTAGAGGAAGAATAACTCTTGTCTTGAACTTCACAATTACAAATGCATCTTCTACCCCCAATACTTCCTCCCTCCCTCTCTCTCTCTCTCTCTCTCTCTCTCTCTCTCTCTTTTTTCCCCCCTTTCTCTCTTGGATGTGAAAAACCAAAAATGTAGTGGTGTTAATGTAGCTGCTTTTTAACCTTTCTTAGAACACTATCTTCTACTAACTGCATTTTTATTAATTGAATCATCTTTTACCCTACTTTTTTTTTTAAAAAAAAAAAAAAAAAGACTACTTTATCAGTCTAAAAGACCTCTTGCAGTTCAGTAATAGTGACTAAGAATGAACTCTAAGACTGATGGCACATGGTGGACTTCATGAACTGATTGAAAGGCAAAAATTAAAATAATTATAACAAAACGTGGCAACCTGCTCTGCTTATGCTTGGGGTCATGTTTGTAATGCTGTCCTCACTATTTTGTAGTCGGTTTCCAACTGGAGCTCCGAAAAAATTACTGAAAGTCTTGTCTCTGTCAGAAAATAATTTTACTTTGTTAAAAGCATGACTTGTTGAGAGTTGCAATGTTTAATGTTGGTTAATAGTTGTGCAGTTTTCTTTATGAAGAGGCACAATTAAAATTGATTTGTTCTCTCTGTCACCTTGGAGCCCTAGCACTTCTATTGAGATACAAACTCATCAATGTATGCAACATCCTTTGTAATTTAAAATAAAAAATTGTGGAGAAAAACAGTTCTTGTGCTTCCTGTCTGGTGTGTTCTCTCCAGCTATGCCTCGGTCGAGGCCTTGCTTGTATAGTTCTCAGTTAACTTTAGCTGAGTTTCCCTTGTAGAATGTTTTTCTGACATTGCTGGAAACTTGAAGCCTCTTCCCCGCTCACCCACGCACACAGAACTGGGACTGCCGTGACCAACAGAGTCAATTCCTCCCATTGCCTCACTATCATACGTCAATATTCCTCTTGAAGAGAATATTAAATTATCCTCCTCTCCAGTAAGTTCTGTCCCAGCAGCTCTCAGACTGAGGCTTGGAACCCCCAAAGGGGATTGTGATCCTATTTTAATGGGGTTGCCAGAGCTGGAGTTAGATTTGTTCGAGCCCAGGGCTCACAGTACAGGCCCTGCAAGGGGCTGAAGCCCTTGGTTTTGGCTTTTGGTTCTCTTCCTGGCATTGTGCAGTAATTTTTGTTGTCAAAAGGCATCACAGTGCAATGAAGTTCGAGCACCCTGGCTTTATCCCAGGATGGGCAATTAATAGTTGAAGGCAGGCCTGTTCAGAAAACATGGTAAGTGTTCAAGGGCCGCACTCTTCTATGTTGATGGGGGGGAGGCCTGGTCTGGAATGGAGGTTGGGTACAGAAAGGAGCTTGGTGTAGGTGATTGAGATACAGGAAGGGGGGTTGGGTGAAGGATGGGGCTGAAGGTTCGGGGGGGCTTGGACCCAGGAGAGGATTTTGACCTGGAGGAAGGTGTGTCTGGGAGGGAGTTATGGCCTGGGTCCAGGGTGCAGAATGGGCTGCAGAGAGTTTGGGCTGTAACCTGGGGCAGGAGTTAGGGAGGAAGAGGGGCTGGGATGGCAGGTGCAAGCACTGGCTCAGAGGTGCTTACTCAGGTGACTCCCAGCCAGCATCGAAGTGCAGCTGGAACCTCGGGTAGGGTCCCAGTCTGCTGTGCCCCACCACATCCCATTCGTGCCCATCAGATGCTGGGGCCAGCATGTGTGTTGCTGCATGGTACACGCATCCACAAGTCTGGCCAATGGGAACTGGGAGGATTGTGCTGGGGCAGGGGCAGCATGGGGAACCCCCTCCTCCCAATGGGCATATGCCACTCAGACACGCATTGGCCCTAGCAGCCACCCAGCATGACTGGTGTGTGGGGATGCAGCAGGCAGGGAACCTGCCTGAGGGTCCCATGGGCCTGCAGGACATTGGTGTCCCAGAGTATCATGGTGGGCTAGATTTTGCCTTCCTCATCTCTATTCCCATTCAGTCCTTTGCAGAGTAACAGCAAATACAAGTTGAACTTCCCTGGTCTGCCACTCTTGGGACTTGATCAGTCCTGGACAAGGGGAGGTCAATGCTTGTCCTTCCACTCCCAGCTGCTGCCCCCCACAGGACTCCATTGCTCCGCTGTGCCAGTCCACTAGGATGTGAGGGCTCCATTCCTTCCTAGTTCAGGAACACTCCTGGCCTCAGCCTGCCAGGTTTTCCCTGTGAATGCTTCAGCTCGAGGGCACCTGCATGGTTGCTAACCAGGCCAGACCAAAGGTGTTTGCAGAATTAGGGACATCTGGATTAGAGAGATTCATCCTGTATCTGAAAATGTGCTGGAGTGATGTGGACCATTCTTCAGTAGAAATTAGCCTGAGACCACCAAGTTATCTTACAAAAGCCACAAAACAGCTATTGTACAGTCTGTGTGGACTTTGGCCTCTGCTGCCCTTTCAAGGTATTTTTAGGAAACTGCATGTACTAGGCTGGGAGGAACTGCTTTGTGCATGCTAGGATAAGGTGGTGGAAAAACCAGGAACCTGCATCAACACACATTTCTTTTTCTATCCTCAGGTGGAGGTTGTGTAACTCCTTCTGTCCTTTCAGACCAGCCAAGATGGGATAGGCCTCAGTCTGCCTGGACTCTGACAACCAATGCTACTCTGAGAAACAATCACCCTTGCCATGGTCCACATTCTGATATTTCTCCCCCTCCTCGTTTTCCTTTCACCTGCTATCATTATATCCAGCGTGTCCCTACCCTACTCCGAGTCTTGCCTCACTGATAATGGTTGCTCCATCTGAAAGCCACAATATCGTATATTTTCACACCGTGACAATGTGTGAGACTAGTGTAGTGGGACTTGAAATATTCCATTTCCTTTGACAAAAAAAAAAACTGTTGCATGCTATCTCTACAGAGGGAAGTTGCGTCATAAAAGAAGTTAAAACACTGCTCCCACTTAGTCCTAAAGCAGCTTGGCTGGCCTTAGAAACTTGTTTAAATCCAGTGCTTTTTTTGTGATGGTGTGGCACAGTACACCTTAATGGCACCTCCACAGCCCCAGCTGCAATCCCCAGCCAGTGGCAGGCATTCCTCGCAAACCCCACAGCTGGAAGTTGGCTTGGGTGTGAAGTCCTGCTGGCAGCACCAGCCCCGGGAACCCCAGCCAGGTGCGGAGTTCTGCTGGCAACTCTAGCCCTGGGGTCCAGCCAGGAGGCAGGAGTCCCCTGCAGCAGAGCCATCTGGGGTGGGGAGCCCTGCCAGCAGCCCCCCAGCTGCAGGAATTCTAGATGTGGGGAGCTGGCTCTGTACTGGCTTTTCCTTTTTTTTTTTAAAACAAAAAAAGCCCTGTTTAAATCAATGGTTTAAACAGAGACTTGACCATAGATTCTACCCACCTTGGTTCCTCCACACCAACCACTGCTACCCTAAGCATGGTTTAGGGGTGACAGTAAATCTTTTAAAAGTTATGTTAATACAAATACAGCTTGTTGCATAAAATGGGCCAAAACACTGAAGCAAAACCATAGTAAGCTACAGTGTTGAGATAGATCTAAAATACATTGTGGTTCTTTAGACACTACATAAGAGTATGTAAAATTATTTACAATAACTTGTACCATTAAAATCACAGGTTAAAAGTAATACTGACAATACAGATTTTGGCTGTATTTGTAAAACAAATCCTACAAAGCATCATGCTACTTGAGTATAGTGTAGACTATCAAGTAGTAAATACTAACTCAGTAAACTGCAAGGGACAATCTTTCTATAACATGTTCGTAGAAGGCTGAAAGTGACTTTAAGGCAAATAGTACAGCTGCTCCTGTACGGTGTAATCCTGCAAAACACCCACTAGGGGCAGCAGAAGAAGGGGAACAAGTAGGGATATTCTTCCTTTCAGCCACTAAGGGCAGTAGAAGGTGTGGGCAGGGACAGCTCTACTGCACTGCAGCCCCTAGTGGCAGCAGAAAGCAGGGGTAGTGGCCATTATACTGCCACAGGGTCAATAGGACTTCACAGGGTAGGGAGCAGGCATAGATGGCTGTGCGGCCTAAACGCCCCATGGAGTATCGGGGGTGGTAAGCTGGGAGTGGCTGCTGTGATCCCTATCAGCCAATACGTGGAGCGCAGAATGTGATGTTACTAGATTCCAATATGGCCATACAGATCATTGTACAAGATCTGTTGCAAATACAGAACAGTTGTTGTGACAAAGTGGGCCAAGTGAGGTGTCTGTGAGAGGTTTGTAATTCCCTAGTTATGCCATTTGTATGCATGTATCATTTTTGTATTTAAAGTTATGTGTACCTCAACTATTGGCATTAAGTAGAAGTACCTGACTGACAATTACCTTGCGAGGTGCCAATCCACATCTGATGAGTTTTCCCGTGAACATTCAGACTAGCCTGGGAGCAGTGGCTTCTACCTGTAAAGAATGAGTCATGCATGAACACACAGCTTGCTCATGTGACTCACTCCATCTTGCAGCTAAACTTTTCCACAGCAAGAAAAATGGGAGTTCCTCTACATGGCCCAGGATATAGAATATCCTAGGAATACCTCCATTTTGTCTTCAGTCCTGCTTCTCACCTCTGGAGGAACAAAGTACTGAACAAACTATCCTAACAGTGGATGTACTCCAGAGACTTCACTTAAGCCAACAGTTTAGTCCATCACAACTACAAGTGTAAACCAAGAACTTAACATACAACTGGTGCTTTTTTTGTGCTCGTACTGAGTAGCGTGGGACGTGGGGAGCTGGCTGAGTAGTGGCTTTATTTTATTTTATTTTTTTACAAAAAGGGACTACATACAACATGCATTTGTTCATGAAAAGAAAGGGTGACTTAAAGAAACCTTTAGATTTTTAGAGGCAAGTTAAAATTGTTAGACTCTTACACAAAAACACTGTGCTGTTGCCAATCCTTCTGTTACAATCTAAGCTATAAATTGACCTGGCAATAGCAGCAGGCCCTTTTAGCATAGGAAGAACCTTTTGATTTGGTGAGACTGGTTTTCTTAACCTCTCAGCTGTACGAGGCACGATACTAGTGGTGCCACACGAGAACTGGAATGGCTGAGGGAGTTACTTTATGGCTTCTTGTTAGTGTGGTGTACAGAAGTGCTGTTGCTGACCAGTCGGGTGTGCGTTTGAGTAGAGGCTCAAATATTGGGCTGTAAGCACCCCTGTTTCTAACAACTTCACCCTGAGTTGATACAGTACTGTCAATAATGTCCCCCCAGAGCTTCTTGTCAGTGTGTGAAGGAAGGAACAGACATCTTGCCACAGCAGAGTGTGGGCAGTGGGGAGGTGCAGCTTCCTAATTGCCAACAGGGGGAGCACAGTACATGACAATGAGTGGCTATACTGCCTAATGGCCCCTAGGTACAAGAGACAGTGGGGTGTATACAGGAGTGAGTATGCAGTCTAATCGATCCTAGGAGAAGAGAGGACATGAAGAGGATGGGGCATCTATGCTTCCTAACAGCTATTAGGGGCTACAGAGAGAGGGGAGCAGGAAGGGGTAGCTATGCTGCCTTTGGGCCACTAAGGGCAGCAGAATGCGAGGAGGGAAAAAGACTTTTATACCTCCTAATGGAGACTATGGGCAGTACAGTGCAAAAATGGGGGGAAAGGACTGGACACAGTGCATGAAGAACAGAAAAAGACGGCTACACTGCATAATGCCCACTAGGAAAAGCCAGTTGTAAATGTAGGTAGGGATGTCACCAAAGTGTGGGAGCATCACCGAGCCCTGCACTCACCTCTGCAGTCAGATGTAACTCGCAGCCAGCAGGCAGAACAGAAGGTGTATTGATCGACAGGGACACGGTGTAGAGCAGACTTGTCCCAGACCCCACAAACCAGGCTCCTTCTCTGGCCTTACTCCAGCTTCGTGGGCAAAAGGAGCATTTTCAATGTGATCAATCATCTGCCTGTCTCTGTCAATATGGATCATGAACCATCCACTTGTGAGATCCTAGCAACCATAAAAAAAGATGAAAGATAACAAGGTCACAAGCACTGTTGGAATTGCCACTGTAATATTCAGTCAGGTCCATCCCTGATGTTGTACCGATATTCCCTCATTCTGATGATCTGGAGAGAGAAAACTAAGTTCAGAAATGCCATAATCTTTAAGAAGGGTGAGTTGAGCATTGGCCTGCTAAACCCAGTGTCGTGAGTTCAATCCTTGAGGGGGGCATTTAGGGATCTGGGTAAATAGATTTAAAAAAAGTGGGGGATGGTGCGTGGTCCTGCCAAGAGGGCAGGAGACTGGACTCAATGACCTCCCGAGCTCCCTGCTAGTTGTATGAGATGTGTATCTCCGTGCGCATAAGGGTGAAGCTTGACAGGACAGACTGTGGAAACTCCCCAGAGATCTCCTTGCTTTCAAAATTCTCACCTGAGTCCTTCTGAACCGTCATCTTCCACGGGGAGAAAAAGTCCTTACGGAGCCACAACGCAGCTCCCGACCGGGGCGAGGAACCACTGACATGACCTTTCCTGCCCGCCTAATACAAGAGAAGTGTCCAGAGCTACGTCAGCCCCTGTCTACGGCTGGCGTTCAATTAGTCCTTCTGAAGAACAACTGCGGACTAGCCCTTGCCACCAGGCTGGAAGTTTATCATGGGGTTTGCAATCAGCTGTTGCTGTTGGTCATTGCTGGAATAGGGAGAATCCCAGTTTTCGTGGGTTCAAATGCTCACGGAGGCGGAGAAAAGCCTGAAACCTAAGGCCAGAAAATCAGAACCTTCAGTTCTTTGACGTCCCTGTTTCTGAGTGGGGCGCGCGGGCGGGCGGACACAGGATGGGCCCGGAAGTGGCCACGTCAAGGTTTAGAAAAGTGGCACCAGCCCTGGAGTTTGTGTGGCGCCGGCTTACAAGCAGCGCCCCTCGGCGCCGTGTTACGCAGCTGGGCCCTGCCGCCACCGCCCGCCCGGCTGGCGCAGCGGTCACGTGCCAGGACATCCTCGGAGACAGGTACGGAGGCTCCGGACTCGCCTCCCAGGCCGCGTGCCGGCCGGGCGCTGTCGCTAGGTGGCGCGCGCGCCGCCCTAGGCGGGTTGGTTTTGGTCTCTCTAACTGCCCGTACTTTGCAAGATGGCGGCGGTCGGGGACGTGCCGGTGCGGATCTGTAACCAGGAGATTGTCAAATTCGACTTGGAGATTAAAGCGGCCGTGCAGGTAGCGTCGTCCGCACGCGCCAGGCCACTTCCGGTGCCCCCTCAGGCACCGCTCCGCAGCACCTCCCTGAGGGGGCGGTCAGCCGGGGCTCTGGGTCCGGCCCCTGCGCTTCGCCTCTCTGGTGTGTGGGGGTCACCCGGCGCCTACCCTGCTCCCCTCCGGTGTGTGGGCCCAGCTCCTGCCTTCCCGCTCCACCCGGAGAGGGGTCATCTCTGGAGAGTTTGCCCAGTGCCCTGCTCTCCTGCCACCTCGCTGGTATGTGTGGGGTCACCCCAGGGCGGCTGGGCTCAGTACTGTGCTCTGTTGCCACCCCCCTAACGCACTTGTATGTATGGGATCACCTGGGGCAGCTGGACCAAGTGCCCTGCCTTCCTGTGCCACTCAGAAGGTCATCACGGTGCCCTGTGCTTGTCTTCCTGCAACCCCTTTCCTAGTAGGCAGGGGTCACCTACACACAACTGGCCTTATTCTCCAACAACATCTGTGGGGTGGGGATTGCTTCTTGGGCGTTGGCTTATCACCTTGCTCTCATTCCACACCGAGGGATGTTTTAGTTATTCCCATTCTACATAGCTTTTCACTCCTCTTCCAAGAATTTGGTCCTTCCCCACCCACCTAGGGACACGTCTCTGTGAACCTCTCTGCACTGGCCATGTCCCTTGCAGGCTTTGGAGAGTTGGCATTTAGGAACCTGCAGGTGCTTACGAGGACAGGGAGTAGAAAACTTAGGTTATTTCTCTTGTGCTTGTTTTTTAGCTATGCCCAGGCTAACCTAATTTTCACAAACTTGACCAGCTTTGCCCCCTAAAAAGTTAGTACAGCAGTACAAAACCACTGGTTGTGCATTTGTATAGTGCCTAGCATGCCAGTCTCAAACCATGGGTTATGAGGCTGTTTTAATGGGGTTACCAGGGTTGGTGTTAGACTTATTGGCCAAAGCCCAATTTCCACTGCCCAGGACCAAAGACCAACAGTGTCAGCCTTTGATGATGGGGCTCAAGTTACAGGCTCCTTGCTTGTGACTAATGTACTGGGTCTGTGGCCCCTCCATCCAGGGCAGTGGGGCTCAGGTGGGCTCATTTTCCCCACCCCCTGTCCTGGCTTATGTAGTTATTTTTATTGTTGGAACAGAATCACAGTGCAATGAAGTTTGAGAATCCTTGTCCTAGCAAAATAGACACCATGTCCTGCCTAAATAAAAAAACAAAACAAAAAAAAATGCATTACTGATAATGTTTATCTCAACCCCGAACAGGAGTCCCCATATTCATCTTTAATCACATTGCACGCATTCAAATGCCTCACAAATGGAAAAGTCCTGTTTCTGTCTATAAGCCATCCACCAGAAATACCCTGCCCTTTCTCAAAAACTAATTGTATAAATTGAAAAACAATTCATTTGTATTACCCATGTACAGCTCCTAATCTAACATGTTATTCCTGTCTGTTACTTCTTTTAGGATATCAGCGAATGTCAAGGGCCGTTAAGTGTGCTCACAGAATTAAACGCCAGAGTAAAAGAAAAGTTTCAACATTTACGTCTCAGAATACAGGTGAGGCATAACATGACCATGACCACAAAAATGAGATGCTGGCAGGTAACAGCATGACTGTTAGGTGCTCGTAATAAGGCTTGACTGGGTTTTCCAGAGAAATAGAAGTCTTGTTTTCCTGTACCAGGGTGACGTTGCAGTACTTGGAGTCATTTATGAACTGTAATATTGAGTATTTTTAATTGCTTATGTATTGAGTGTGATAATCAAAACTCGTTAATTCTGGAGTCTAGTCCCACAAGTATGTGTCCTGTAAATATACTTTCCCTGACAATTGATGGGGTTTCAGCTGGCAAGCTCTGCAGAAATTAAATTTACTTTTAAAAGACTGGTTTTAAATAAGCTGATACTCATAGTTTTCTTTAAAGTTAGCAGAGAGAAAAGGACATGATTTTGCCAATAGTCTGCCATTATTGCCAATAGTCTGCTGAAAAGCAGCAGTGAAATTGACCTTCCAGTCTACTTTGTTTATTCTTATTTCTGTGTATACTTTGCGTTATGTGTGAGAAGGTTTATTACTGTCTTTTTATTGGGGACCTTTCAGAGCCAGCTGGATAGGATGTGGACAACTAACGCCATTTTAAACTAACCTAGATTGAAACCCAGGGTAGCAGCACAAGCTAGTTGCTAATTTACTGAATCAGCCACCCTCTCTAGTTGAGAATAATATCATTGTAAATGGTGTCACCTTGTGCTCAAATGTTAGTATGTCTGCTTTTATATTGAAGGAGCTTGAGCAGATGGCCAGGGAACAAGATAAAGAATCAGAGAAACAAGCTTTACTCCAAGAAGTTGAGAACCATAAAAAACAAATGCTCAGGTAGGTAAAGTTGATAACAGTATCTACAAACCCTTCATTTAATCATACTTCGAGGGTCTCAAAGATTTTTACAAAAGTGGATGAGTATCATTACCTTCATTTTACAGGTGGAGTCTCACAGGTGAAGTGGCTTGCAAAAGGTCACAGAGTAAATTAATGTTAGAGTCAAGAATAAAACTCAGATCTTCTAAAGCACAGCCCCTTGTTCTAGACTCCTGGTTGTATTTTATAACTATATTACCTGTCTGTCTTGAGTTTGAATAGTTAATCCTGATGACACTCAGAAAAGGGACAGACTATAACTAAATTTTCAACAGTTTGTATGATATTCTTCTTTGCCTTCCTCTCTAAAACATACAGAAAAGGAGAAATGGATGAGGGAACACGGTACTTCTTCACTTAGCGTGATGCAGAAGAATGTAGAAATAATTCACATAATATAGTCTACCTGTTGATTAATTGTTACTGATTGGAGTGCAGTATTTGTTTCTGCCCAACTGCCTTGTCTGGTTGTCACATGAAAAATTATCTAGTTTTGCAAACTGTTACCGTCATTCTAAACCATTGTGTTTACAGCAATCAGACAGCTTGGAGAAAGGCAAATCTAGCTTGCAAAATTGCTATAGACAACTCTGAGAAAGATGAACTGCTGCAAGGAGGAGACCCATTAAGACAAAGGTAAGAAATCTTTCCTTTGTAATGAGAGAATTTAAACAAAAGATGCTGTATCCAGTTATTCTAAAAAGAACCAGTAACACTTTGTATGTGCACATATACATATAGACTGTAAACTACATCTTTCCATTTAGAAAGTGGGTCTTTTATGTATGTGTGCAGATAAAGGTGTGGTTGATTTGTAATACTCAATTGAAATACATTTTTCCACCTTCAGCTTGTTAGGAAGGGGGAGAATGTTGACTGTGTCAAAGTTTGTGCAGTTTACATCAAGTGTACCATAGACATAAAGTACAAATTATAAATGTGCCTGTGATCCTTATTTCACCTCAAGAAATGAATTTTTATATAATTTATTAATTAAACATTTGTCGTATGTAATTAATGAGGAACATCAAACTGGATATAAAAGGTAACAAAGTGGTAGCGTACATCAGTGTTTCCATATTGTATCATGGATCAACATCTGATGACATTTGGACCTGTTCTCTCAGCCCCTGTTTAGTTAACTGTCTCAGGGAATGCTGCTCTAAAATTCACTGACTTTGGTCTTAGGTGGAGATTTTACAGCCTCATTTGTATGAGTATGTTAAAACAATATGTTTTTGTGCTTTGTACATCTGACAGCAGCTAAGGCAGGTGCCAAATTCCAGCTTTAAACATCCAGAAGCAGGAAACACCAAACAACCCAGTTATGTAATTTTATTCTTTGCTATTTTATTTTCCCTTTCTTCTTTCAGAAAAACAACAAAGGAAAGCCTGGCAGAGAATGCGAGTAAAATTACAGAGAGCCTGATGGGCATTAGCAGGATGATGTCTCAGCAGGTCCAGCAGAGCCAGGAGACCATGCAAACACTAGGTACAGATGCTACCCAAGTCTTTGTTTATGAATTATAAGAATTTGATTGAAATTAATAGGCAGCAGATTTTAAAGAAAAGAAAGTACTTCTTCACACAACACACAGTCAGTCTGTGGAACTCATTACCAGGAAATGTGAAATCCAAAAACATAACAGTTTTCAAAGGAGAATGAGATAAATTTATAGAGGATAGCTCTATCCATGGCTATTAGCCAGGGTGGTCAGGGAGGCAACCACATGTGCTGATTGCCAGAAGCTTAGAGTGAACAACAGGATGGATCACTTGATGATTGCCTCTTCTGTTTATTCCCTCTGAAGCACCTGACATTGGCTACAGCTGGAAGACGAGGTACTGGGGTAGATGGACTATTAGTCTGATTGCCATTCTTGTAGACAGGATTATTGCACTTGTCTTTCACCTCTGGAGTCATGGGTTTAGCCAGCGTGGATTGATTAAAATCACCAAAAAAATCATTGATTTAAATCAAGTTAACAGAAAGGTAAGATTGACTGTTTTGAGAGTGCATTTGATTTTGGAGTAAGCCTCATTAAACTCACTGGCACTTCTGTTGAGAAAACAAGTATAGATTGGGGTTCCCTTAGAAAAGCTGAACAATGCTAAAGTAAAATAGGAAAATGACCAGTGTTCCCTGTAAGATGAGTATTTGGGAGACCGCCCAGGAGAGATTCAGTTGCCACTCGGATGATTAGCAGAGTGCCCTACAGCACCCACAGCCGACAGCATATGTTTCTACTGATGGAGCACACACGCACATGTCTTGGTATACATAACAAAATTTATTCCACCCATGGATAGAAAAAATTAGAGGAAACCCAGAACTGGATTTATGACATCACCATTATGGTCTGAGGCCATGATGTTCCAATATAAGGGGCATTTATTGTGTAATATAAAATAAGACAATTACATCCAGTGGCAACTGGCAGCTCTACATTTCTCTTACTTCAGCTTTCTGTACTGTATGCTTGAGTGGTACATTCTAAAGCTAGTTAACTAGGTAGATAAGCCATCAGGACCAGGTAAGCTAATCTTTTTTCTGGCAACATCGAACACTGCAAACAGTTTAGGAATTTAGTTTTTAAATCACATTTATACTGAAAGGCATAGAGACAGTCTTGAAGAATGATGCATTGCAAAGTGAATTATTTAAGTTGATCCACTCAGCTGTATGCACATTGTTTTCTCCCAATAAGCAGCTTTCCTTAAAATGTTTTATTCTTGCATCTAGGTCCTGCATGTTCTTGCATTGCTGACATTTGACACATTTTCCTTTTTTCACCCAGGGAACAAATTTTGTCAAAACATTCCCATACAGGGTGTTCCTTATTCCAATTTTTCTCCGGCAAAATGTGGGGGAATATAAGAGGTTGCATGTGTGCTAAATAATGTATTTCCCTTTTTTTTTTTTTTTTTTTTTCCAGTACACTCCAGTTTTCCTTTTTATGCTGCCTTTGTCCTTTCCTATATATTGTCTCTTTCTTTAAGACAGTGTCTCAACTAATTCCTCTGCCATGCTTGGCCAAGGTCCACCATCACTTAAGTATAGAACAAAAACAATCATATCCAGCTTGTCTTTCTTTGCATGTGTTACTTCTTAGCCCTGCTGAGAAACAGATATTGAAAGTCAAGAACTTTCAAATATCAAGAGCTGGTAGTTAGCTGGACAGTTTAGAGCAGACATGGACAACAATTTTTGATGGGGGACCGTTCCAAGGTTTTGAAAAGTGGTCAAGGGCTGCACTTTTCTATGGCAGGAATGTCTGGGATGGACGTTGGGTGCAGAAGGGAGCTTGTGGAAGAGGTGTGGGGTGTAGGAGAGGGTCTGGGAGGAAGTTTGGGTGAAGGAATTGGGTCGAGACCTGAGGAAAGGGTTTGAGTTGCAGAATCTGGGAAAGGGAATGGGTTCAGGACAGAATTTTGGCCTGGAGGGGATGTTGGAGGGGGTGCAGGGTCCGGGAGGAAGTTGGCTGTGAGGACAGGGTGGTGCCAGAGGCAGATTGTGGTCAGAAGGTGCTTATCTAAGTAGGTCCCAGCCAGCAGTACTCTCAGGCAAGCTTCCAGGCTTGCTATCAACCTAAAGCACTCCACACACCTCTCTCTGCTGCAGGAGAGTCTTCATGTGTTGCCCCCCCACCTCCAGCAAAATCTCTCCGGTCCTATTGGATAGAAATGCGCCAATGGGAGCTGAGGATGGGGGCAACATGTAAAATGTCTTCCCCACCTTCTTTGCAGCGCAGAGAGCCACAGAGCAGCTAGATGCTTTGAGCAGCCCTGCTTCATGCACAGGGGCTCGCTATGGGCCAGATTAAAAGGCTTGGTGGGCTGGATCCAACCTGTGGGTCATTTCTTACCTGCTCTTGGACCAGAACCATTGTGTCCAGTATGTTAGCTACTAGCCCCATGTGGCTATTTGGCCAGTTGATTGTAGCTAGCTGGCTTAAACAGTGAATGTATTTTCAGATTAACATGGCTACTGCTTCAGAACTGGTTGGGCACCACTGGACTAGAGCCATCAGTTCGTTTTATGAGACTGAACATGTACCTAAACATGTTTGTGATGAGATTTAATTGCAACTGTTGTATTTAAATGAGAAATTTAGAGTTTTAAATCCAATTTAAATTTTAAAAAAATTGATTTTTATCCACCTTGATTCAAATGAGTTTGCTGCCCTCTTGTGACAGGTGATTCTTCCAGGATAGACTGAGGTAATTGGAAGGGTGCAGTGGAAACTTGCATTGCTGCTGTCCATGATGAAATTATTGTGCAGACTTCTGTTGCAGGACTTTCAGTTGGTAATCGTCAGAAGAACTAACATTTTCAAACAAAACTGAGCTGGCTGTGGCTTGGATTCTTGTTTCAGACCATACTTCTGACCTGGATTCCATCTAAGTTGTGCAGCTGTAGTGCAGCTGTGCTGAGGCTCAGGACTGCTTTACACAGAACTGCCATGCTCAGAGGAGAGGGGCCTTTCCCCCAGCCATGGCAACTCCCTTCTGGGAGTGGAGGCGTGCACATCTCCTTTGCTTGCGGCAGCTCTGTCCTGAGGGCTGGAGGAGCACACCTCTTCCCTGGCCATGACAATGTCGTGCTGGGGCCAGAGGAGCATGTCTCTCCCCTGGTCATTACAGCTCTCTCCTAGGGCCACAAGAGAGGCATCCTTCTCTGGTACCAGCAGAAGGGCTGGCTTAAGAAGGGGGCTTTAGTAGCTGCAACCAGAAGCTCTGTCAGCAGTTCCTTCCCTGCCAGCTGGAGTCACATCGCTGTGAGCACCGCAGACTCTGGCCCCATGCTGCCCTCAGCTGGAGGCTCCATCCCCGCAGTTCCCGGCCTTTGGGACCTGTGGGGCGTAGTGTCTGCAGGTGAGTGTGGGGCAATGTGGATCACACAGAGGCAGTTGTTCCCGCCACACCCAAATGGGAGCTGCTGCAGGTAAGCACCCACACCCCAATCCTCTGCACCAGTCCTCAGCTCCCTCCCACAATCTAGCTCCCTCCCAGACCCACATGCCAGCCCTGAGCATGCGCCACTACTGTAGCTTCCTCCTAGTTCCCATGCTCCAACCCTGAGCCCCCTCCTGTACCCATCTCCTGCCCTGCCCAGAGCCCAGACCATCACTCCAGCTCCTGCCCTGAGCCACCTCCTGCACTTCAAATCTCTTGTCCCCAATCTGGACCCCTCCCGTGCACTCCAAATTCCTCATTGCCAGCCTCACCACAGAGCCTGGACCCAACCAGAGCCCTCATCCCCGCAAACTTTACATTCCCTCCTACACTCTGAACCTCTCAGCTCCACCACTACCACAGACTGTCCATGTGCAAAATGAATTTTGTTATGTGCACCAATACAGGAGGATGAAGGGCCAGTTGACATGGTCCCTAAAAATCTTTTTGGGTGGGGGGCCCATGTCTTCAGAACCAGTAGAAATGGTCCCCTCAGCGGCTGCAAGCCCTCCCAGAATCTTAGCCACTGGGGGAGACTCCCCCCTCCCGGTGACACCAAGCCCCCAAAAATATTTTTGGCAGGGGGTCCATGGTATGAGGGCCAGTTGAAGCAATCCCCCCAGGTGGCAGCAAGCCCCCAAAAATCTTAGCTGCTGGGGGAGACTTCTTGTAGGTGACAGCCAGCATCAAAAAATCTTTCCTGCCTTTGGAGCCCCGTGGACATGGTGCTGCCTGGCAGCATGGTCTGCACTGAACAGCAGGCATGTCCTTTTATTGGATCGGGGGCTAGCCACCTGATGTGGTTGGACACAGGAAAGACCCCAACTGTGTGGTGCCTGTGGGGGATGGAGGGGGAGCCCTGCACAAATGTAAACCACAGAAAAGAAGTTTCTCAGCCTCTCCTACAAGTACGATCCCCCGAACAACCTAGCTGTCATGTGGTGCAGCGGGTTTGGGGTTGGAGCAAGCCCAGAAAAAAAAACAAGTGCTGAGCTAGCAGAGGTAGGGACAGAACCATGAACTCCCTGGTGGGGCTATTTTTAATGTGTAGATATGCTCACAGTACTGATAGCAAAGAAAGAAGTTTCTCAGCCTCTTACACAAGCATGACCCCACAAACCTGGGCTTCCTGGTGCTGAATTCAAATTCTCAGGCTTCCTGTTCCTTATTCCTGTGCACCAGGAGAGCAGCAGAGATGGAAGCAGCCAGAGCGGAGCACTGTGGGGGCATTGTGGGATTCATATGGGGCACCTCTGGAGGCTAATTAATTCAATTCAAAGACATGGCACTTCTACACTAGCCTTCATTCTAACTTCTAACTTTGGACTGGACACTACACCCAGCCGCTTTCACCAATGTTATCATTTCAGTATTAGTGCTCCCTAAATCAAGCTAATGGTGTTTACGGTGAAGACAATGAAGTTGTAATATAGTAAGGCTAACTGCCTTTAATTCAAATTTATCTCATATTGTAGATATCGCCTAAGAAAGAAGAAGCTGATTGGAAACTTTTTGTTTCATGTGAAATCTTTTCTGTGTTATGAGATCACTTGTGTTCCAGAGTAAATTTTATGAGAAAAGAACAAGTTTGTTTAGTGTTTGATAGACACAGTTTGTGTGCCATTATTGTATAATATTTTCCTAACATACATGGTGTATTATCAAAGAAATATGAAAATATGCTGTGTGGATGTCTGTATTAATAGAGATACATAGCCACCCACAGAAGAAAGTTTGCCATGGATACAAGAAGATTACTTTTACCCAGCCCTCCAGCTGGGTTGACTAAGGCAGGAGATCAAGTGATTTGTACACCAGGTCACACGCTATGTCAGTAATGCATTTAGGAAACCAGGATTTAGTCAGCTCTTTCTTTTAGACCCTAAAACAATAAATCAAGAGACCTGTCAAAATTGGTGATTCATGAACCATTTAAAAGTCGGATGTGTGCCAGCTGGGCCACTTATATTTGCTGTGATTGGAGAGAGAGAGAGTGGGCTTTAAAAAAAAAAAAAAAAAAAAAAAAAAGGTTAGATAATGCTACTTGCTCCCCTTCACCACCTATCCCATCTGGGAAGAGCTGCTGAGCAGAGTTCCTGGATGGAGAAAAAGTGTGTTTCTTTTCCCTTTAAATATGACCATTTTGGCAGTTATTCTGTCACTCATTTGCTGGCTGGATAGTGCTTATAGTCTGTCATGGGAAGAGCTATCAAAGATCATCTGCTTTGAGAAAACCAGCTGTGGATTTTCAGTCTTTAGTTAGAATTCTAACTTCTAAAAAAGAACAGTACTTTTTCCAATATTTGATTGTGGAGCAGGAAAGCCATGCTTTGTCGCTAACCGTGGGAAACAATAACAGTTTGCTGCTTGGATGAAGGACCTTTCTTTAAGGAAGGAACATCAGAATTTATGATATGATAGATTACGATAATATTTCTTTCATAAGCTGTTACGTGCTCCTTTGAGTGAACAGCACATTTGAAGTTTGACCTCTCTTTATTTCTTTAACACTGTACAAATTCAACAGTATTTTCTCAGTTGCAAGACATGGATTTTGCAATGCAAGAAAATGGAGACCCAGGCTTCTGCTTTCTTATCATTTAGTAATTTGAAGAGAATATTGTTTTGCAAAAACACAAAAGGCATGCCAGGCCATTATTTTGGCACATTGTCAAACTGTGTTCAGTGGATTCTGTCTAATGCTTCAGCCCCACGATTAGAATTTTTGCAAAGAAATTATATGTTTTAAAAAAAAGAAAACCAAACATTAGAATGTTTGGAAGTGAACGATTAAGGGATCTGTTGAGGCCCTTACTGCTTCATCACTCATTGGTCCTCCTGACCTACATTGAATTACTGTCCTGGCTCAGAGGGGCACTTCTGGAGGTTAGAGAGCAATTGAATCTGCCAAAATTGTTTCATATACATATCAGAAAGGAATGTCTTTTTTGTTTTGTCAAAAGGCAGATGAACGGAACTAGATTTGGTGGCTCCTTTGTGGTGAAAAATTCTGCAGTAACATGATCTACATTCATGTTACTATTAGTCAGACTAATCCATAAAAGTGTCACTAATTGTAGTTTCCTTTTATGCATGTTTCCTTTGTAAGATGGTGTGAGGGACACTCAGCTGAAACTTTACATTTTCTCATTTCAGCCAATTCTTCACGAACCATCCTGGATGCGAATGAAGAATTTAAGTCTATGTCAGGGACAATACAGTTGGGAAGAAAGCTCATTACAAAGTACAACCGCAGGGAACTGACTGATAAGCTACTAATTTTTCTCGCTCTGGCCTTATTTTTGGCCACTGTGCTCTACATCCTGAAGAAGAGGCTTTTTCCATTTTTGTAAAATTCCAAAGCACGTGGACCACCAAGTATCATGAAAGACCGGAAACGGGTATGGGGTAATAACAATGAGGTTTAGTGTAATTGGGATCCAGCGTTGTTCTAGCTGAAAGAGGATTAAAGCAGAAAGGTGTTTATATTGTATAAATGAAGTCCAATACCTAGCTAAGACATCAAGAGCAAAAAGAATGGACAGAAGAAGTAACACACTTTTCTCTGCTGAGTTGGGGAAACAGAGAAGCACTTGGTGATCCAGACACTCAGGCAGATACTAGCCTTAATCTTCAACCCATCTCCCATCCCAGCATGACATGATCTATTATCTACCACCCTGATCAGAAGGTGCCTTTGTCAGCTGCACATGGGATTTTGAGAATTAAGCTGAGGATCATGAGGAGAGAAAAGAGGATGGAAGAAAATAAACAAAAAAAATCAAAATTAGATACATTCCTTTAATAAATTATTTATTGTATGTGCATAAATTGAGTCTTATTTACAAGGTGAATTTACATCTGGATTGAATAAGGCTTATATATTGTATATATAAGGTCTATCTTTGAATCTGCCTTTGACTTATAAAAACAGTTGCTACACTAGTGTAATGAAATAAGTAGTTTTACTATGAAAACTGTCATGCCACATTTTCACAAGGGCCGTTTCTACACGACCCGAAATATGTTAATGAGGCACGGATGCAACTTCCCCGTGCCTCATTAGCATAAGGTCTCATGATCTGGAGTCCAGAAGATGCTCTTCTGGACTCCAAAACAACGTGTACAAGCACAGCCCCCAGGGGGGTCTTTCAGAAGGAAGTCCTCCTTCTGGAGGCCCCTTCTTCCCAAAAATTTTCGGGGAAGTGACGTGTAGAAACGGCCAAGGAGAGTTCCAAAATATGTTAGAGTCTTGTATTATGGCAAATACATCTTGTGCCTTCTTGAAGTCAAAGTAACTGTGTTTCTTTGAAAAGATAGTTCAGCTACTTTCTGTGGCTTCATTTTAGGTCTGCACTTGGAAGACTTCAGTTGATATTTGAGTAGGAAGGCCCACATTGCCTGGATTTAGCACAGCTTTGTGATGCTGACATTTCCTCACTGCTAGATAGAAAATTCCTGCCATACTGTTACTGTGAGAGGCATAGGAATGTATTCCATATTATCAGTTACTAAGGAGTGCTGTAGAGTTACCAAAAAGGGAGTTCTGAGAGGATACAAAAAGAATTCAGAAAAAAATTATGCATTTCTTAACATGAACCCTAAAGACCACTTGGAATAGATCTTTGGTCATCACCATTACATCTCTTACGCGATTACATCTCTTAAAAAATAATTTTATGTTCATTAGAAGACCCAAGTGCAAACAGAAGTCTCTACAATAGCTCTTCTTACTGGTGCAATGTTTATTAAAAAGCACATTGTCAAGAAAATTTTTCTGTAGTCTTCTGTCTTAGTTTCCCTTTCTACATTTCCTCTGTACATCTTCAGAGTGCTGCCAACTTGTACATTTGAAAATGGTTCTTCCTGCTACATTTTGACCTGTTTTCAAGAGTAAGGTATATTGATACCAGCTACATTATTTATGTAGCTGGAGTTGTATATTTGGTCAATCCTGCTCCCTAGTGTAGCACTGCCCTCAGTATTTTGATAAACGTGAGATTCGGGGCTAAATCCATCATGCCATCCATTAAATGTTGGGCTCCGTCTGGAAGACTTTCAAAGAGGAATTGGCACTAACTCCTCAGGGTGGTCCTGTCTTTGTAAAATTCCCTGACCAAATCTTGCCAGCTGGCATAATTTCCCCTTTTTGCCAAGTTCAGACATGGCTTTGAGTTTGGTAAGAAATAGGGTGTAATGAGGGTGGACCAAGGTATATTATTATGATTTAAGCTGATGCCTATACACAGTTGCAATGGTGAGCAAATATTGCCGATGTGGTACAGGGACTACAATCTTTTGTCAGCAGCTCCAAAACAAGAGGCCGCTGTGTGATGAGTTGAAAAGATGTGCCAATCCATCATGGGGAGAAAAAAAAGTGAAAACTATTCCCTGAGGCCTTCTGTTATATCCAGTAGAGGGCAGAGTTGTGTGCACATGTAGTGAGCCTTTCTTATAAGGAGTATCAGAGAGGGCCGAATGCATCTGTATCTTCAAAAACAACAAGAAGTCCGGTGGCACTTTGTAGACTAATGGATATTTTGGAGCATAACCTTTCATGGGCAAAGACGTGCCGATGAAACGGGTCTTTGCCCATGAAAGCTTATGCTCTAAAATATCTGTTAGTCCATAAGGTGCCATGGGACTACTTCTTGTTTTCATATGAGGGGAATCCTGAAGCAGTTACTGTTTCACCCAGTCAGATCCTTTTCATATCTTATCTAGGTGTTTATACAGCATTCTTCTGTCTAGTGTAGGGTTTTCTGTATTATCCTTCACTGGGGTAGTTGACATGAAGCTTCCTAACTATAACACTATATCCATGGGGACTCAAAAATTTAGAGCAAAGCAATACTACAAAAGTTCTATTCCTGAATAAAGGAGGAAATTCTTCATTTTCATCCAAATTAAATACATTTTATACAGTAAATAGTTAGAAGGCCCATAAACTGCATTTATTTGTTTTAGCATGGGAGTTCTCATGAGATGATTGAGGGTTGGTTCTTTTGAGCAATAGAGGAAGGCATGGACTGTTGTATTTTGTATGCAGAGGCATAAAAATACACAACACCAAACTAAATGAAAGTGGTTCTTGACATAGAAAAGCACCGCTTCATTATAGAATATTTTAATTGACCCTCTTTGAGGCGGATTTGAGCCTCTTCTATCTAGACCCCTACTGGGGTACAAAATCTATATCCACATCCACATCTGTATCCACAAAAATGAGCTGTGGACATCTGCACTGACATCCATGGATTGGATGCCCGTGGCTATAAAGTTTGGGTTTGCAGGGCTCTACTGATAATCTGAATTGGTAATCCAGTACCATTTTATATCATCACAGTTTAGGTTTAAAGAAGTCGACAGACTCTTCCCTTCCTGACAGCTAAGTTTCTGGAGCAGCTGCAGCCGTTTTGCTTTATTGATTTGACTTGCCTTGTCGGGGGCGGAAATGGTCTTGTCTTCTAGAAGCTCAGTGCCTGCAGGTGGTTAAACATTGCATCTGATTCACTGTTTCCTCCCTAATGCAAGAGCTGTACAAAAATAGATCTCTCTCAATCTCTGAGATAGTGAAATGCTGACCAGACAGTAGAGCCATGCTGTAAGTAATGATGGAGTGCAACTGTCCCTGCAGGAAGTTTGTGCTTTATCTACTTTGCCCTCTCAGTTCTGAAGATAAATGTATTTTTAAAAAGAAATGGCCTCCATAGGGCACTGTGGGATTCAGGAACTTTTGGTTTATAAGGAGTTCAGACTTTCCTGATGGAGATTGAAAATGTAACAGTTTAGTAAAAATCCCTTGTTAAACGCTTCTTTTCCTGTTTCTCTGCCGGTCTAATGACTTGATATGCCTGGGTCGCAGATCCCAGGATAAGGCTGACTTTGCAGTTATAAGGCCTTCCTGTGACATTAATTTTCATTTAATTTTTTTCTGGTATTTTTTACTGTGAACATTGTTGCATTTCCTCTGTAAATCAGTGGTAGATTTGTAATTTCCAGAATCAGAGATTTATGCTATGCTAGTGCAAAATAGCCATTCAGTGACCATGTCCTAGATCAGTGGTCTCCAGCCTTCTAAAATTTAAGATTGACTTTTGAACTGAGTTGCAAACCAGGATCTACCTCAGACCCAGACATCCTTGCCGCATCTCTTCCTCTGAGATCCTGTGCCAGCCACACCTGTTCTCCCAGCCCCTTCCTTGCTCACTCCATCCTCCTCCTCTCCCACATCCCCGCTTTCACTGGGCAGGGGCTAGGGGTGCAGTGGTGTGTAGGCTCTGGTCTTGGGCCAAGAGGTTTGGAGTGTTTGAAGTGTTGGTTGGACTGAGCACCCTCCTTCAATCCTATGTGATTTGTCAGTTTTTATGGCAATTTTTTTGGATCTCTGTACTTATAAATATCAGTCTGTATTGGAAATGAGATTGATCTGATGAAGTGGGTCTGTCCCACAAAAGCTCATCACCGAAAAAATAATTTTGTTGGTCTTTAAAGTGCTACTTTTCTGTTGTTTTATTTGATGGAGTACAGGCTAACACAGTTACCCCTCTCTGTTACTCCACAAACTGTACAATTAGACTTATTACTGATGTGATATTCAGGTGGAATGTAATGATCTCTAGAAGCACAGGATGAAGTTAATATATTTCATATCATCACAGTTTAGGTGATAATTCAGCTGCCCATGTAGGAGGTACAATGAATATTTGATTTAAGACTTTTTAGGAGCCCTTCCTGCATAACAAGCCTACAGAACAGCTCAACTATGACTTTCCCAAAGGCTATGACTAGAATAATGACTTTTGTACTGTCTGTGGCACATAGGTACTACAGTGGTGGGCACTTAGTAATGCAAATATAAAGAGACATATGTAACAGAAGTGGGTCAGGAACACGCCTGTATTTTAGACTCTGCCACAAGATGTGCATCAGTTAGTTCTCACAAGCTGGTAGCACGACTCACTTCAGTCAAGCTTTTTCTTCAAGAAACAGTTTTTGTAACAAGACACCAAACCCAGTTAACCTGACCGAAAAGCAAACACAAATGCTCCCTAAGTTTAACCCATTTCTGTGATCCTAGCTGTGGAGGTCTATCTAACCAAAAGCATTGTCTTTCCTCAGCGTGACAAGATGGATTGTGATGGTACTGAGCCAACTCAGATTACAAGATGGGTCTCTTCTGAGGGGAATCAGAAGATTCCAAATAAAAAGACATAAGGCAGATTCAGGGCCAAGATGTGTCCAAGAGTGGGTTCTTGAGGCTACCAGAGGTGGGATGCTCAGGAAACAGACACCTGAGAAGCTATAGCTAGCAAGTTTGGCACCATAAGTGAAAGTGGATATTGCGGGTGGGGAGGGGGGTCACATGCCTCCTAGATTTTAATTGCTGAAGCCAATGCCCTCACTCTATCCTCCTGCCTGTCCCCTTTTCTTTTGCAGGACAGGTCACCTAGGCTCTGACTGTGAGACAGCTCTGGGGAAGAGAGCCAGAAACCCCCTCAATTAATGAGAGACCCTGACCTGGGCTTAGTATGTGGAAAGTGTGGACCTGAGGACTAAATCAATTACAGGTTGAACCTCTCTCAGCTGACACCCTGAGGACCTGAACGGTGCTCGACCAAGAGAATTTGCTGGAATGTGGGAAGTCAACAGTGTTTAGCACATTGACAACACTTTCACTGCTTACTGGGCTCTCAGAAGACATTTAAAGGTAAACTACAGCTATAAAGCAGCACAGAACACTGAGAGCCAGGACTGGTGGCTGTAAACAAACTTTATGGGACCATGGGAGACTTGGCCACAACCACGATAAGTGGCTGTCCAGCTTACTAAAATCATGATTAGAGAGGTTCACCCTTTAGAAACTAGGTGGGGAATGTTTTAATTTTACTTTGAACTGTGTGGAATATGTTTAAGGAGACCCAAGAAAGAGAAAATAGGACAGGGGCTGCAGAGGTACCCCTGACCTTGAGGGGTGCTTGGGAGGCAACCAGCAGGACATTGTCTCCCAAGCCTTTTTTTATGCACAGTTGTGTGAAGAGGAGGGGGAGACTAAACCTTTGTTCATGAAAGGTCTGATGCCACTTACAGCGTTTCCCAGCATTTATTTATATAGTGCCACCTGTGCTGTACAGCTGGGTAAGAAGACATGATCCCTATCCTGAAAAGAGTAAGGTGATAAGACAAACTGGATGAAGACCGTGAAAAATTATGGGCGTTATCTTGGGATTTCAGACTGGCTCCTTCATAGCTTCACAATTTCTGCTTTGTTTGTATTGTTCTGTCTCATTAGACTTCACTGCAGTGAGGTCTACAGTCCAAGAAGAGGTAAGTGTTACAGTTATCTTTGGGCTCCTTTAGCAGCAAAACAATGTTTAAAGCTAATTAATTGTCAGGCACACACAGTTTTGTCAATTATTATTGACCAAAAGCTGCAGTTTCATTTAGAGCTATGTTCTGCTCCCTCTTCCCCAGTGTGCCTGTCAGAGTGAAGTCTACACCTCCAGGATGAACACGGTCATATGCAGGTTGGAGAGAGAAATACCTGGGAATTGTAATGCACATTTTGCTCCAAGTGTTGAGGTTTTCTGAACTTTTTTAATCCAACATGGTCAGATATGTCAGGTGACTCCTGCTCACATGCAGATCCTAAATTAACTTCAGCCAAGCTCACAGGCAGCCAGAGGGTTGAACCTCTCTAATCCAGGATTCTCTGGTCCGGCAACATATGGGACCTGCCAGGGCCATGGATATTGCCAGATCAGAGAGCTCTAGCAGCTGGGATCTGTGACCGTCTGGGAGTCCATTGGCAGGGGCTGGTAGCCGGGAGCTAGGCCAGTGACCGGGGAGCTGGTGGCCAGGAGCCCCGCCAGGGCTGGGAATGATGCTGGATTGACAGCTGCGAGTTTGCAGGATGGGAGTTTGCAGGGATGGGGGTAGGGTAAAGCCTGTAGATGGGGGGTGGGATTGTGAGCCAAGGGGGTAGAACCTCGGAATGGGGAGGGAAATGTGGAAGGTTGATTTGAACACTGCTCCTTCCTGCTTAAGAACCTATCCCCAGGTGCAGCATTTTCCTTCTCCTCATTTGCTCTCCAATCCAGCAGTGAAAGTAACTTAAACTTTCTAACAGGTACAAATCATTGTGTGCACACTGTTCTTAAAATAGGGCTTACAAAAAGTACGATTTGATGTTATTCATTAAGGACTGTCTCATTCACATACATTGTGGCTCTTGAAGTAGTGATTTTGTAAATGAATTTGAAAAAATGGCTCTTCTTGCTATTTTGGTTGCAGACCCCTGCCCCACACCTTGCACAGAGGCCTGGTGACTTGAGGCTGTAGGCCCTGCTAGGGAGGTCTAAGCTACAGCAGTTGAGCTTGCAAGATCAGTGCACAGAGAGATGTTGCCAAACTTCTTGTCCTGGGACATTGACATAGCTCATTCTAAACCACTTCTGAAAATGTGTGTGTGTCCATGAGAGGTGAAATTGAGTGGCTTCCTAGGAGGCTGATGGTGAATTCGAGTCTTAGGGAATAAATAAATCATATGTTCTCTTCATTCCCTTTGGGCACCTGGCATTGTCCATTGTCGGAAGCCAGATGCTCAGCTAGATGAACCTTCGGTCTGTCCAGTGTGGCTCTTCTAATATAATATTCTACAAAAACAGCAAAAGTACCTGCAATTTTCATCAATTTTTTCTGCAGTTTCTCTTTTATCCCTCCCACTCTCCATCACTGTGATGTTCAAGAGAGTCTTTCTTTCTTTCTTTCTTTTTCTGAAGTTGTGTGGTCCAGTGAATTGAGCATTCCTGTATTTCATGAAAGTTGGGTTCTATTCTTGACTTTCTACTGACCTGCTGGATGATAAGTCATTTTACTTCTCCCTGCCTTATTTTCCCAATCAGTGTGGGAGATAACAATTCCTACTTTGTAAAGCACTTTGAGGTTTAAGCATGAAAAGTATACAAGATACATCTTATTTTACTTTATGGGTCTGATATATGTGTATAATCTAACATTTGGAATCTCATTGATTATCCAAACATACAAAAATAGCAAACTTTGGGAAACATTAGTGGAAGACCTCTGATGTTTAAAGATCCTCTGTAGCAAAAATGACACAATTGAAAGGTAAAAATATTGTATGCAATCCAGCTGACATGAATTAGATTTAAACTCCCCTGGCATCTCTTGCAAATACTGAATGACATTTAAAGTATAAAAAGAAGTGTTCTCAAATCAATTACAAGCATATCCATTTTGTATTAATTCATTTCAACTTCAATGAAGGAGCATATTTTACATTGGATACATTTGGCAATAGTTTGTGCTATGGGGTGTAATTTTTTAATGCTCATAAAAATGTCTGGCTTTTATTTAAAAAAAAACAACACCTTGTATAAATATTGTAGGAATTTAATGCAGTATTTAGTTCTTTATTTCTTTTGACTGCACAGCTCATATTTCCTTTAAATCTTAGTCAGCCTTGTCAACCTTGAGACGTGTTTATTCAAGAAATGAGGTCAGTTGTCAAAACTTGTCCTGCTGTGGCTTAGAACACTGTAATTATAGCATCTTGTATTGGGCAAGGAGCTAGTAGGTTCAGATTATAGCTAAGCAAATGGAAAAAATTGTTTGCAAATAGGGGTTGATTAGCAAATGAATTTTATAGATAACTGAATTTATTTTGACTCCTGTTTACCTTTGCGAACATTTCAAGTGCTCAAGATTAGCACAAATATTTGTGAAGTCTTTTTTTTTTTTTTTTTAGCACAAATGATTGCTGAAAGCTATTTTTGAATGACATGTTTGCAATTTACATTAGGTCAGTCAATTACAGATGTAATCCAACTAGGGAATAGAAACAATGCCAAGTAACTAGAATAATTAACTAACCCAGTATGAATTTCAAATAAATATTCACCGCAAACAGATATGAATATGGGGAGGGAGGAGGGAAATCTATAAAAATTCACAAATGTATCATTTTAATAGTAAATGCATTTAAGATGTTTGTAAATATATTAAAAAGCAAAATTATATGAATTATTCACACAATGAAATTCAGATCAATTAAAAACCCTTACAAATGCATTCACCACCACCACCACCACCCCACCCAGTCTTTAAAAAGAGAAAAAGTGGGGAACTGTAATGAATAACTCTCTGGACTGAGAATCAGGAGACAAAGGTGCTCTTCCTGGTTCTGCCACCAACCTGCAGAATAACCTTTGGCAAATCCCTTCCCCTCTCACCCTTCATGGCTTTCATGAGATATGTACAGCATCTAGCACAATAGGACCCACTCTAGTTTGTGGATTGTCAGTGCTACTGTAGTAGCAGTGGCAGTAGTAGTAGTAGTAATATAATATAATATAATATAATATAATATATAATAGAGCTTTAGGAAACAGAATAACATTTGTGTAACCCTCAAGGGAGTATCTGAGCTAGTTTTTCAAACAACAGACTTCAGGTGACATTCAGTCTCCCTATCAAGTAGTTTAATTTTAATCTTATCTCTGTGCTAGAAGAGGATGGACTAATAAGGAAGACTAGAAGAGGAGAAGATGCCAAGAATAGGTATTTGCATATTTGGATGACCTTGACAGGAGCAATGAAAAATATAAACACCACCAATATATTGTCAATAGCCATGTTCATATTTTCAATTCTACAACCCTCTTAAAGGAGATTCCCAGGCAGAAAAGAAACAGAAAAGAAAAGCTGAAAACAGAAAAGTCATCTTTGCTTTTCAGCTATTTACATTTCTAACTTCATGTCATCAAATCATGGACGCTAGAGGTGGAAACGACATTATGTGGCCTGTCTATTTCATCCACTCCAGGGGACAGTAGAGGATTATTTTATACAGTGAGTTAAATTATCTGCAGGGATGGGCCTTCTCTCCTCTCCCACTATCTGTGTGACCAACTGCAGCAGAGAATGAGGTTGACTGAAAGTAAGAAAATGCAGATGAAATCCCATCTATTTGCCCCAAAACAGGGTAAGAGAACTATGTCCTTACACCACAGAGTAACATTCTTATAGTTCCTACTTTAAAGAAGAGGACTCGCCAAGCTGGCTGGCTGATGTCAAGCAAGGAGATATACTTACATCTCTCCTAGAACTGGAAGAGACCTTGAGAGGTCATCCAGTCCAGTCCCCTGCACTCACAGCTGGGGAGGACACATATGTTCCAAAAACGAACTGTTGGTCCTCTTCCAACATGTACTTTACAGGCTGTTCAACTGTAGTCTTGTACAAATGCTGTCTGTTACCAGAAATCAAATGATCTATTACTTCTGTTCTTTGTCCTTTGTCTACATGTCATGGTACCTCTGGTGTTTCTCCATTGTGTAAGAGCTGTTGTTTCCCTTTACTCTTACAGAGTAATGTCTCTGCACTTACCAGTGGCTGAGTGTAATGGGTCAGGCCAATGATAACAGGACTGAAAAAACATTTTTTTTAAAGAAAGAGCTTTAATTAATATTATTTATACTGTGGCAGCACAGGGAGGCTGGCTAGGTCAGGGTTATGCTATGGTAGGCGCTTTGCAGCCAGTAAATAAAAAATAGTCCCTGCCCCCATGGAGCTTGCACTTTTACATCTCACTACCTGATGGACAGTTTGGGAGGAATCATTCAGGTGATACCAGGTGATGTACCAGAATGAAATAAAAGGCCCTTTGGATATAAACACAGACTCCTTTGTTTTGCAGCCTAGGGGTTAGCCTCAGGGTCTCTTCTCACTTAGGGTCTTATCCCCTAGGCTCTTTGGATTAGCCTGTTACTGTGACATAAGTCAGGAGCACTGTGCTTCCCCTGAAAAGGAGTGTAGAACACATGGGAGAGAGAATGAGAATTAAGCACAAAGTCTCACTCATACAATAATCTCTTTCTCCCCATGGAGAATTCATTCACAGGAAAACTGAAGAACAAGTCCTGTTTCTTACATGGAGCAGCACTTCAATCTCCTTTTTAGGATTCATTCTTCTCCTGTATAGCAATGCAATGTATTGCCTGAGATGATCTTCCACCTGAGAGGGGAGCTAATGAGTATTTGTGTTTTAAGTATGATAATTTCACCTTGCTGGTGTTGCACGGACATATAGGATCTGCCATTCCAGCAAAGAGCTAGAGTTCATCTAGCCTGGTGTCCTGTCGTTCTACTCATGTTCATTATCAGCTACCAGATGTCTAGCTGGGTTTTCATTAGGAGACCCCCTGCTTTCATGAGGAGACCCTCTACTTTAGGCAGGGGGCTGAACTCAATGACCTTCTGAGGTTACTTCCAGACCTAGGATTCTATGATTCTATGACCCATCTCCATCAGTTCCCACTGGAGAAGCCAAACCTGAGTTTCTGAAGCTCAGATAGACGTTAAACTTGAACTCTGCAATTCGGCTGTTCTGGGTCAGTCATTAGGGAAGGTATACTTTTAGAAATGAACTTCACTTCATCACAATAAGTCTGCAGTTTGTTTGTGGGAGAATGCACTTCTGGCTAGAGCTTTTGAAACTGCTGTTACAGCTGCTGCTGTGGAGCTCATGCAGTTGACCATGACAAATGAAATAGCAGGAACAATCAAGATTTACAGCAGAGTAATTAACAAAGCAGAAAGGAAGTCCGTTGATTCCTTTTGATCTTCAGTTTTTTATTTGTCTCTCAGGGGCTTCATCAGCTCATTTTCTTTCCTGCTAAACCAGAACTCATCTTTACTCTAAGAAGCCAATTTTATACTGGTGTATAAAGCTATACATAGTACAGTAGGATGGAGCTCTGGAAACTTAACACTGTTAATGCATCGGGATGAACTAGTGCTTGTAATGTTAGGTATAAGCCTTTAGCTCCTGGAGTCATGTGATCATATAACTCACAGATTTAATACCAAAAACAACAGTTTCTAGCCCTTATAATTGCAGCTTAATCTTTATGATGACCCATAAAGTTTCAAAAGTCATATGGGAAGAAAGGAAGTAAAATTGTATTATTTTTACAATGTCATCATTTCAAGCCAATCTTGTGGGATACTAACACGTGAACTTTGAATACTTAGTATTGCAAACATTTATGGAGGATAGGTCCATCACTGGTTATTTGCCAGAATGCTCGGGGAAGCAACTCCATGTTCTGAGTGTCCCTATCATCTGTTTGCCCGAAGCTGGGGAATGAGTAACTGGACGGATCACTTGATGATCACCTCTTCTGTTCATTCCCCCTGGGACACCTGGCATTGGCTGCTGCTGGAACACATGATACTGGGCTAGATGGACCTTTGGTCTGGCCATTCTAGTGTTCACATTGAGTAGCTCAGTCTATGTGTACTCCATTTATGTAATGTGAGTAAATATGGTAGAATGTAGATGTTTATGTTTGTGCAATGCCTCGACCGCTAGACAGTATTGTAATATCTTAGCCATTGGGTTCTTCTCTGTATGCATCTACATGTATTTTTAAGGGACAGTGTCAGCTTGCAACATCCAGAGTACCTCTCTCAATTTATATGTCTATGAAGTGATGTTCAATAATAATTTTGGCAAGAGGGTTTCATGGAGAATAAACTTGGTTAAGGGCCTCTCTCCATGATTATCTGATTGTCTCCATAATTAAGGCCATTGCAATTTCTTTCTTCCACTCAGGTATCCTTTAATTTTAAACACAGAATGTGAGCCTGATCAAATATTGTCATTCTTGAACTTTCTCTTCTACCTCCACATGAGAACTAACTTGCATATCCCCAGCTTTCCAACTACCTGCTGGGATCACAGGCTGTGGTGGTGTGCTGAGAATCATTTTGCTCTGCATTTGGTGTCAGTTTCTTCATGAAAGGAAAATGCCACTCAGCTGTTCTGAGCCCTGCTGGCGATAATGCTCCATGTGTCCCTCTGTTCCCGTGATAAGCGCCCAAAGGGCAAGCAGAGAGAACGTCTCCACAGGGATCAGTACACACCAGGCCCTATAGATAGAACCACATATATATAGAACAACATGAAAGCTTTTCACTTTCTTCTTTTCAACAGCACTAGGGTTAACTATTACATATAGCATAGCTTTTTAACCTCACCCTTCGAGGAGTCTGGTCTTTCTGCACCCACAAGTCCTTCAGTAAACATTAGCCCCTAAACTAATAAGGAGGGAAGGGATGCATAGTTGAAAATGAAATTGATGCATACTGCAAATATGTTTGTTTTGTGGACTTGGTAAATGTATTCCCCAAGAAGAGACAGTTGTAGAAAGATTTCTCTTTATCTTCAAAATGTATAGTATAACAAAATGCAGTTTTTCTGCTAGGACTGTTGCCTTTAAAAGGCATCGCAAAATTACCTGTGGTAGAAAACAAGAAACTAGTCTTTACTTCTGTCAGTCTAGATATTTATAAAGACACTAATCTCTGTGTTAGGGAGGTGCTAAGATTAGTGCAAGGTCATGCACAGTTAACGTACAATTTCCAATATTGAACCAGATAATGGATCGATCCTTCTAAGAAAGGTAAAAGACATCATCGTGAATCTGGTCTCTTGTACAATACTGCACGTTTTGTTTTGAATAAAGGGGAATTCTTTCCTGACCATTTTTCCTTGAAGCATAAAATGCAATTACTTGCCTTGGGATGTATAATTAACTACAAATACTGTTAACAGTTACAGTGTTATGCTTTTAAAAACTAAAGTCACAGTATTTGAAAATATCTAAAGAAAAAATATGGGCTGCTAAATTTTGGCTTGTCCAGGCACTCATTGAGTGATTTCTGCTAGCAATCTGCTTGCTAGTTAACAAGGAACCTTTTTAAAAAAATTAAAAGGGATTTTTCTAGTTACAAATATCAGCTCATCTCTCTTTCCCCTTTCATTTATTGAAAATACTTTGTCAGGTTTGCCAATTCCTGAGGCTCTGTGGGTCAATTTCCGTGCTAACTAGGCTCTGAATTTGCAAAAACTGACACTATTGCTTAATTTTAAGTACATGGAATTGAAAGTTGAACTCAGTGGGACTACACGTGCTTAAAGTCAAGGATTGGAAATTTATACTACCTCAATACATGAAATTTCATTATCTTCAGTATGCATGGAGGGAGTAAGAGAGCACTGAATTTGGACCTGTGTATTTAAACAAAGTTTTACCATCCTCCCACCCACCCACGCCAATCTCCCCTTCCTGTTCAGAAATAGAATGCGTAAAGTCATCCTATTCTATCCTCAGTGCATGATCCTGCAGAAGATGATGCAGAGATTAGAATGCTAATAGCTAAAACAATGGGCAGAAAATCCACAGCCAAATAAATGGTTAACTCTTGAGTAATGTTTAGCTTCTGCAGCTGAAGGGACCAGAGAGACAGTGGCAGAGCTGTTTTTTGTGGGTGAAAGCCAATACTCACTAACAGTCCTCTCTACGGTGGCCTGTAAAACTTAGTCTCAACACTTTTTAAAGAGTTGCTATACAAATAACCAGGGTATTTATTGTTTGTTGAGCTATCAGAATCCATTTCTTGCTATGAGATATCTTGTCCATGACTTAGTGAGGAAGAAAGTTCCTATGAGTAAATAAAGCTACTTTATGATCACATGGATCTCATGAACCACCAGACTAGCTGTATCCTGCCCTGTTGGTCTCCTGGACCGTTTAGTTTATATACACGCAAGGAAAATTTATTATTAGCTTTAAGATCAATTTATTTTTTAACCCTGCAGAATGGATGTGATGGAGTTGGGGGAGTGCCTGTGTGAGTCAGGCTGGATGTCTGAGGCAAGCAGCAGCTCCCAGTGGCTAAGGATGACCCTGGGGCTACAACTGGCAGGTAACACCTCTGCCCTGAACAAAGAGCAGGGAGGAGCTGAGCTGGGTTTTGAATCGGGGGCGGCAGTGAGAGGCTAGGAAAAGGGAGAGCTGGAAGGAGCCAGCCTGAGGAGGGGGAAAGCTACACCCCAGAGGGGCACCCCTCGGGGTCTTCTCCCCAGGACGGGTTGGAAGGACTGTTTCTGGCTGCTGTACTGTCATTTCTGTGAGGAACTGGGCTTCTGTTGCCTAATAAACCTCCTGTTGTACCTGCTGAGTGAGTGTCACTCCTGCCAGCGGACGGGGTGCAGTGCAGGGGGACCCCTGAACCTCATCACAATGATACCTTCACATGAAAGTTACATCAGAGCTTAATTCACATGACAGAAACATTCTTGGGTAATTATTAAAATACATCAAGTGTATCCTGCTATTTCACTTATCAGCAGGAGATTATCTGTCTTAATGTTAAGTGTTATTGGCATTATACAAATGTTACTTTTGCTAAATTACTGTCAGACATTGTCTGTCTATTTATTCTGTCTATTCCTATGTATCTATGAATATGTCAGTATACAATTACTAATAATACTTAGAGTTTTCATCTGTAGATTGCAATATATATTGACACAGGAAATTCGAACACAGAGTTGAAGTGACTTGCTGACAGCACACATGAGGTCAGAGAAATTATTAGAATTCATGAGTCTTGACTCACAGTCTGCCCTCTAATATGCCTCTTACACTTATAAACAATTGTCTGTTGAATATCCTGACTGTCCTGATGTCCACTACAATGCGGGGGTTAGGAGTCAGGTGTGTTGTACGGGTGCATGTACGCTATGCAGTGAGAAATATTTTGGTTTGATTACAAGTGTCCTTATGATTTTACTCCTATCTGCTTCAGTTTAAATACAGGGGTTCTCACTCTTCCCAGGCAACTGTTACTGTTCACCAGATTGAGACTCGTCACGTGGCATATTTGTATTTTATGTTGCATCTAGTTATTGGACAGCTGATGTTCTTAGCATAGAAACCACTAGGTGGCACTACAAAATAAAGTTCCAGTCAATGCCACAAGACTTCAATGCTTGTCTAAACTAACTTCAGAACAAAGTATCAGAGAGAGCCCTATTAGTCTGTATCTTTGCGAAAAACAAGAAGTCCTGTGGCACTGTTAGTCTATAAGGTGCCACAGGACTTCTTGTTATTTTCAGAACAAAGAAGACTTGCTAGATCTCAACATTACTGGATTAACATTGTGCAAATAAAACAGAGGAAGTGCAACCATACACACATAAAGAAGGACTATGCTTTTATTAAACATCCTCTAATGTTGAATCCCCCATTAACTGCAGACCCAGACAGCTGTAGGAGTAAAAGTTACCATTCAGGAATTAGTTGTATAAGGCCCTGATTCAGCACGGTGTTTTCAGACACCTCCCATGCTTAAGGTTAAGTACGTGCTTGTTTTAGTTGTCAATTCACTGTGTTTGCAGTTGATTGCAGAAACTCAATTTAAGGCAGAGTTGAAGCCTGTTACATACAAATGATTGGGCTTCATGCTGTCATTGACATCTCATTAGTATAATGAAATACACTGCATTGATTAACTTACTGAACAGAATTGCTATAACATATCTTTTTCTCTCAAATTGTCCATTAATAAAGCCTAAGGAAAGTAATTTGGTTGGGTTTGCACACAGATTATAGTCAAACGGATATATTCCTTTCTCACTGCCTGTGTGTGTTTGTTCATGTGTTTAATCATTTCGCATCAGATTTATTCCCTGTCACACTCTTAGACTAAAGGGATTCATTTTATTATTTCATTTTTATTTCTGAATTTGACTTGGCTTGTTCACAGGGAAATTTACACATGATTTATTATATTAACTAATATTGTCTTACTGTCACATTCAAAAGATGCTCTTTACTGCATCTTCATAAAACATCTTTTATTATTAACCCTGAAAGAATTTTAAAAATAAAATTGACTTGGCATCAACTGTGGATTTATTCCTTTTTTGCATTTTCTAACTTTGTCTGTAGAAACAGGCTGGGTCTCCAATCCTGCAGCCACTGTGCCTATGTTTACCTTTACAAACAACAGCAGTCTCATTGACTATCAAGTCTGTAACTGTCAGTATGCACCATGAGCCATGTCTTTCCACGAATGTCTAGGTAGAATGCCCAGTGAACTGTGCCATAAGTAGAGATTAAATGATAATGTGATGCAATGTTATGCGCAACAAAAAGTTCAAAAGTAGTCAGTTAGATTATGGGCCTTGGGCTACTGATTTCCAGAAGCACCAGCCATCCACTGCTCCAACAGATGCTTTTGGAGCTGAATAACCAGTGTCAATCAGGCCCATAGGTACTGGAACGAGGTGCTGCTGCATTCATTGGCTCAAAGTGGTATTCAGGGTTTACAGTTTGGTCCAATGGCTCTCAGCATGCATGCACCTATACAAATTGGTCCAATCCACCCCCCACTGCTACCCTCCTGCCGATCAGGCTCAGTGTAACTCAGACTGGGCATTCAATACTATTGGGTAGTTTTGAAAAAAAAAAAACAAAAAGCAAACCTATTCTAAGTGGGTAGGCAGGAGGACTGGGTTTCAAGACAGCCAGATTCCATTCCTAGCTCTGCCATTGACTTTCCTTATGACCTTGAGCAATAAATTCCCCATCTGGAAACAATTCTGTTTGTCACAGGGGGAGTGTTAAGCTTAATCAAGTATGGTGTATGGAAAATGTGGGCAACAAGGGCAAAGCATTTGTATTAAACAGCATCTCATGTATGAGGTGAACCAGCTAATCCTCCTGAAGTCACACGCTAGGTTATGCTGAGGGAAATATCCTTTTTTTCTATTGGCAGGACTCTGAGGAACTTGCTGTTTTCACCTTCCTGTATGGATGTTGACTCTGGTGTCCAGGAGATAACATTGTGGCACCACCTGTTGGGCTACCTTTGCCTGTCAGCACTTGCTGCAGTAGTCACTCCACCTTATCTAGCTACTTCTTTAACATCTGCAAGTAAGTTATATGATATTCTCATCCCTGTGGGGACTTATGGTGACTTTTCAGGGCCTTTATCATTAGATCAATACACTTCTGACTCCTATAGATCAACATAAACTTGACCTTTGGTTTCAACTGACCTAGAACTAGATGCTCCTTTCAAGGTGTATGGTTTGATATGGCAGGAAATGGTATTTAGTGGCAGGGCATGTCAACTGGCCATTTCAAGATCAAAAGTGAAAGAAATTTTAAAAATGCCTCTGTGTTATCTTGGGCTATAGTTCTGTTATTGATTGGTGTGGCACCTAGATTGGCCCAGGGAGGGGAATCACTGCTTCTTTTGGAGAGAGAATTGGTCTCCTGGTGTGTTTTCAGGACTACTTGGAATGGGCTAATGATTTACCTAATTATCTCACCAATGACTCAGATATTTATGCAACAGTTTTGCCTCTTCAAGATATCACATATTTTATGATGACAGGCAATCCTAAATTTCTCTACCGTGTATTACTTTTGTGTGTAGTATGTTACTAAATATAGTATTTGGTAATGTTACAGCTGCTGATGGCTCAAAGTAAAAATATGAAACATTATCTACAGCAAAAATCTTGTTCTGTGCTTTAGAGTATGAAGGCCATTTTTCTAATAACAAGGTATTTGGTTCTTTAAAAAGTTACAGCTGCTTCTGCTTCTAGTCAATCCTTACCCCCTTCTCATGACAGACCCACTTGCTCTTCTTTCAAAGCTTGTTTCTTTTCTAAGTAAACAATTAACCTCATTTATCCACCCACCACCAAAAATAAAAAGGGGGTGTGCTCTAATATAGGCCCTATTCTGTATTGCTCAGAGCTTTTTGTTTTGCCTGTGTATGGAGCGTTCATGTACCTTGAAGCAGGATTGTGTCTGCACCTCTGTTTTGTGCAGCACCAAGCACACTTTGTATTTAATGAATATTAAATTAATTCCTCCACTGAAGTAATTATCAGACTTTGCATATGTCATGACAGCTAAGGTTAGATGACTTTCCCAAGACCCTGCCAGAGCCAGGATTAAAACTTGGAACTGTGTGACTCCATTCACTCCATGCTGAGCCATCACTGCCTTGCTGATGGACTTATGAAAACAATACCATGGCAACACCAAAATGCAGGAAGAGGACACAGGGACAAGGCACTAGAAGCAGGATTGTCTTTGAATGGAATGATTTTCAAAGTCTTCCAAAAGACAACAGCCACCCCTGAAAAGAATTCCAAACTGAAAACAGTCTAGTCTCTGTTACAGGCAGATTTCATTAAGGGGGTTATGCTGGTTATGTGATTCTTCCCACCTGATTTTGAACTGGTGCTGTTAAGTATCTTCATTCTCCTCCAGAGACCAAATGGTATTCTAGTATCTTTCTTGGTACAATAGAAGAGGAAATGGTCTCAGAGGAGACCTTTGGTTTGAAAACATCTGACTGTGTAATGCATTCTTAAGTGGATGATGTTCTTCAACTGGCACATAGCAAAATCCACAGAGTTTCTGGTGTAATGCTTTTGAACATGAAAAGGAACAGGAGGGTGTAAGTGGGAACTAATTGCTTGCATGGCCTCTCCTGCCCCAGACACCTGTACCTCAGCCTAAACTTGACTCCTGTCATTTAGCCTCTCTCAACATGCCATATTGACTTCTAGATGAAAGGACAGAGTAGAGCTAATGAGTTCCAACATCCTGATTTCAGCTGCAGTTTGGAACAGCTGTATGTAGAGAACTGACCAGCTCAGAACATGAAAAGAATGACCATCTGAGATAGTGGGAGAGGGGTGAACAGTTATGGGGCCTTTCCTGATACTGTATACTTAAGCTAGGGACTTTCTGCCTTTCAGGATGATGCTGGAAAGGTCAATCTAGTTTTTCTGGGAAGTTTCCTTAAACACATTAATCTTGCTTCTGTTATAAGGACAGCTTTTATTATTAGAAGCAAATGAATGTCAGATTTTAACAGCATAACTCCTCCCTTTCTCTTGTGATTGCTCACAGAAGAGCTCCTGGGCAGCAAACTTCAACATTAGTTTTCTGTGCAGTGGGAGTTAGTGATCCTGAATCCAGTTTTCCCAGAACAGCTTCACTATTTACAGAGTGATCACTGTAGCTATGACTATAGATTGCATATTGATGGAAAACTAGAGGTGGGTTCTGAACTAAAATTCTGGTGCCAAACTCCCCTTGCTTTTGAAAAGTTAGAGCTGGGTCTTAAACTTCACTTCTCAGGTGCACTTACTCGATTTGTATCATGAAGTCTGACCTCCTGTTTATCACAGGCCAAGCCATCTGTCCCCTTTCTGCTCTTTCAACACCTACCTGTTTACAGGGGACTTGCAATATGACAATATAGTGGTTAGAGCTCTCTACCCCACAACCCTGATTTGATTCTATGCCTAACCAGAAATTAGGCAGGCTGGGAACAATGCCTTTTCTGTCAAATTATCGTATGTATTGCGGTGGAGAATTATCAACCCAAAACCCTTCAAAGTAGCTCTGTGTGTGCATGCCTGTTTGCATGGAAGGGGCAATGTAAGCTCCCTGTTCTCACTGTTTTCCACCTCACCAGAGGTTTGTAGTCAAAAAGGTTATGTAAGCCAGGATCCTAAACGTAGCAATAGTCAGCCTCTTCCACTCCTAAGTCTTGTGGCAGAGACCATTGACACCCATTCGCCAGTGTCCCCTAGCCTGGGTGATCTTTTCCGGTTCTGACCAGCTGTATCCTGTCTTTCTAGTGTCTGCCATCAGGTCTCTACTACGGGTGTTTGTTGGGTGCCCTCTTTTCCTTTTTTCTTGTGTGTTCCAACTTAAGGTTTGTGTGTGAAATAACAATGAGATCTGAACTAAGCACATACTCCCTCCTGAAATACTCAGGCTCAGCAGTTTAATGCAGGAGCTTTGGAGCTAGGACTTCTGGGTTTTATTCCTCGCTCTCTCGCAGAATAGCTTTGAGCAAG
The DNA here is from genome assembly GCF_033958435.1 of Carettochelys insculpta. Classification (NCBI taxonomy): domain Eukaryota; kingdom Metazoa; phylum Chordata; order Testudines; family Carettochelyidae; genus Carettochelys; species Carettochelys insculpta. The sequence goes on from NC_134151.1 coordinate 17,277,112, forward strand.
TCCCTTAGGCTTGCTTTGCCTCATTTCCCCATGTGTAAAAGGGTGATAATGAAAATACTTTTCTACTCCAGTGGCTGCTGTGGTACTTAGTTCACTAATATTTTTCTGGTGCTTTAAGATCCTATAGTCAGAAGTGAGGACGGGCAGAGAATTATAGTTTTCCATTCAGATCTGAAATAGCAGCAGTTAAACTGTGCTATGTTTGGTAGACATGGCCACTGGGTATTATGCATGCGCAGCTGACCTTACAATGCACTACAGATTGCTGCCTCGTACGTTGATTCCAGCATGTGTAATCTAGATATAAAATGCCAAAAGTCATCCATCATCCCCTGTTTTGACCTTGTAACACTGCCTGTCCTGCGCAAAGCCAGCAGTTAGAATGTAAGTTAATGAAGATGGCAGGACATGAAAGGGCTTTTCATTAGCTGATCAAAGGGTGGAAAGTAATGTTTTTATAGCCAGAATTTTAAGAGAAATAAGACCAAAAAATGTAATTGGGATTGAGGGGAAAAAAAGATGTTATTTAAAAATTAACCTAAATGATCTCTGTAGTTTGCATTTTACAAGGTAGTGTTTTTGTGTTGTGTGTGGTTAAATAGTTGATGTGGTGCACCCCAGAAATGGCTACAGTCCATTGCTGAATGAAGTAACCTTTGTGTATGTATAGGGCCACAGTTGTGCTTAGTAATTAGAGTTGGGAACTTCATCAGGGAACTTGAGCTGTATTCCTGACTCATTCTGTGTGTAAGTCAGGGACTTAGGTCCAAACCTTCAGAAGTGTACACTGACTTGGGAAACCTAACTTTTTATGAATAGATTAAGACCTCTTAATTAAGACCTGGTCCTCTGAGGTTCTGAACACAAACAGCTTCCTTAGATTTCACTCAAAGTTCCATACATGCGTCTCAAGGCAGAATTTAGCCCATAGATCATAAGTCAGTGGCGCTGAGTACCTTGTGATTGTTTGATTAAAGGAGCAGTATAAATATAATTTTCAATTATCATAATTGGACATTGGTGTTTTCAAAGGCATAATCAGACAAAGCTGTTTGTTTTTTACATGACTTTAAAAGGCCTGTCCATATAGGAGGGAGCTGAAGGGTGGGGTATGTCTACCACTCCCCTTTGTATACATCTTAACTACTGAAGGCAACAGGATATGTGTACAAGGAATGGCTGCAGGAGTTGGACCTTTTGTTTACTACTCTACCACTACCATTTTTATATATGCATTCAGACTTGAAACTATTAGGGCACCTTCAGACAGAGTACCACGAAGAAAAGTTGCAAACATAGCTAGACAGACCCAAATACAGTAAACTCATTCACATCCGGCATCCTATCATCCAGAATTCTTAAATAACTGGCATTTTAACTGTAAGTGAATTTTAGTTACATTTCCCATAAGTACAGCATAGTGAAATTAAATACAAAGAAATACAGCAAATGTAGTACAAGTTTAAGTGAGCAATGCCCCTGCTGTTGGTAAATAAAGTAGTCTGCATATATTTTTGTTTGTTTCTTACCAGCTAATCTTGTTTTTCTTTAGTGTTATGCGTGGCTAGGTGTACCTCTCTCTTATCCAGAATATTTGAACATCTGGCAACCTCCCAATCCCAGGGCTGCTGGATAGAGAAGAGTTTACTGTAGATTCCAGAGGGACTGTCTCTTTCTGCCCAACCGGGAGAAATAAATAGCTAAAACTGAAAATAATGCTGCACCCAGAAGGAGACCACAGACTGATGTAAGGATGTCTGCTTGTCTTTCACTGACCTCCTCCCTGATCCATGGCACGTTCTGGCCACTGTTCGTATGAGAATATTCTCTGCAATCCCTCCCACCCAGAATAACTCCCGATATGTTTTCACTTAATCAGTTCTCCATCTTGTTTGAAATCTCAGATGAAAACTTGACACCAGCGTTCCCTGTAAGCTGAGCACTTGGGCGACCATCCAGGAGAGATTCATGTGCCACTGAGCTGATTAGCTGAGCACCAACTGCCACCCACAGCTGGCAGCATGTGTTTCTTTTGGTGGTGCACATCCACACATACATGGGTGCACATAAAATTTATTCTGCACATGGATGGAAAAATAGAGGGAACACTGCTCAACATCCCTTATTGCTCTGTACCCTTCATTTTTCTCCTTCTCTTCTATCACATAATTGGCTAATGCTGGGACCCTTCTATCTGAGAATTGATTCCAATGGGAGTTCTGGGCTCAAAGAGCTGTCAGGATCAGAGCTGATTTCAGAATTCTTATTTATTTCTGCAGACTATTTTGAGATCTTGTTTATAAGAAAGCCAATGTACAAAATCAGGGCCAGACCCTGCAGTTACTGAGCAACCCAGCTTCATCCACATGAGCAGTCATGGGACTTACCCAGCAGCACAAAGTTAGGGGGTTGTGTACCAGAGTGCATGGTCTGGACTTAAGTGCGTGCCTATGGCAAGCAGCTGCACAAGCTGCGTACTAATCCACTGAGCCCAAGTCAGGAAGAATCAAGTCCTGCTCTCTGCACTCACACAAGTTGTGTCATTGCCATAAATCAAAGCAACTCTCAGAATGAAGTAGGTGGTAGCCTTTGGCTCTGAGGTTTTGTCAGTATTTTACAGATGTCTGGCAACTTATTTGACTGAAACCTTACTGCTGACAGACTCACAGTCAGACCAGTGTGCGTGTTTGCACACTGCAGCCTTCTCAGGCTGCAAAGGGCTCTCTGAACATTGCTGTTATCTCTTGTGGATAATAACAGCAATATAAAATACTGGCCAGGAAGATGAGATTTGAGGCCAGTTTCTGGTACTGAGTCTTATTCAAAGCTTATGCTGAAACACAAAAAGGATAATGCAATCTGTTTGGGAAACATCTGCTGTATTACAATAAACCACGGTATGTTCTTGGGGCAGAAGTATGTGATTCAAACTACTATGCCCAAAGAGTTATAAGGTCTAGAAATATTTTCTGAACATCAAACTTGTAAATTTTGTTTGTTAACTGATTAATTGGATCTAAAACAAAAAGCACCCAAAGGTATAAATTCCATTTCTCTTCATAATTGTTACTTAGCACTTACTGCACTTTTCATTCAAAGCACTTTTCAAAGATGTTTTCTTGCCACATTGAATTTATTCTGCCCAAAGAGCTGTGTGTTCCACAAATATTCATTCAGCTTCACAACACCCCTATGATTTTGGTAAACGTTAGCCCCATTTTAGAGAGAGGAAACAAAGCCCTAAATGCTGCAGTGACATAGGCCAGTGTTTCTCAAACTGTGGTATGCATATGATTAGGGGTACACAGAGAAGTCTGAGGGGTATGTGGCTGTCAAGCCGCATGCTGCTCTTTGAACTTATTGCCACTCTGCGCGCATGCCCCAGCACGTGGAGGAAGTCCCAAGCATTAGGTTAGAGCGGGTCTGGTGGGCGGGGAGATGCCTGGCTCTGGGGGAGGGAGGAGGATTGGTTTAGAATGTGTGCTGGGAGTGCCCTGGCTCTGGGGGAGGGTTGGGGGATTGGGTTAGAACAGAGAACTGGGGTGCCTGGCTCTCGGGGAGGGGGAGGGCATTGAGTCATGTGTATATTTTTCTCTCTCCAAGTATAGATTATGTATATAGAAAATGCATTTATAAACTATATATCTTTATCTATATATGTCTGAAAATTATGGGTGCTGGGGGCACTTATAAATTTTTTAAAAGGGGTACTTTATTTAAAGAAAGGTTGAGAAACACTGACCTGGGCCACACAGCAAGATCCTGACCTGGCCACACTTGAGTATGTTTAACTTTACACCAGGGGCAGTTCCATCCAGCTCAGTGGGACTTCTCACATGGATACAGTTAACAAATGTGAGTAAGTTTTGCAGAAGTCATGGGACTGAACCACTGCACCCAGGGCCGGCTTTACGGGAAATTGCACCATAGGTGAGCTTGTAGTTGGCCCTCCCAGCCCCCAAAGACATGGCACTTCACCCCCCATTTCTCCTTGCCCCACATGCTCTATCTGCTTTGCCACTAATCCCTGCATTGTACCCCCTTTGCCCCAGCCTCTGCACAGTGCTGCCTTCACCCCAATCCTTGTACTTCCTTCTTGCCTTTGCCCCCAACCAGTGTGCTGTGCTGCCAGCATGCCCCACCACACGCCACCTGCCCAGTACTCCCCAGCCTCCCTGCCAGCCTGCCCTACTACACCCCCCGCCCAGTATTCCCCAGCCCCGTATGCCTAGAAGCCCCCATGTCCAGCACCGTCCCACTCAGAGCTCCCACACACACAACTGTCCAGCAGCCCATATTACTGATGGAGTTGAGCACCAAAAAATTCTGCGATATTTTTTCAAGACATGAATGTGAAGGCACCAGCATGGCAGTGGGAGGCATTGGCTGCACAGAGGTGGGAGATCGCAGGGAAGCCTTCCCTTCTCCCACTCTTCACTTAGGGCAGGGGTGGGCAATAATGTTCACAGGGGAGCAATCCACAAATTTGTTACTGGTCACAGGCTGGCCCTGTGCCCCCTGGCAGGGGCAGGGCCTTGGACAGAAGGGTTGGGGCTGGGGGCTACAGAGAAAGCGTGTGAGAGTATGACAGAGACACACTTTGTGTGTGAAACAGACTTTGTGACACACGTTGAGTGTGTGCTGCAGTGTGTGTGTGCCAGTGACTGTGTTTGTGTGGCAGAGATACTGTGTGTGTGCTGGCTGCTGCTGGGTAAGTTTCTGAGAGAAGCCAACCACCTCTGTCTCTTTAAGGGAAATCTGCCCTGCTCTGTTGTCCCCACACCTCCTCTGCGCTGCACTCCTGAGTCACTTACCATTCATGCTGTCGACTTGCACAGCTCTGCTGTGTGTCTTTCTCTCCCTGATCTCTGCTCTGCAGAGATGGGGGACAGGGCAGGGGAACACCCTGACTTTAGCACAACCCTCTGCTCAGCTAGCAGGAGAATCCTAGGAGCAGCTCTGTTGCAGGTGGAACAAATTGCAGGGTGGGGCAGCTGAACACCTGCTGCTGGCTGTGAGCATTCATGCTCTGCTAATCAGCTGAGCAGCCAGAGAGAAATGATGGGCAGGCCAGATCTGGTCCCCAGGGCTGATTTTGCCCACCCCGGTACAGGGGGCTGGCAATGACACATCTCTAGCCACAGTGAAGTGCTTTATATGAGGGCTGGGATGTCAGCCATGATCCAAAATCCATCTGAATGACAAAAAAAAGAAATATGTGATATAAATGGCTAAGCCTTCACCTGCCACTGCTCTGGGCCATCTCCTCCCAAATGGCCTTTCATTCACCCTAAAATAGAACATTGTCTCTCATCCTTAAAAGTAACAAGGTGCTTGTGATGTGCAGTTTAATTTAAAACTAACCAATTCTTGACCTGCAGATGTGCCTATTAAAAAGGCCAGTCCCACCCACTTCCTGTTTCTGCCCCTGCCCTTGCTGCCAGTTTCCCCCTTTTCTCCATAATAACCAGCTTAAAGACTTCCCCAATTTTATCTCTGTGTCTTTGTCTTTTTTTAATTTAACCCTCTCCCACCCACCTCCATCCCCAACCCCAGTGGTCACTCAACCTGCTAGCACATTTTAAAACTGCCACTGCCTTGTCCACACTAGGGTTTCATTCATGTGTTAGTTCCCATGTGTCAGCTAAAAAGTAGTGGGGAAAAAATACCTTGTTGCCTTGAAAAACTAAGATCCAGGCATTGGCTCTGAAGAAGCTACATGCATGGATGGTCACTAGTCTACTGTATTTTATTCTATAGAGGCTCTTATACCTTGCGCGTTTTAAGCAACTGTGACTAACATTGATCATATATTTTTTGTTCTCTCTGACTTCTCTAAGAAGATAAGTGAAGAATTCAATCCAGAGAAAAGATGAATTGCTCCCTTACTCTCACGTCTGGGCTGAAGCAGGGAAATGACACCTGCTTATGTAGAAAAAGCTTCTCAGTTTCCAGAGCTGTAAGTGGGCACCTTTCACCAGCACTAAGCACGTACACAAAGCAAATTTTGTACACACATTTATTTTAAAACATTTCTGCTTCGAGTGGAGCAAGTATCTCACACCAGAATATCACAAATAATAAAACAATGAGTCAAGGCAGATGGAATTTGTAGAGGATTTTCAAATACTGGTTAACGTATTTTAAGACAATTCTAGCACCTCAGCAATATGATTAAACCTATATTTTTAATCTCATGATTTCATATTGCTGTAACCCCTATCCTTTCTTTCCATCACCGCCTTCATTGCTCGCTGATTTTGTTAGGCCTTAGACTGGACGGCTCATGGAAGGATAGAGAAATAAAGCAACAAAGCCTCACTGTTTCCATCCTTCCTATCCATGCCTGTCCAGAGACAGCGAGTTATATGAGCCCGAGGTGCTCAAACAGGATGAATAGTCAGGACCAGGGGCTCTCCCCTGCTTGAGGGCAGCTGCTGCTGCCTCCCTCCCCAGTGAGTGAAAGCTGCTTCATGCAGAGAGGTCACCCAGCTGCAAACAACCAATGCTGGGGGCAGTAGCTCACAGCAGGTACCCCCGGCTGCTGTACCTGGAAGCAGGAGGGAGGAGGGTGCAACGTGAATGGCAGACTTTCCTCTCAGAGTCCCTCCCCCCAGCCCACCCTCGGTGATGAGGAGGCTTCCTGTGAAATATGAGGAGGGACTTTGCACCTGACCAGCTGCTGTCTGAGGGGTCTTCTTGGCTGAATGTCTTGCAGCATCTCCCCCTCCCCCAGCCACCACCTCTCATTGGATGAGGGGCAGCCCCAGACCCCCCAGTGTGAGGCTCCTTTGAGGAGCAGCTTGGGTGTTGGGGGCAGACCCTGTGGGGTGTGGGCTGGAATAGGACACGGACAGCCAGGCCAGGGGGTGCATCAGGGAGGGGGAGATGGGTATGGGGGGACAGACCCCCACCCCATGGGTTAGGAGACTGAGCAGCACATGGCATGGGGGTGGCTGGAGTAAGACAAGGAGCAGAGCACAGCCTGGCCTCCGATCCATTCCTGGCCGCAAGGACACATGTTGGCAGCTGGGTGAGTGAGTGGCCCTCTGGGTATTTTAAATCATGTGGGTGGCAGAGGGGCTGGAGAATGTCTGAGGTGGCAGATGGAGCCAGGGGAACCTGTGGGGGCAGGAGCATCCAGAAACCTGTCTCCCCGGGAGCCATTGCCAGAGGGAACTGCCCCCAGGAAATCCTTAGGCGGGGAGGGGTAATGCTTGTGTGGGGGAGGTGAACAGGCTTTGGGCACCAAAATTTTTGCAAACCTCCCCCCCGTGTCAGTCCCGGTTCTGCACAGAGGTCAATGCCCAGCCCTGTTCCTCCTCTGCGCAGCCTAGCTCTGGTCACTGAGTTCAGCTCCCCACTCTCTTCCCAGCCTCAGGGTGTCTCCCCCTCACTCTGTTCGCAGACTTGTCTAGCTCTCCCCACTCCCACTCATGCATATGGAGAGAAAGTTTTGCTCCAGGCCTCAGTTACATTGGCCCTGCAGGGTCCTGCCCCTGCTAGCGAGCTAGTGGTGCAGGCAGGGAAAACTTTACTCTGCTCCAGGTAGCGGTGGACTAGGCTGCTGCAGTTCCAGCAAGGGTCCATGCTGCTCCAAGTTCCTGGGAGCGGAGGCAGGATGGAGCCACAGCCCTTGGCCAGTCAGCTGAGGAGTGAGTAGGCAGAGGGGAGGGACCACAGAGAAGGGAGAAGCCCCAGTCAGCAGAGCACTGGGGAAGGGCTGGTGAGAAGGAGTCCATGCTGCAGACAGCCAAGTGAAGTCCTGCCACAGCCAGTGCGGGGAAGGGAGCTCAAGCCCTTTCTGGCTCCCCGCTGGCTATGGCAACCTGGCAATGGGCCCTGTTCACCCCGCCCAAAGGCCAACCCTGCCTGCATCCATGGGGAGCACCACAGAGGTCTGTGGAGCTACAAGGGCCTGCCCTTGCTGATACAATTGCAGGTGTGGAACCACCTAAGCCTGTAGCAAAACTGGGAAAAGTGCCTAAACCTCATGAATCCTAGGCCAGCCCTTTAGCCATTAGCCAAGGCTCCTTTGGTGGTGCCAAACATATGTTTTATGTAGAGGCAGCTTAACCGATATTTTTCACTGTGGCCAGTTCACCAATTGTTCAGGATGTAAAGCTGCTTTTTTTTCTCTGAATTTTGATTCTTTTTCTGGACTTCTGTAGCTTTTCTCCTTACTCCGTGACCTGGACATAGTTGATTTTCTGTCTCATTTCCCCTTCTACTTTGTGTTAAATTCAGGAACCAGCAACATAATTTCATTCTCACAAAGTTTTCAGTTCCAGGATCTCTGTTGGACAAATATGTGCAGGTGGCCAACATCAGGAAAAATAGCCTAGGATTTCCCTTACTAGACTAGACCATTGATCCATCAAATCTAGTATGTTCTCTGACAATAACCAACAGTGGGCACCCATCTCATCAGAATGAGATTGGCAAAAATTGGCCAGCTGCAAGGGCGTTCTCATGTAAAAGTCAACCAAAAAGATGCTGGAAATATCAGGGGTATTTTAAAGCTGTCCCTTACAATGGGGTGAGATTGTTCTTAGTGCTACTGTCACCGTATCTCACATCCGAAGTAACAATTTAATGTATTTTATAGCTGGTGACCTGATTTGTAAAAGAAAATACATTTCCTTGTGCTGCTGATTCCATTTTTCAGGGCTAGTTTGGAAGCAGCAGTGCAAAAGAAAATAAATGAGCTTGGCTGCTCCTCAAAGATGGTTCCTTTCTTGGTGCAAGGGAGGAGTGAACTGCATAGGACAACATGTCACAGTGGCACAAGCTGTAGCAGTGCTGTGATCTGCCTGCCTGCCTCTGTTTGCTGTCAGATAACAATGGTTTTTGATGGGAAATAATCAATTAGGCTAGTTAACAATACTGTATTCACCTTCCCTTCCCCATGGAAAAGGAGAGCAAGACAAGAGAATGGGCTGAAGATACCCATTGGGTGATAGGTCCTATATCCGATGAGCTTGTCTGTCATCCTGCAGCGCCTGCTGATTGTCCTGGACTTTAATGCAGGACTTTACATTTGATGAGAGACTGTTGGTGGCTGATAATAGAATATGCTGGTATGTGAAGCAGTGTGCAGTGTTTCACACGGGCACTCTGCTAAAACTTGACTGATGATTAATTTTCATCAGCACAGTACAGTCTCTCTGCTATGAGGCCTCTTTGTTGCCCTCTGTCTCTAAACTAAGCATGAGAGAAAAGAAATATGAATGAGCAACTGAGAGAAAATAATCTGATTCTTGTTTGTGTTGGGAGGGAAATGGCTTTAATCCCTGGAGCCTGATTCTCCCTTGCCCTACACCTCGGACAGTCACTTACGTCATGGCAGCACTTCAGTTGGTACCTGTGTAAAACTCAAGCTCCAGTCTGCAAGTACTTTGCCTTTCTCATTCTCAGAGCTATCTGGAAGGTTCTCATAAATGTGTTGCTCCTTTTAAACAACACTGTTGAGAAATGCCACCAGCATCTTTGTTACAGTTCAGAGGCACCCAGATATATTGATGCCCAATGCCATTCCGCTGCCTGCAGAAGAGTGACACAGAGATGAATTTGGCACGGACCCAGCTAAAACAGAAGCCAGGTGGCTCACCTCTTGGGCAGGGAGCACTCTCCTATGGCCTGGCTGTTCAGGTCCCTGCTGTCTAAAGAATTCCATTTAAGAAGGAGCCCCTGTAATCTAACAAGGAAACCCTGTCTTCAAAGTCCCACTTTCTGCAGATCCCTGATCCGCTCCCAGATCCAGGCCACAGTACAGGAGCCTGTTCCAGCCAGCTGCAGTTGTGTCCTCTCCCTAAATTGCTTTCTGAACTGACTCCAAGGCTCCCATTGCTTTTCCAAGTCCCTGTCTTACCCAGCTCTGCATCTGTTGGTGATGTAATTCCCACAGGACTTGGGAAGTATGGGGAGGAGGCAAGCAACAGAGGAACTTTGTAGGCACAGCCTGTAGAAATACCCAGCGCATGGAATCCTGCACTGATCCCTCAGAGCCTGAGGCTAGGGCAGAGTGAGAAATCTATCCCAAAGACAGGGCCCAGGGCCAACTTTGAAAAGCCAGAGGAAAATGGAGTTTAACTGGGCACTGATAAATACCTGCCCTTGAGAAATTTACAAACACAGCAAACAAAGAACAAGACAGCAATCCCATGTCCCCAGTGTGTGTGGAGGACCTTACTGCCTGGAGCGCTGCTGGAGTGAGAAACTCATCATGACCTGTTACTGTGCAAAGCCTCTGCATCCTTTTGGATGGTTTTTCTTGCCCTCAGACAAGCATGTGCTGGTCAGCTTCTGCAGGCACAGCTGGGTCTTCACTTGGCCAAGCTCTGTCTGCCTCTCCTTTGGTTCAGCAGCTCAGGACTTCCCTTAATATAAGTGCGGAGGGTTTCCCTGTGCTAAATGGAGCACTGATCCTGGACAAATCTGCTGTGTGTGTAAGAAGTGCAGGGGTCCTGAATGTGGGAATGAATGGTGCTTCTCAACCTTTTTTATAATGTACCCCCTTTAAAACTTATAAGTACCTCCAGACTTTTCTCGCCTACTCCTGAGGGTACCTGTACCACTGGTTGAGATACATGGTCCTAAGGTAATCTGAGGTCTTGAAACAAGTGTCATTCAACCTGTCCAGATGCCTGCGCCCTTTGCAGGAGCCAGATTTGTTTTGGCACAGCACAGGTTACACAGAAAAGTGCAAAAATATCACCGCAGAGGACTACTGAAAACAGGCCGACTTCCTACCTTCTTATCAAATAAGTGAATTGGAACAGAACTATGGTACCATTTCAATGTGAGGCATATGAACCAGTAGAAATAAGTCACTGACTGAACGAACTTTTACATTGTATTGCCTTCCCTAGTGGTGTTAGGTAGCCTGGTGTAAAACTAGGCAAATAGCTAGCTGAGTGGCTGTACTCCTGGAAGAGCTGGGTGCACCCCCAGGCTACAGGTACTAGCTGAGGACAGCTGGGTTGCAGCAGGGTGCTCTTGTCTGACTGAGACACGAACGAAAAACCCAGGGCCCTCTTTGCTCTGCAACCCTCCGGCCTTAAACTCTCTGGGGAATCTCGCCTGGAGGTCGGGGGCGTCTGGCCTGCGAAGAGCCGGACCAGGAGGAGCCTGTTGGGGTAGCGGTGCGGCAAAGGCGCCTTGTCCTTGCCGGGAGCCGGGGCACTGTCTGCTTCTTCCACCCCAAGCCCAGGAACCGCATTGCGCGGCTCAGCTCCCCAGCGGCGGCTCTCAGCGCCCCCAAAGCCCGGCGCCTGTGCTGGGGCAGCCTGAGCAGAGCCGGCCGCAGGCCCAAGGCAGCTTCCACAGGGGAACCCCCCGCCAGGCCGACAGGTGGCTGCATTAGACCACCCGCGTGTGCACGTAGAGACACCCGCACCCAGCCAGCCACCGCCTTATCTCCACTGCCGCCCTGCAGGGGGCCGCTCCCGCCCGGGCCGGGGGAATTAGTGCCGGCCGAAGATCTCCATTTCCTCTCATCCTGTGTCGCAGGCCCACAGCCGCCCTGGCTCCAGCCCTGTTTACTGATGAGGCCGATAGGGAGCGAGGCCGCGGGTTCCCCTAATTGCCTTATCACCCGCCGCGGCCCGCAGAGGATGTTTTGACTGCGCTCGCTTCCCGCGAGGGGGGGGGTCCTTGCTGCGATCAGTGACCGCGGAGCGAGCACGGCGGCCGCGCCCCTCTGGGGCCCCCCAGCTCCGCCGCTGAGCCAGGGCCCGGCCCGGAGGCCAGGATTGGCCGGTTTCGGGGGGTCCCTTCGCCCACAGCCCAATCCACCTCCCTCCGCCCCGCGGCTGGTGTAACCCCGCCGGAGACCACTGGCTCTCAGCGGGACTTCGAACCCCCCGTGGCTGGGCCCCGCGGGCCGCCGTGGGCGCCTTTTGTAGGAGACACCGGTTGGCTTAACCTCCCCCCCGAACCCTGGAGGCTTCAGTGGGGGGCCGGGGAGACCGTCGGCACAAGCCTCCCGCGTTAATGAGCCAGAGGGAGCCAGCTGCGGGCGGAGCTCTGCGCGCTCCGAGCAGCCTCAGTCAGCCCGGCAGGGAAAGGGGTCTAGTGATCTATGGCTCCCAGACCTGGAAGGGCCCGCAGCGGTCACCGGGTCCCGTCCCCGCCCTGGCAGCAGGGCCCATCACCGCCTTGACGGGTTTTAATCCAGCGTGCCCTGCACGGAGAGCCCGGGGTCCCACGGCTCACGCGCTAACCACTGAGCTAGACTCCCCCCACTTAAACTTTTTATAGGGGAAAACCAGCCGAGTAGCACTTGAAAGGGAAACAAAATGATTTACGCGGTGATGAGCTTCCCTGGGACAGAGCCAGTGGGTCTCTCCGTATACCCCTTTCCCGGCCCGGCTGACTGACGCTGTTCTGCGCCGGAGGGACGGTGCGGGTCTGCCCCAGGAGAGCTTATCGCCCAAGAAATCAGCGTGTTCCTCTTTCAAGTGCTACGTGACAGCTGTTTGGTTCCATTGGGCAGCCGGCGAACGGGGCCAGCTCTCTGCTCCTGCTTCGTGGAGCAGGCCGCGGGCGGCTCTCTCCTGCCTTCTCCGCAAGGGCCGCTCTGGATAACGCGCTCTCCGTGCGCAGGGAGACGAAGAGCGGAACGACGCAGCTGGGGGAATTTCTGCAGGCTCCCAAAGCCCAGCCGTCCCGGAGCACCTTGAGGACTAACCGCTGGGCTGATTAGGGCATGAGCCGAGCCCCCGGGGTTTTGCGGCGGGAGCCTAACTGGGAGCCTGCCCTGCAGGAGTTACACCAAACACCGCCCGTGCTTGCAGCTGGGCCGACGGGCTGAATCAGGGCGCAAAACGAGGGGGAGCCGGAGCGAAGAAGGCAAAGGGGAGCGCGTCTCTCCCCCCGCCCCGACGCCTCTACCCGCTCCGGCGGTGTCTCCCAGGCGGCTGGGAACCCGGGTGCAGCCAGGAAACAGGTAGACAGGCGCTCGGGGGCGGCTGCCCGGAGGGTCCAGCTGACAGCGAAAGGCGGCTGGTTGCATTCACTGACCGGGCAGGAACGCGGCCCAGAGCCGCTCCCGGGGAACGAGCGTGAGCCGCCCCGCCTCGCCCTGCGCTGGGGCGCCTGAAAGGTGCCGCCGGCAGAGCCTGCCCCGCCGCAGGGCAGAGGCGTCCCCCCTGGCCCCGAGCGCGGCCGCGGCCCGAACAGAGGCAGCGGAGCCGCGCCGCACGAAGCCACTCTCTTTAATGCCAAGGCCCCGCGCTCGGCGGGCGGGACACGGGACTGGCGGCGCACGGCAGTGCCGGATCCCCTCGTGCAGCGCCCGGCGTGAGAGCCGCGCGAGCCCCTCGGGCCGGGCCGGGCCGGGCCGGGTCTGTCCCCCCTGCGCGCCGGGGAGACGCGCGCCCGCTCGCTGGCTCCGCGGCGAGGGAAGGGGCCGCGCCCAGCAGCCGAGCCGGGACACGCGGCCTCCCCGCGCTGCAGCGGCCGTGGGGGGCGCGCCTCGCGGGCTGGTTTGAGGGCGCCGCGGGGTTCGCCTCCGAGGGGCCGGGCGCGGGTTCGGATCCGCAGCTGCGCCGGGGCGCGCTCAGCCCAGGCCGCTCTGCCGCGGCCGCGCGGGAGCAGGGCCCGCGGGGCTTTCCCAGCGTCCATCCGAACACGCCGGGGCCGGCCCTGGGCCTGGGCCTGGGGACGCGGGGTCACCCCCGGGCCAGGTCCCCAGGAGGCCTGTCCATGCCCCTCGCCTCCAGCCCAGGGCCGGCCGCAGCCCCGCGGCCCGGCTCGGCCGAGCCTACCAGGCCCTGATCCCGTGCAGCGCGGAGAGCCCCGAGTTCCCCTGCTGCGGCAGCGGCGTCTGCCCGGAGTTCAAGTCCCCCACGCCGAAGTTCACGAAGCTGTTGCCGGCCGCGGCGGGCTGCGCGGCGGGCAGGGGCGAGTAGCTGCAGCCGTAGCTGGCGGCGCCGCTGTAGCTGGGGTAGGGCGGGTAGGCGCCGTAGCCGTAGGGGCTGAGGCTGACGTTGTAGGGCGCCGACTCCCCCAGGCAGGGCTTCCCGTCTCGCACCAGCACCGGCACCGCGATGCGCCGCGGCGGGGGGAGCCCCACCATCTCCAGGCTCTGGTCCTGCCGCTGCCGCTTGCACTTGTAGCGGCGGTTCTGGAACCAGATCTTGACCTGGGTGGAGGTGAGCTTCAGCGCGCTCGCCAGGTGGTCCCTCTCGGGGGCCGACAGGTACTTCTGCTGCTTGAACCGCCTCTCCAGCTCGTAGACCTGCGCTTGCGAGAAGAGCACGCGGGGCTTCCTCCGCTTCCTCTGCCTGGGGCGCTCCGGGTCCTCCGAGCCCCCTGTCTCCTGCTCCAGGCTCGTGGGGAGGGAGCGCAGGTCTAGGGCAAAGAACGCAACACACAGCGGTCAACCTCGGCGAGCTTCCACCCCAAGCCCCTCCGTGCCGGCGCAGCTTCTCCCCCGCAGGCCCCGAGCCCTCTTCCTAGGTGTCCCCACGCCTGCCAGCGCTGCACACCCGGCAGCAACGGGGCGAAGGCGCCTCTCCCCCAGGGCGGAAGGAGGATCTCAGAGCTTCATCCCCGGCTCGCCAAGATGCGCTTTACTCCCTCGTCTCCACGCGCCTCGGGCGAACCTGCTCCGAGCTCAACAGCAGCCGCATGAGGCGGTGGCTTTTTAAGTGATCTAAATACTGGGCCCTAATTTTCCCCCGGAACGGGCCGCTCGCAGTCTGGGCACCTTCTTTTACCTGGGGCTGCTCAGCGGGCGCGCAGCGCACGCGTGCGTAGGTTAGCAGCGGGGTTAGCAGTTCAAAAAGAGATGGGGGGGGACGTTAGTCTGTGCCCGCAAAACCAAGGGGCCGTCCTGGGGCACTCACAGACCAGCAGCAAAGCGCAGGGAAGCGGACGCCGGAACAGATCCCGGCGCGTGGAAGGTGCCGCAGGGCTGCCCCTGGGTGTTACAAAAAGAGGGCAGCCCTGGGGGGAAGTGCGGCCCTATCCGTGTCTCGTGCGGAGGGGCGCTGGCGCACCCGGGACATTCACACACTAACGCCGCTGCTCTGCGAAAGTCACTTCTAAGCGGCTGACTTCCAAGTGCAGCTGCCCGGTGAGGGACGTGGAGGTTGAACTCTACACACAGCACCCGCCTGCAAGATGCACTCGGCAGCAGGGCACCGCTGCGGCCCCAGCGGCGGAGGAAGGACGTGGAAGTTCCCTTACTTCGAAGTTAACTTCCAGGCGGGGGAAAGGTGTGGACGCTCGGCTGGCGGCTGCGAAGCGGAGCCCAAGGGGGAAGTTAGTGCCGAGTGGAAAGGCGGAGAGTGACTCAGAGACTCCCCCGCTTTGGGGGAAGTTCAACCCTGGCTCCCCTCGCCCGCCGATTTCCGACTTGGCCCCCTGAATGACTTGCTAGGGGGTAGCTCGCTCGGAGCCCGCTGGCCGAGCGGCGCCTTCCCGGCGGGGCGAACCCGGCTGACCAGCTGGAGCTGGCGGCGGTACCTGAGGCCTCTCTGCGGCGGGGTTTGGAAGCAAGAGGCGGGGAAGGGGCAACTTCTCGGCAACAGCCTCGCCCCGTCCTGCCCCGAGCCCCCAGCGCTCCTGGGTCCGTCCCAACCGCTCTGCGGGGCCAGGGTAGCTTTTGGCGGCCCCTCTTTGGCTCAGTTACCCGCCGGCAGGCGCGGTCAGCCCGGCCTTTCTCCCGGGCTCGGGCCGGCCAGGGTCCTCTGCCCCGCTGTGCGCTCCGGCCCGTACCCGCCGCCCGCCCGCCCTGCCGCCAGCGGGCAGCGAAAGGACAATCTCTGCAAAGGTCGCCACAGGCCCGGCTGCTGCGGGAGACGCTGCACCCCCGCAGCGGAGCGGAGCGGAGCGGAGCGGAGTTGAGGCCCGCCTGGCCTCCGGCCTTTCCCGGGCTGCAGCCGGCATCTGCGGGCCCCTCGGTGCATTGGGGGGGGGGGGCAGCGGCTTGGAGGCCCCGGGCAGGTGGACCCCCCCCGCGGCGCTCCGCTCCAGCCCGCCCCGCGCCCGGGCTCCCCGCGGGTAGCGCCCTGGAGGCCTGGGCGCGCGCCTGCCAGGAGCCCCCTGGGGTGGGTCCCCCCGCCCCGGCGCTGCCCTCCTACCTTTCCTGCCCCCTGCGGGCTGCGGGGCCGGGGCCATCGGCAGGCAGCTCCTCCCGCAGAAGGAGCCGGCGAAGGCGGCGGCCTTGCAGGGCTGAGCCGGAGGCAGCTCCTCGCCCGGCGGCGGGGCCGGGAAGGGCTCCGGCTTGAAGGCGGCCAGCATGCAGGAGGGGGCGGGCGGCGCGGAGGGCTCCATCGGGGCCAGGCCGGGCGGCTGCTGCTCCAGGTTCAAGATGTCCTTGACGGAGAAGGGCGTGGTGCTCACGGGGCTAGGGAACATGGTGCGGCCGAGCGGCGCCGCGGCCGGGGCCCAGCGCACCTGCGGCGGCGGCGGCCGGCCTCTCCCGCGGCGCGCATCGCATCCCCGGCGCAGCCCCGCCGAGTGGCCGGGCCGCAGGTAGAGCCGGCGCGTAAGGGCGAGGGAGGCGGGACGAGGCAGGTTCGGGGGGACTCAGCTCTCCATTGGCCGCCCCCGCCGGGGGAAGGGGCGAGGCGCTGTCCCAGCTCGCCTAATATAGGGATGGCGCTGAGCACGTCCCCCCGCCAGGGGCAGCGCTGCCCGGGCCCAGCCCGCCCCGCCGCTGGCCCCCGCGGCCCTGAGTCACCTGCCCGCTGGGGTGGCCAAGGGGGGCGCCCCGGGCAGCGCTCCGGCGGGCGCTGGAGAGGGGCTCGCGGAGGGTCTGGCGGGGACCGGGACCTCTCCGCGCATCCGCGGGCCCAGAAACCAGCCAGATCCGGCCCGCAACGCCCAGGGAGCCGCCCCGCCCCGCCCCGCCACCGGAGGGGTCTGCTCCCCGCAGGGGCAGCGAGGGGCGCCCCAGGAGCCCTTCCAAAGAGAGGGCGCCCCAGGGGCAGCGGGTCTGCACCAGCTTCCGGCTGCATGAATGCACCTGAGCCCTGCGGTCCCGCACCCAGCCCGGGGCGGCAGAGACTGATACCCCTCTGTGTGTGTGTGTGTGTGTGTGTGTGCGCGCGCGCGCGCGCGCCATAGTACGTGGGTCACTAGTTCCCAACCCACCCTGCCTGCGTGTGCCTTATAGAGCACCGCGAGCCGGTAGCGAGACACACGTACTATCGACATCTCTGGATTCTCTCTGTCAAATCTATACCCCTGGATACGGTCTAGGTGCTGGTACAGATTCACACTCACACACAAAATCTGCATCCATAGCTATATAAAGCTGTATCTAGAATAGATACAAGTCTGGATCAGTATCATCTATAGCTATTTATGTGTATAAATCTGTCTCACTGCGAGGGTCTGTATATATACACGCATTGAGACAGATTTGTATCGAGATAAATATCTATGGATCGATACTGATACAGATTTTTCTGTAGTAACAGAGAGGGAGCCGGGCTAGTCTATACACTATCGAAACAAAAAGCAGTCAAGTAGCACTTTAAAGACGAGCAAAATAGTTTATTAGGTGAGCTTTCGTGGGACAGACCCACTCAAGTCTAGCAAAGTTTAGCAGACTAAAGTGGGTCTGTCCCACGAAAGCTCACCTAATAAACTATTTTGCTCGTCTTTAAAGTGCTACTTGACTGCTTTTTGTTGTGCTAGATTATCCCATATCCCAGATCAACATATAAAATCTGTATCAGTCTCTACCAGCTCCCCCTGTGTGAATGGACTGGCCAGTACTACGCTGTATATTAATTGAAGCGGAGCTGGCAGAGACTGAGGGACACACTCCCTTTGTACAAGTACAAAGAGGGGACCCCTCAGTGTACCTCTGCTCAGGGTACGAGCCACCAGGGCCCTGTTCTGCCGGAAGACCCTGGCCGCTTGGAAGCTGCTCTGTGCGTGCAGATGTCCCCCTGTATCGCGAATGAAGTCGAAAGCTCCGCAACCGCTAAATCCTGCGGCGCGTCCTGAACGTGCTGCACCGCTGCGGCTTTGGCTTGCCGGAGCCCAGCCCAGACTAACCGGGCGCCCGCTCTGTTACCCCTTCAAACGTCTGTCACCCGCCGCCCGGCCAGGCCTGCGCGCTCGGGAGAACAGGAGCAACCCAGCGCCTTTCCGGAGCGCGTTGGAGCAGCTTCGGGGGGCCTGCGCCGGGGCAGAAGCCTGGCTCCAGCCGCCGGGCTCTTTGCAAACGGGGACGGGGGGCTTCATCTCCATTGCCCGCCGGGGGCCTGGGCCTGGGCCTGCCGGGGCTGAGCGCCGCGCCCTGGAGTCAAGGGCCAGAAGCGGGAGCTCGTAAATTGGGCGAGCTCAGCGCCCCGGGACTAAGGCGCAGCCCTGGGGAAAGTCCGGCCGGGGAGTGCCCAGGCCCGTGGAAGGCGCTCGGCCCAGGCCGGCTCGGCTCGGCTTGGCGGGGCGGAGAAGGGACGGGACTTGCGCTCCGCGGGCACCGTGGAGGCTGGAGCGGGAGCGGCCGTTGGCGGGGAGGGGGGGGGGGGCTTCGCCGGCCCGACTCTCCGGCGGCGGGGAGGGCGCGGGGTGCGATCTCGGCTGCGCTGGGACCCGCCGGGCTGCCCGGGCGCCGAGCGCTGCCGGGGCCGGACGGGGTGCACCCCCTCCGGGGCTGTCGTTCCCGTTTGTGCAGGGGCCTGGGACCCCCGCTCGCCCCTTCTGCGGCCTCGGCCCGGCGGCCGCACTCCCTCGGGCCCCGCTGGGTCACCCGGCGCCAGCGCAGCGAGCCTGGGGGGCAGAGCCCATGGAGCTCGGAGCCGCGGGCTGCCCCAGACCCAGCGGGCCAGGCCCGGCAGCTCCTGCCCGACCAGCCCAGAGCGCAGGGCGCGCACGGCGGCTCTCGGCCGGTTCCCGAGGCCCCGCTTCTCTGCCGCCTCATCCCCTCGCTTTCCCACCGGGACCCGAGTCCCGACCTCTGCAGCTAGTGCCCGGCGCGGCGCGGCCCGACCTCTCGCGCTTCCGCGAGCGCCTTCCGACCCCGGGGAACCAGGACCGCAACGCCGGGCCGGCAGCCGCCCCCAGCCTGGGGTTCGCCTTGTCTCCCCGGCTGCGGCGCTGGCAGCAACGCCCGCCTGACTGAAGGGCTGCAGGGCCGGGTCCCTTGCCGGGTGAGTGGGAGCCGGGGCTCGCGGTGAGAGCTGGAGACGTGCGGGGGGGGGGGCAGCTATTACCCCCGCTAACCCCCGGCTCGTCTTTCTCCGGCGCTGCCCGCACGTCCAGAGAGCCGAGCAAGCCTGAGAGCGGCGAGCTCGGTGCGTCGGGCACGTCCCGCTGCTGCCGGCGGCCGGCGCGCGTGGGAAATCCACGAGCGGACGCGCTCTGGGCGCGCGCACGGACTGGCTGCATCGAGGCGTTAGACGCTCCGCTCGTGGGGCCGCCTTGCGCCTCGTGTGGGGAGCGACCCGAGAAACGCGGCTGGCGGCTCGGGGGACGCCGCAGAGTCCGCACGGCCCGGGCGAGAATCCAGGCCGGGCACGGGGAAGAAGGAGTTGCTGTGACTGTGCACTTCAGCCCCGCGGACATACGGCCGCCCCCGAGCCCTGCTCCCTCTGCCTGGGCCCGCGGGAGGCCACCGCGGTCTGTTCCTCTTTCGGGGGCGGGGAGCGAGTCCCCAGCTCAGAAGACAGCGGGCTCGGGCTCCCCTCCCGCGCTGTCCCAGGCCGGGATGAATCTCTCGGGCTGGCACTTCCTTCCCCTTGCTCGCCGTGCTCGGCCGGGGAGCTCGCGGGGCCCAGCTCCCCGCCTCCGCGCGGGTGCGCTCGCGCCCCCTTTCCCCCACCCTCGGCTGCTCCCGCTTCGCCTGGCCGAGCTTCGGGGCCTGCGCGTGTACAGCGCCGAGCACAGAGGCGCCCTCGCCGGCAGGCCGGAGGTTCTCAGCCTTTCCCAGCAGCTGTGCGCGGGAAGCTGAAAGCTGCCGGCCTCGGAGGCCTTATTAGTTTCAAACTGGCGGGCTGCGGGCGGGCCGCACCCCCTCCCCCCCCCAGCGAGGGCCCCGGCTGCAGAGGTGGATGCGATTAATTGCCAGATAAGCCGGAGCTATCATTTGGAATGTCATTAGCGCTCCGGGGAGACAAGCGGCGGAGACAGCCGGCGTTATCCTGCGCTTTATCTTCAACAAGGCGGCCCTGGCAACACCGCGGCTCGGGACCCAGCGGGGGCTCCCGCCTGCCCCTGCCCCGCCGTGTTTACAGCGGCGGGAGGAGCCCGGGCAGGGGGAGTCCCGGGCGCGGCCGCCTGACAAATGGACATTAGCACTTTTCAGGACCGCTGTATCAACAAAGGGAGCTGCAGGGCCGCGGTAATGGGCGGCAAAGCAAACAGTGCGGAAGGGGAGGCCGCGTCTGCTCTGTGTCCGCCTGATGGATGGGCGGGCCAGGGACCTGCATTAGCTCGGCGCGCGGAAAAGGCACCCCCGGGCCGCCACGGGCCGGCGCTGGGGGGGCGCCGGAGGCCGAGCCGGTGGCTGAGCCGTGCGCGGGGCCTGGCCCCTCTGCGACCCCCCCCGGCAGCCCGTGCACGCTGCGGGGGGGGGGGTCTCCCCCGAGCTGCGATTTCCGGTGTGTCCAACCCCTCCCCCCCGCAGTATTTAGGCAGCAAACGGCGCCGGCCGCGGCCTCACCGTGCCAGGGCCACGCGCTGAGCAGGTCCTGCGCTAAGGGGGGCGGGGGCACGTGCGGGCTGTGAGCCCGTGTCCTTATGCACCGGGCGCGGAGCTCAGCCGCAGAATGGGCACCGGCCCCCGCCCCCAGGCCCGGCTGTCGGCCCCTGCTCAGCCCCTGGGCGCGGGGTGGGCCTGTCCCTGTCCCTGTCCCTGCCCCTGCTGGCTTCTCGCGCGGGACCAGCCCCCAGCCCCGAGTCTCTTTCCCAGGCCGGGAGGAAGCGGCCCCCGGGACCAACTCCGTTACCTGGGGGGGGGACAAACACAGCGCCCCAGGCTACAGCCCCGCAGCACACGTGGGCGCCCGTTGCTGGGTCACAGCCGCCTGCAGGGGCACCGCGGCGGAACCAGCAGCCAGACGGTCACTCCCCTCCGGGGTAATCGACCTCCCCGCTTGCTCACCTCCCGGCCGCCTGCGTGCGGCGCCTCTGGGTTTGACGGGCAAAAGCCCAGCGCGCCGCTCCCTTTCCCTGCGGCCGGCGGAAGAACTAACCCTCCCCGGCGCGCCCGGCTCGCAGGCTGCACCCCGCTTTGGGACCGTTCGTTCTGGTTGTAATCCCGGGTGCTGCAAATGTCCCACGCCCGGGTCCCTCCCCTCGGCCTTGGTGGCATCTGCTGCGAGACTTGGCTTGTGTCTGAGGGGTGGGGGCCGAAGCCCGGCACTGACAGCGCTGCCCCCTCTCCGGGAGCTCGGGCTCTGCAAGGGGGCGGGGCGGGCTCCCGGGGGTCAGCTTTTGCAAATCTCTTGGTTCCCCCCTTGCCGGGCGCAGCAGCTGCTGGCGAAGGTGTCCCGGGGTCGCTGCAGACCCCTCCCGGCTGCCGGGCCTTGCCCTGGGCTGTTCTACTGCGCGCGGCGCACCGCATGTCCAAGACCTCGCAGAGCGCTCGAGGCACTTTTCATTGCAGTTGTCTCGGAAGGGACGTGTCCTTCCTTTGCACCGATGGAAGGGTCGATGGGCCGGTGACGCACCCGGGCGAGCAGGATTTGGGGATGGGGAACACCTGTGGTCTGTTACCCGCCGATTCCAGGCAGGACTCGGAACTCCGCTGCCTCTGGGAAATGGGGATCTTACCATCTGGGGGGAGGGTTCACTGGGGAGGATCCCTGCAGCTTATTGGAGAGGCGACGCGCTGCACGTCCTCGGGCCTGCGAGCCCAGCTCTGCCCAGCAAGCGGCCAAGGCAGCACCCACCCGGCGGGCGGTGGGAGTTGAGCCCCTTGGCAGAGCAGGCTTGTTCAGGTGCCTCAACCTGAAGTTAGGGGCCGAATTTTAGGCACCCGAGCTTGAAAGTTCGGCCTGGCGCAGGGAGGAGCGAGCTGAGCAGATCAGGGGCTTCCGGCGCAGGCTTGAGACAGAGACGTCAACACCTATCGAGCCTTCCGCTGCATGGAGCAGGAGTGGCGTTTCCCGTCTGCTTCGGGGTCCCCGGGGAGGACAGTGGAGCTGCCCACCTAGGTCATGAGTGGGCCTGCGGCTCTCCGGAGCCCATCTCCATTTGGAAACGTTTTGCTTTGGGGCTCCCTAGTAAGACCCCTTTTCCCGGCTGATCAGCGCCTGGTCTCTGCAGTCCCTTTCCCTGCACGGTCTTATCCCGTTCGCGCTCAAGCCAGCTGGAGATGTGTCCTTGGCTCTGAGGGCAGCAGGATCCCCCTTCCATCGTGTCAAGTATCGGGGGGCAGCCGGGTTAGTCCGTGTTTTCAACAACCCCAAGAAGTCCCGGGGCACCTGATAGCCTGACAGACTGCGGAGCGTCAGGGCAAAGACCCGCTTGGTCAGATGCACGAGTGGGGGTTTGGAGGAGGGTCTGAATCTCCTCTCTCGAGGGTCACAACTCCGCAGTAGCTGCTGCCAACGGGCCACATCCTCCGGGGCTGAAATGCCCCCGTGAACTCTCGCCCTCCTCTTGACGGGGCCTCCCTCCTGCCCGTGAGAACCGGCTTCCAGAACCCCCACTGGTGCGTCTGACCAAGCGGCCCCAGGACTTCTTGCTGCTCTTGGATTGGGAGTCCCTTGGCCCAGGGCTGCCCCCTGCACTCAGCCGCGGTGCCCCCCACGCTCCCACACTGCACAGCCTGGGATTCTCTTCCGGCGCCAGCTGAGGTCACCGACCTCCATGACCCAGGGGGATCCCCCCCCCACGTCCGCCCTCCCTCGGTCCAGCTCCTGTCTCGGTCCGGATCAGGCGGGAGCGCCGAGGAAGCTGCAATCTCCCCAGGTGCCAGCGGCGGGGCTCGCGCAGGGGCGGAGCTGACGGCTTGGTGGGGAAGGAGTAAAACTTTTATCTCCCCTGGCTGGGCGCTGCCCTGGCCCGCCTGGCCGAGCGTGGCAGACGGCTGAGGCGGGCCAGAGCCCCCTCCCCCCCCGGGCTGCCCGCAGCGCCGCGCAGACGGAGAGAGAAACGCGTTTGTCTGGGAGGAAGGAAACACAACGGGGAGGGGGCAGCTGCCCTTTGCCTGCGCCGGTCTCCTGCCCGGCCTGCGCCCGGGGCCCGCTGGGGGGTAGGGCCGGGCGAGCTCTGCACTGTGGGTCCCGGGTTGGGTTTTTTCCCAGGCTGGCGCGTGGCCGCCCTGCGCGCACCGGGGATCTCAACGCGCCGTGGCCTTGGCTCGGCTTTTCCCCCGTCTCGCGCGCTGGCTGCGGCCTCAGTAGGAGCTCGGCTCGTTTGGGGTGGAGCCACCCCAGGGGGAGCAGGAGCCGGGAGCGCCGCGACCCCGGGGCAGGAGGTGACAGTCGCGGCGCTTGGCGGGGTGAAAGGGGACGGGCCGTTGGGAAGGGAAGCCCCGGTCTGGGCTACACCTGTTTCTGCGGCTGCGCCGGGGCAGTGACTGGAAGCCAAGAGCGGCTCGTGGGAGGAAGCGCCCGGCCGGGGCTGGATTCTCCTGCGGCTGCCGGGGGCTGGCGCAGGCGCTGGGCCGGAAAGCCCGGCAGTCTGCCCGGGGGTTGCAGCTGGCCTGGCCGCACGCCGCTTCCCAGCCAGCCAAAGCGCCGGCTCTTGGGTACTTCCTCCCGGCCGGGCAAAGCTGCTCGGCCCCTCGGGACGCAGCCGAGCCCCGCTCCCGGCGCTCCAGCGGGAGCTTCCAGCAGTGGCCCGCAGCCGGGCTGGGGGCAGCTGGCCGCGCAAGCCCGGGGAGCAGCCGAGGCGGAGGCCTCAGCGCCCAGCGGCCCCCAGCCGCGGGACCCAGGCGAGACGCGCGCCGGGGAGGGCTGCAGCCCCCGGGGGACGGTGCGGTGCGCGGCCGCGTCTCCGAGTCAGTGTCCGTTCAGCCGGCCGGGCCGATGAAGCCCCCGCGGGGGTTCCTCGCCCAACCCGCAGGTCTCCCTTCCCCGTCCCGCAGTTATCAGCGCCGGGGCCTGGCAGCAGGGCTGGCCCCGGGCCGACGCCGCCCGCCTCAGAGCCCGGCCTGGAACCCGTCCGTCCGCAGCCACTGGCCCGCCCCGCGCACCCCAGGCCGGGAGAGCTGGGCGGGCGGCGAGCGGCCCCATGGCCCAGGCGGTACCGGGGAACCGGCTGCCCGGGAGCAGGGGGAAATCGGCCGCCGAAGGAACAGCGGGAGCCGGCTCGGTGCGAGCTGAGCCCAGGCCCCGCGCGACGCGGGCGGCCAACGCGGCCCCACATCCGCCTGCGGCTTCCCCGCTCCTCTGCACGGCCGGGTGTGACGGGTCCCTGCCGCGGGCGAGGCTCTGCGGCCGGAGACGAACCATCCCCCCACCCGCTCTTCACCGCCAGCCAGGCCGTTACCCCGGCCCGGTCCCCCGGGCTCGGCGCCCAGCCCCGCCACACCCAGGGCCCGCAGGCCGAATCCGGAGCGAGCGGCAGCCCGAAAAGGGTGCGGGGAAGTGCCTGAGGCTGTCCGCACAGGCGCCTTGCTAGGGACCATCGAGCCGGGCCGCAGGGAGCCCAGGCGCGCGTCCTGCCGCCGGCCCCGCGGGAACCGGCCCTCCTGTCTGTGTGACCCGAGGGCACTTCGTGGCGCGGGGGCCTGCGAGCACCGACCCCCCCACCTGTTGCTTGTTAGGTTTGGGCTGGGCCCAGCCGCTGGATGCAGCCCCGTGGGAGAGCTGGGGCTGGTCGGGGAGCTGCGAGGGTGCCGCTGTACTGGGAGGGAAGCTAGCGGTGAGCCCTGGCCTTGCAACCGGCGCCTGGGCAGTGGAGGAGACCCGGCGCTGGGGACCTCACGGCCGGTTGCGAAATGACAAGCCGTGCCCGGGGAACGCCCAAAGACCCGGGCTTTGGAGCGCCCAGGAAACCGCCCCGGGGCCTCAGCGTGCGGGGGGGCGGCCGCCGAGACCCTGCGTCCGAGCGCCGGTTTGTGAGGCGCATTGCACCGAGAGGGGACTCAGCGGGCTGGAGGTTTGGGGGCGCCCCGTTAAAGCGGACGGAAGGGGCAACGGCGGTCAGGCTCCCGCGGAGGCTTCCGCCGGGTTGTTCCCCCCGCCCCGGCATCCCGCATCTGCAAACCGGGGGAGCGAGGGGGTCCATAAACGAGCACAACTGCGGCCCCCTGGCAGCGGGGACGCTGGATCCCCAGCGCCTGCGGTGAGCCGCAAAGCCAAGCGGCCAGCGTGTCCGGGTCTGCCCGGCGGGCGTGAAACTGACCAGCGCTTTTCAACGCCCTTTAATAATAATAGTACGCTGGGGCCAGGGTCCGACCCCAGCCGTGGGGCCCGGGCAGCGCTGCCTCCCCCGCAGAGAGGAGGGTCACTTGTAAAACTAAGGCGCGGGGTAAAAGTCTGTGTCGAGAGAAACTATCGAGAAAAAACACCTGGCCCTTGGCCCAGCCGGGGCCCTAGCCCCGCACCTCTGCCCCCCGGGCGTTTCGCCGGGAGAGTTAAGCAACTGCTACGTGTAAAAGGTTTCCAGAGGAGGTAGCAGGAGAGCCCTGTGCCCCTCGGGGCCATGTTCCCGGGCGGCGCTTCTAGAGCTCAGTGAAGCGATGCGGCCGAAGGTGTCCGAAGAGAGAAACTGCCCCGAATCAATGGTTGGGGGAGAGTTTTTCAAGCAACCGAATCAATAGGAGCCTCGTTGCATAAAAACCCACGGCCGGGGGGTGAGCGTGGAGGGCTGAAAGATGTTTACAGAGAGGAGAACCCGCAGCAATCCTTGCAGACTGGCCTCTTCCCTGCTCCCGGGGGCTGGGAATTGTGGCAGGGTCTGGCGAAGACGCAGGAAGGAAACTCCCGTCAATACAGCTCAGACGGCGAGTTACCCGGCTGGACTGATTTTGATCTGCCGGTGACTGAGGCGGAGGTAAGCTGACTGAAGCGCTGCGGAAGGATCTCACAATACAGCGTATCGGAGAGGTGGCCCTGCTAGTCTGTACCGTCGAGAACAACCAGAAGTCCCGGGGCACCTTTTTGACTAACAGCTATTTTGGAGCATCAGCTTCTGTGAGCAAAGATCTGACGAAGCGCGTCTCTGCCCATGAGAGCTCGTGCTCCAAAATCTGTTAGTTTATAAGGCGCCCCAGGACTTCTCGTTGTCCTCACGATGCTGAGTGACTGGACAACAAAATGGCAAATGAAATTTAATGGGGATAAATGTAAGGAAGGAGCCATTGGAAACAAGCACCCGGCTGCACACACAGTGTGATGGGGGCTGATTTAACTACAACTCACCAGGAAAGGGCTCTTGGAGAGCTGGTGGCGAAAACATCCCCGCAGTGTGCAGCCGCGATCAAAAAAAGCAAAGGGGATGTTAGGAATCATTAGGGAAGGGCAGAGAATAGCTCAGCGCCTTTCTATAAAACGCCGCTGCACCCACCTCCTGAATACCGCCGCCAGCTGCGCTCTGCTCGCCGCTGGAAGAGATCTTGGCACCAGAAAAGGTTAAAAAAGGGCAACTACAGTGCTCTGGGGGTTGGGAGGGGCCCCCGTGAAGCCAGGTGGAAGAGACGGGGACTTTTGAGCGCAGAGGAGAGGAGAGGGAGCGCGCTATGGCGGAGGGGTGTAGCCCTAGGAGCGGTGGGAGAAAGCGAATAAGGACAAAGTGTTTACTTGTTCCCATAATGTCAAAACTAGAGGGCCCCAGGTGGACTTAAGGGGCGGCAGGTTTAGAGCAAATAGAGGGTCGCTTTTCCCCCAGAGCACAGGCGACCGGCGGAACTCCTGGCCCCGGGAGGCCGGCACGCTCGGACTGGCGCAGGGTTTGAAGGGTTCCATAAACCCCCGGCGGCGAGGTCCATTCCAGCGGCGAGCCGGGGGGAAGGGTGTGCCTGGCTCCTGCCGCTCCCAAACGAGAGGTGGGGGCAGGAGGGAGGTGGTTTGATTGATGCCTGTTTGGTCACTGCGTCCCTGGCGGCAGGCGGGATCCTGGGCTGGATGGACCTCGGGTCTGACCCAGTGTGACCCCTCTTCTGTTCTCAGGAGCGCCAAAGCCGCCTGGGGACAAGAGGCGGCCGGTCGGCAGCTGCCTTCGCGGGACTTGGCTCACGCCCGGGCCGGGGAACACCGCTGCGGGCCGGCTCCAACGTCCGTAGCAACGCGAAGTCCCGGCACGCTGTGAGGACGGAAGGAAAGCGCCGCCAGAGGCCGGCCCGGCCCGTGCCTTTGACCCGCGCCGTCGGTCACCGGCCCTTGTGGGCGCCTCCCTGTGCGAGCCGCGCCGAGCGGGGATCTCCCCGCGGGTCTGGTTCCCTCTCGCCGGTGACTCGCACTAACGGGCGGGGAAGCGCCTTGGCACTGGGCTCCGGGCAGGTTCTCCTGGGCGGGGGAGTCTCCTGGCACCAGGCGGGTGGGGGGCACAAGAATCTCCTCGCCCCGCAGCTCCCCTAAGCCGAGAGCGGTGCGCGCTGCTCCCGTCGGGGCGGCGGGGGCAGCTGCGATCGTGGAGCCGGCGCTGGCCGAGCCCTGCGGGACTGGGGAGAGCGGGCTTGGCCCGAGACCCCCTAAAGGCCTAACTTCGCCCCCGCCCCCTCCGGCTTTGGCCGAGCGCGGCCCGACGGCCCCTTTCCAGCGGTTTCCGCTCCGGGGCGCGGCGGGGGTGGGGGACCCGCAGCCCTTTAACCCTTCGCCGCCCCCCCAGCGCTGCTGCAGCGCCGGCCGGGAGCGTGGGCAGCGCCGGCAAAGGCCACAGCCGACAGCGCTTTCCGGAGCCCACCGCTGGGTGTGCGCAACCCACCGGCGTCTCCGCGGGGCTCCGGGCCGCCTGCCCTGTGGCTAAGCCGGGCGCGGAGGTGGGCGCCCCGGGTAGAGCCCCCGGGCGTTTCCCCGCAGCGGAGTTCACCGGGCCTGGCCGCCCATCCCGTCCGCTGCCCCTTCCCCGCGGCGCGGGGGGTGTGGGGTGGGGTATACAAGCACCCGGGCAGCCTGGCAGCTTGTGCGGGTGGCAAAGCCGCCGGCGAGTGCGGTGGGAAGCAGAGCCAAGGCCGCTGGGTCTCTGTCCCCGCCCGCCCCGCAGAGCGGCCGCCAGAACAGCCCCGCCAGGGGAGCTCCAGCGGCGGGGGCTGGATGGCTGCTGCACCCGGCCGTCCGTGCAGGCAGACGCGCGCACCGGCTGGCCTGTCCTTGGGCTCCGCGGCTCAGGACTTGCCCCTCAGGTCAGCGCGGAGGGTTTCCCTGTGCTGGTTGGGGCGCCGATCCTGGCCAACTCTGCAGCGTGTGTTAGACGTGCCGGGGCCCGGCGCGCGGGCATGAGGGGCGCCTCTCAACCCCTCGTATCATGTACCCCCTTCAAAACTTGCAAGTGCCCCCAGACTTCCCTCGCCTACCCCGAAGGGCGCCTGTACCACCCGTTCAGATTCATGGTCCTAAGGCAACCTGAGGTCTTGAAACGAGCGTCATTCAACCTGTCCAGACGCCTGCACCCTTTGCAGGAGTCAGACGGGTTTTGCACCGCACCGAGTTACACCCCACTTAACAACGACTTACAAAACCGTGCAAAAATCTCAGCGCAGAGGACTGCTGAGAACGGGCTGACTCCCTACCCTCCTGTTACCAAATAAATGGATTGGCAGAGAACGGTGGCACTTCCATTTCAGCCCAAGGCACATGAGCCCGCAGAAGCAGGTCGCTGACTGAATGAGGGTTTAGATTGGGCTGACTTCAGAAGCGTTTTGCAGCCTGGTGTGAAACTAGGCAAACAGCGAGATGAGCTGCTGGGCCCCCAGGGGCACAAGTATCAGAGGGGGAGCCAAGTTAGTCTGTATCTTCCCAAACACCAGCAAGTCCTGCGCACGCTTCGCACGAAGCGGGTCTGGGCCCACCGAAGCTTATGCATCTGTTAGTCTATAAGGCGCCACAGGACTTCTTGTTGTTACCCAGGGGCACAGGTACCCCCGCCTGAGAAACACTGGCTTGGAGGACCGGTGCATGGAGCCCTAGCGTTGGCTGGGGCGTAATCGAACCCATGGCAGTCCGCCGTGCCTCAGTTTCCCCGCCGGCCTTGGGCGCAGTCGCTTGCTGGGGGCTGGGAGAAGCGGCGCGTTACGCGTGACCACGGGAAATGGCTTTCCGGGGGGCGGGGGAAGGTTTTTCCCCCGGGGGAGGAGCGCGCGGCCGGTTAAACATCTCTCGCCGGTTACTACGTGACTTTGTCCCCGCCGGCTGAAGCCAGACCCCGCTACCGAGCAAGGCGCGAATGCTCCCGCCGGGCTCCGGCCTTCTCCAGCCCGACGCAGGACCCACTCGACGCCTTCGAGGGCCATTTCCTCTCGCGGTGGCCGCGCCCCTGGCGGGAGGGCCCGGAGCCTCCTTCGCGCAGGGAAGTGGCTGCCCCGGCCCGGGGCGAGGCGCGGAGCCGGGGTTGCGCCGGCGGGAGCGGAGAAGCTGCCGCGCGCTCGGAGCTGAAGCGCCATTTCCTCTTCCCGCGCGGCGCGGGCTTGGCGCCACCAGCCGAGTGTCCTCGGAGCCTCCCTCCCACCCGGGCTCCGCGGGTCGTCTCCCGCCGGCCCCGGGGTGGCGCTAGGGAGCTTGCGGGCGCGTTAATGACCCGTCTGCGGAGGGGAGAGAGCCGAACGTGCGGCCCTACCGGTCACTAGCGCCGGGCGCCGAGCGAAGACGGGCCCCTGGATTTCCCCACCCAGAGGTAAACACACCCCGGCTCCGTCCAGGCTGGGGCTCCTGCAGTCCGTGGCCGGTAGCGCCATAGCCAGGGTGAGAGGTTCTACCCCCAAATCTCGGTGTAGACCAAGCGAGTTCCACCGGCTGGGGTGACTTCGGGAGGTGGTCAAC
This sequence comes from Carettochelys insculpta, assembly GCF_033958435.1. Classification (NCBI taxonomy): domain Eukaryota; kingdom Metazoa; phylum Chordata; order Testudines; family Carettochelyidae; genus Carettochelys; species Carettochelys insculpta. The sequence continues at coordinate 17,306,949 of NC_134151.1, forward strand.
TGTCTACTGCCAAATGGACTGACCTTGTGCGGCTCACTTCGCCCCAGTCCCAAACGGCCTGGGAGGGAACAACTTCTGGTTACAGCCAACCCAGCTTAGGTTTGAACTATCAGCCTAGGCGAGAAGAGGCCTAGACCTCTGCTTGGCCTGTGCTCTCCGAGCTGGTCTGCTGGGATGAGCAGGAATGAGAGGAAATATAAAAGTAAAAGTTAGTTGCTGTGATATTTCTAGGCTTCTTGGATGAAAGCGGACGTGGTGATGGGCATGTGGGTGCTAGGAAAGGCAGAGTCTGGGAATTTGCATTCTGGCCCGTCAGCAGTGTAGAATGACCAAAGAAACTGTACCTTGGTAAAAGTGTGCCATTAGTTTTGATATAGCCCACAATTTGAAATGTAGCTCTATTTTAAGACCAAATCATCGAGGAGGAGGAAAACAGGTGGAAATATTGGCTCTGATTCAGCAGGTACTGAAGTAGGGGCCCAGTTTTAAGCATTCCACCATAGTCCCATGAAGGTCACATGGGATTAGTAAAGATAGGCATCTACTTCAGTACTTTGCTGAGTTGGGTCCAGAACAAGCCTCCCAGAATCTGGCTACAAGCTGAACACACATAGTCTATCTGGACTTTTTTTTTTCCCCCTGAAGAAGTAGAACTGAACCACTTTGCAAAATAAATTTAAAAAATGGACTGAAAAGCAACATTTTAAAAAAATAAAACTTTCTTTGTGAAAGTGGGGAACAAGTGTTCTTTAGTCCATTAAAGATCCAGTCAGTCGAAAGCATTGTCAGAGCAGCCCTTGAGCTAGCCCTATGTGTCTCCTTTTCAAATCTTGAAAATTCTGAAAGGCAAGGAAGTCTTATGTTTAAAATGTGATTTTAATTAGTTCCCGGTAAAATATAAACAAAGCAAATGGCAACACCCCAAACATATAAAGAGGAAAAATGTGTTTGTCTGCATTTCCAAACTTACTGTCTTTCTGGGTTTGACATAAAATGTCTACACTGGAACCCAATGACTCATATTCCATCTTCTGTCCTTGCGCTCGTTGATGCCAAAGTCCAGCACATAGCCCCATAAAATAATATTCACAAAATATGGACCTGATCCTACAGTCCTTCCTCAGGTAAAATTCCCCACTAATGTTGAAGGGAGTTTTGCTTGAATTAGGAACGAAGGATCAGATGCTGTGAAAATGGGACACATGGCTATAATATTACGTTCAAAATGGGCATGGGTGTAAAAGTCACTGCTGGATCTTTGTCTGTCTGCACCATTTCTGAGATCCTAGGGATCCATTGTTGGTACAGTTTCAAACTGTACTAGAGGTCTAACAAAGAGGGATTTTAGCCATCTGCTGAGAACAGGCGGTCGGTTTCTCTTTCTCCCTCTGTCTCTCTTGTTCTCATTCCTACTACATTTGTTAGCATTTGCTGGATTAAAACGCTACGGGTGTAAAATAGTTTGAAATACAAATTTGCATCTTCCACTGTGATGTGAGTAACTGATGATGATTCTGTGGGTATTTTAATGAAAATCCCCAGCAGCTCTAGAATAAATCTTCGTTTTGTACTTGACGTCTGAAATGACTGGTGGTTGGAGCCAATCAAATTGATTATTACACTAACAATTATGATAAAAAGAATATTAAGGTTTCAGATTCAGACCGTTAAAAGTTAGGACGGGCTAGAATTAAGGTTGCCCATGAAACCTTAATTTATTCCTCTTGCACATCTGCATTGTGATACCGTTTCTAATTACATGGTCATGTTCTGTATGTTGCCTTGAGAGATTCATGATACTTAGACACAGGGGAAGTTTGAGATTCTCTGAATTTCCTTTGCCCTTGGTGGCTCAAGTCAAATACTGCACATTGTCAGATCCCAGTCAGTGGTATGCTGTACGTACATTAATTTTACATAGCCCTGATTTAGCTGATGATGTGGGAGCAAAGTACGGTGCTTCTTGTTATTAGGATCTCTCTCTTGTTCCTGCGTTTTTATAATTAAAATTTAAGGGACCTACCTAATCCCTGATGAGGTAAGATCCTTCCTCAAATGCCTCTCTGAATATTATGCCTGTCCACAAATTGAATGACTACTGTGGAGGGCTAGGGATTAAAGCCAGAAGCAATCAAAAGCATGTTTGTTTTGACTGTAAATGACACACATTTCCACGGTGTGAAAACAGGTCTGGGACGTGACGGCAGGCAAGGAGATACATGGCATCACAGCAATGAGAGAATGGCACACAACTAAGTTAAAATCCAGATCATGTGTTTCTAATATTTGAAGTGGCATTTTAACACTTAATTTTGCCTGACATAGTGAATTTATAATTCAGGTAACAACTGGATCTTTCGGTGTGAGTAAGAGTTTTCATGCCTATGCTCAGTTCTCATTTGTCCTTACTATGTCTAATTTCCGTTTCATAATAATTACGATGCTCCATATCTTCATGGAGGGAAGATTCCTTTTATAGAATCTGCCAGCCTAATTCACTGCCAAAGAATAGCAGGCCTGTCCTGTCTGCTTGCTTTACTGTTAACTCTGTAAATACCTTCATGTAATGCCTCTCAAGGGCTAGGTTACTTAACAGTGTCAGATGTGCTGTTGCATTTTTGTAATTGAGACAGTAGTTCATTAGGCACTTGACTGAGGCCACTGCCTCCTTTCATCTAGTCCAGATGGAACCAACTTTGGCTGCTTACCAACCTGGTCTTGATCTGAACTGCACTGCAATCTAAAAATTAAAGCCTCCTTATCCCATCACCAATACACGCTCCCCGTAGTCCTTTGTACTCTAATTTTTGTGCTTAATTTTTGAAACAAGCATAACAGATTTCTGCAAGATGGAGCTGAAGGAAGTTTCCTCATCTTAGCTAGGGTGTATTATAAGCACAAGGCTCTGTCCAAGGAGCCCAGCATAACATATTTTATATAATATGTCTGTGTGTAAATTTAGATTTGACAACTCCCTCACACAATTGCAGAGCTCAAGCCCCATCCTATCAGGTGGCAACTGGTTCTTGGGTATTTATACCACTGTTGACTGGAATGGATGCGAATCTGTCATCTTTCATGCTTTTGGGATGCCATACAGCTAAGGGCTGATGATGCTGGTAGCTATTTTCAGTCTTTTTTGGCAGTAGCTGTAACATGCAGTTCTCAGCTGCTGGACGGGCTCTCACTCACTGTGAAAGGCTGCTGCCAAAGCCAAGATAAAGGGCTGCCCAGCTCCCCACCCCCAACACAATATCTGAGATTTGACATGGGCAGCAGGTTGTAGGCCAATGGTGGCCAAAGCATCTCCTGCGGATCCAATGTACTCTGTAGGGCTGTAAAATGCAACCCATAGCTGCTTATTTTTTTAATGCAGAAGTGCAGCTTGTACTGTTTATTGATTCCAGTTCTCAGCTTGCAATTTTCTGTGTTGATCTGCACATCCACACGGAAGTAAAGGGTTGGGGGATGGTGGGGAACGATTCTGTTTTAAGCACAATTAAATACAACTCCCTGTCTCCTGGCATGTTACCCCTGAAGCTCCTGTCTGGGCAAGGTCTGGCTGATGCTTCCGCTCCATCTGGCCATTGCTCTATGTTGTATTTTGCCCTTGAGAAAAAGTTAATCTGATACCAAAACAAAGCCAGACAGCAAAGTCATCTCTGAAATGGATGCCTGGGTTTCAGTGCCCTGGGAGGTGGAAGGCTGGTTTGGGTCAGGATTTCAGAGGTCACTGAAATGGTGATTTACGTTCTGGGGTTTAACTTAAAACCGCCAACAAAATTTTGAAGAAACTTTTGGGCAAGAGCTGCCTTATTATTTGGTTTTGACTTGAATGAAGAGTCTCAGCAAGGTGAAGGCCTAAGAGCCAAGGCTGATGCCAGATGTAGTGTTCACATTGGCTTCCCCATCTCAGCTCTTGGAAGCACTGTGTGGGCTTAGCCTAATACCTGTCTGTCTGTTTTTAATGAGTAGGACTTAGCTACCTTGCTGGGTACAGTTGCTGACCGCTGTGTCATTCGTGGGCTATGCTAATACTGGTTTTACTTTAGAGATTCAGCAGCCTCAGCCTGGCTTCTTTCCATGTGTCTTGGCTGCATCTGATGTCTTCCTGAGAACGAACATTGTTTGTGTGGCAAGAGTGATGCTCTTGGTACGTGTGGCCTGAACCTATTGGAGGTTTACCCGCTTAAGCCTGGCAGGAGGATAAGCTAATCACATTGGATTTCTCTTCTCAAACACCACTAACCAAAGCACCAGCACCAACAAACCTCCCCAACCAAATTCATCTTCTTCTCTTCACCTATCTGCTTGCTAGATTCTCTGCTGCATCCTATGTGCAAACGTAGTTGAGGTCAGGTCTATACTACAGGGGAATGTCGAATTAAGGTATGCAATTTCAGCTGTGTTAATTATGTTGCTAAAGTCAACGTACCTTAATTTGGGCTTCTGCACCATTTCCACTAGGGGACTGGCTCCTGCCAATTCCCTTACTCATAAATGGGGCGGGGAGTACCACATTAATGGGGCTGCCCTGTAAACTCGATTTAGTGTGAACCCACTAGGCGGGCTAAATTGAACTCTGGAAAATCCACTGCAGCAGGTGTATCTTCTCTGCAGTGCATATTTTCAAAAGGATGTGTCTAAACAGAGAAGTTATTTTGGAATAACAGCCGCTATTCTGAACGAACTTTGCGAGCATCTACACAGCAAAACTGTGATTTTGAAATAATTTTGAAATAGTGGACAGCTTATTTTGAGTTCTGTAAACCTCATTCTATGAGGAACAGCTTCTAGTCTGAAATAGATATTTTAGAATGGACTGGATAGAAGGGAATAGGGTCTATTTTGAAAGAAGTGGCCTCTAGCCCCACCCAGGGTTGCCCTGCTGGCCAATCAGTGTGGCTGCTCTATTTCAATATGCAGTTTGTGTGTAGACACGCTATTTCAAAGTAAACTATTCTGGAAAATCTCTTCTGGAATACCTTATTTGAAAATAACGCTGATTTGTAGACATAGCCTAAGACACCAGCGAGCTGATCAGCCATATTTAGAACTAGAGCTCAAGAGAGGCCTAAACTGATTGCTCCTCTTGTCACCTTGCACCACATCTAAAGCAACAATCTACTGACCCAGTGGTGTGTCCTGTTAACACATGATGGCTAACGGAAAAAGAAATGCAGTCTAACAGCTAAAATCCAGTGCTCCCAGTGTGTCTCCTCTTGTTATTTTGGGCTCTGCGAACGCACAGAACAAAGCTTGCCCCTGCAAATCTGTGGATGTGTTGCAGAGAAAGGTCCCAGCATCCTGTACCTATTGTGAATATTGAGGAATCTGTGATGCAATGTGATGGCATATGTGACAGTGTGAGGGAAAGAGTGATTGCTGGGTAAAGCCTTAAGGAGTGCGATTAGATTACAGCCTGTCTGGCAGGGAGACAAAACAAGCCACTATTAATTTTGGAGGAGGGAGTAGCCTTTATTTACTCTTTGGCAGGAAATACTCAAGTCTGCTGCAAAAGGCAGCAGCAAGCTTTTGAGAAGTGGTCAGCAGCCAGCTCAACAGCCTGCTTGCTTTCTTGATGGCCAAGTATGGCAGCTGTTTATATATATAAAATAAAGTAGGTTTGCCAGGGTTAAGGGAAAAATGCAAAACTGAAACAATTAACAATTCTCTTTTGAAGGAGGACATTTAAATAGGGAGAAAGACACTGAAAAAACACAACCCTTTCAACCCTTTCAAGCTGCACTGGTGACTAGCATCTAGACATCTCTCTACTAGTGATGTTAGCCAGTGGGAGCAGATCCAGCAGCTGCCCCACAAGTCAAAGCTGTCTCTCTCCAATTTAACGCACTGATTTTGTTTCTGCTATCTAGAATTAGCTGACATTTACACATGCCATATGTAACCATTTCTACAATATGATGATGCCTTTTGGAAGCAGCACCTTTACAGCACATGCATGTTGTTCAGCACGCCACTAGATAACATAAAGGACTCTCATTAATTGTAGCTGGGGCAAGAACAGGACAATAGACAAGGCTTTTGGTCTTAGCTCGTCATACGTCTAGGTTGGGGTAGGCAACACCTGGCATGGGTGCCAAAGTGGCACACGAGCCAATTTTCATCAACAAGTGAGGCGGCAGCTCTGTTCTGCTCCTCCTCTCCCAGGCAGCCAGGAGCTTGCTCAAAGCCATCCTGCCTATAGATTAACAAAAGATCAGCTAATGCCACCTACCGCCTACACAGTAAAGCTCTGCCTCTTTATTTATTAATGAAGCTGTTGTCAGTAAGACTATTAGTGACTTTACAAAGTATCAGCAGACTGTACATAGAGGTCAAAAGGTCAAATTTTGGCACTCCACCTTGGAAATGTTGCTGACACCCAGTCAAAAATAATGTAGCATTGTTAAAAAACAAACCACTCTTTCTTTCCTACATGCCATGAACAGGATAGATTCGAACCTGGGACCTCTGGAGCTTAGTGCATGATATTGACTGCATGAGCTAAAAAGCAGCTGACTGATAGCTGAGGCTATAGAACAGGCTGGTTCCTTTTTTTGTAAGTGGTCTCAATGCCACCAGAAGGGTCAGTACACTGCATCCAAGAGGTGTGTGGGTTACAGATGCACTAGTGTTTAAGGGACTAGGATAGGATCTGGGACAGTTGGGCTCAGTTCCCAGCTCTGACACAGCTTTGGGTAAATCACTTCCTCCCTCTGTAGCTTAGTTCTCTGCCTATGAAATGAGGGGCAACAATGCTTTTTGTCCATCTTTTCTACTCACGTTGCAGGGAATGTCTCCTCATGTATTAGTGCAGTGCCTAGCATAATGAGCCTCTAATTCTGTGATACCCCAGAATAAATAATACAGCTGGTCAAAAACTTCAACATTTTAACAAATCTGTTTGGCAAATTTTTTCAGTATTTTCTGGAAAATTTATCACTGGTTTCTAACAATTACAGAATGGTTAAATTTTTTTGAAATTCAGAAGATAGACAAAAATAGTTCATGATAAATTGTGATCACCTGCTAAGTTTGTTGAAAATCAGAGAAACAGTTTAATGAAAAATGTTGATTTTCCCTGCCTCTCAAAATCCCATTTTTGACTAGCTCCAATAAATTAAAAAGTTTGAGATCTTCACACCTGAAAGGAGTTTTAAAATGTAGAAAACCTTTTGGTATTTTTGCTGTTGTTTTTGCATTTCATGTGACCTTGCTAAGGCAAATAAACTCACTCCTACTCCTCACGCACTGGTACAATGCTGCATGTTTAGGACAGAGATAGTTAATAGAGATATTTTCAACGATAATTTGTTTTAAATATCAAATTTTGTAAACTTTTTCCCTGCCAAACTTGCATTTTGGATTTAAAAATATTTGGCCTTTAAAAAAAAAGATTAGGAAGTAAGATTGCTTCATGGAGATCCCCTGGAAAAATACTAGATGGCTGGTCATGTTTTCCAGTGAGATTCTGCCTGTCCCTTTTCTAATCCTCAGAAGTCTGGAAGTCTAGATGACCTAGGCCTCCCCCTCTCTGCCCCCGCCTACCACATGTACTGTTCCTCAGCATTTGTCCTCTGTTATACTGCCGGCTGCTGCGCTTGTCATTTGTGCCTCCAGGTCAGAAAAAAAAATCACTCTTCAATATTCTTTCCCAAATGCCTGGAGATGTTAAAAGGGGAAAAAGAAAAGAAACATAAAAAAAATAGAAACAGGTTTTGGAATGATCTGCCTCAGTGTCAGGGATTGACAGACTGAAGTGGAACAAAGATTTCAGGAAAGACACACAGTTCTTGTTTGGGAGTCACTCCTGTGTTGTGACTACATTATTGGTTTAGCTCTGTTTGTTTCTCCACATTCCGATATTTGTGGTGGTACAGAGCGCTTGTGTTCACTGCCATGACACTCTCCTTCCCCCATAAAGTGCCAGACTCTCTTCACTTCAGAAAATGACTTCTGCAGTCCTGCTAGCCTGAGAAGCCAGATTAAAGCAGTGCAGTTGCATTCACTAGCTCTAGCGAGGACCCAATCCCTATGACTTCACATGAAACTTCAGTCTGGTTTGACAGTACTGCTTTAAGGCAAGTTTAATTTCTCCACTTATAAGTAACAGTAGCTAACATGAGTGATTAACTCTGCTCGTCTGTGACTGTCTGAATAGGGATGAAAACTTTCAGTCAAGTCTTTTCCATTTGATGCATGGCATGTGTACACAGAAAATTTATCTTGACCCAAACCATACTTGACAAGTCCTCTTAGCTGGATTTGGCTTCGTGAATATCAACGTATCGGACAAGAACCATATTTTGCATTCCTACAGTCACATTAACTGCTGGAGACTTTGGCATAAAATAGCCCCAAACAGAAACTATAGCAAAGGCTCTGTTCCAGGACTTCTGTTACCAGATGGCTATGTTAAGCAAAAGGAAAAGAACAAAATGTCAAATATGATTCTACTTTGAAAAGTAACTTAGTAAAAATGACAGTGTGGGCTGCTGTGTTAATGTTGTTGTTTTCAAAATGGTGTAGGAGATTTAATTATACAGCTTCTGTTTAGATTAACATTCACAGTGGTGTTGTAGCTGTTTTGGTCTTACTGGGATATTAGTGAATATTATCTCTTTAATTTAAATTAATGGAAGAAATTTGTCTAAATCCTCCAAGCTCTTTGCAAATATCTGAGCCAGTATGTCTCAATGACTCGGATCAGATCTGTTCAGTTTACAAGGCAAAGATGTTTTTTCAAACTGTGAATCCCAGGAAAAGTGAAATTGGAATCTGATGGTCAGGGAAGTTACAATTACAATGAATTTGTCCTGAGGAGCTTTTCCATGCCGGATAGAGGTAGGCAAGAAAGAGCTTTGCTGTCTGGTCAGAATTTTTAAGATTTAGAAAAAAAAGTATGTGAAATGTTGACCATTTTCAGAAACTGAGAATCTGAAAAAAATGTAGGTTGAGTCAAAAAATTTTGTTTCCCTGATTTCAAAGCATTTGATTTTGATTTTTACTTTTCTAAATTATAGACTTAAATTTCAGAATGAAAAGTCATTGCCAGCTGAAAAACTGAACTGTTTTGAAAATGTCAAAATGGGACTTTTCAATGATTCTGCAACGTCTTTTCAAATGTTTTTTGACATGGCAAATGCATAGAAAATGATTTTTCATTGAAACACTTTCACTGTTGACAAATTGGTGTTTTCCAGTGATAAGAGGTTTCATCTAATTATTTCTGACTAGCTGTAATGCCAAGTCCACTGGGGGACTTGATCTGGACATCTTATATGCAGAATTTCAGTTAAATAGCTATAATCCACTTTACCTATAGTCTACACAATGCATCTTTTTATGCAGAAGTTCAAGATGATTTCCCGTGCAAGCTAAGAATCCCCTCTTTAGGGCATAAGCTTTGATTGCACCTTTTGCCTTCCTAAATTCCCTTTGTAATATCAACTAGATATACTGTGTTTGCACTTTTGTCCTAAATTCTTGTATATGACTAATCCAGGAGTTCTCAAACTTCATTACTGCACAGTCCCAGGGCTGCATCTACACTAGCAAATCCTTTCCGTAAATCAGGTCCTCTTCCGAAAGAACAAGCGGAGCACCCACACACAAAATGCACTCTTTTGAATTCCTTTCAAAAGAGCGCGGTGCTGTTTTCTGGAGGCTGAACTCTGAGCCTGCCCAAGCCTCATTAACCAATGCAAGATGGAAGCAAAGCCAAAGCTCTACTCCACCAGCTTGGGAAGAGGAGAGAGGACAAAGCAGAAGCCCAAGAGCTTTAGCTCCAGGCATGGGGTCTGTAACCTGAGCCCCATCTGCCCAGGTTGAAGCTGACTCTTGACCTTGCTGCCCAGACACGAAGCCCTCTACCCCCAAGCCTCAGTGAGTCGAACCTCAGCCCTGGCAGTGCTATTAAAATAGCATTGCAATGCACTTGGGGTCTCTTGACTGCTGCTGCTATGTTCTACCCCAGCACTGTCTGCTTTTTAAGGATAGGTGTCTTGATTTTGGAAAGTGTATGACTCATTACATGCTTTGGGTTCCTTTGGGGTTAGAGCCTTGAGATCAATGCAAGATGTAATTGTTGGCTTAAATGTTTTGTCCTAATCATGGAAGAGGCCTGGTGAAGAAATGAACTGATCCTTTCATGTAGGGTGACCATATCTCTCTATCCCAAATATGGGGCAGGGATACATGGGGGCAGGGAGGGGTGGTTCCTCCTGGCTCCACCAAGGTGTGGGGAGCTGGGAACTGGGCGGCAGCCACGTGGGTGGGCTCCCAGCTCCCTGTGCTTCATGGAGCCAGGAAGAAGGTGGCAGCTGCCAGTGCTCCTCCCCTCTCCTCCTAGGTGTGGGGAGCCAGGTGGCAGCCATGCCAGTCCAGCTCCTGCCTCCCAAGAGCAGTGGGGAGCCAAGAACTGGGCAGCAGCTGGGCTGGTGCACTGCGGGAATGGGATGGCAGCCACTCCCCTTGCAAATATGGAGCAGTTAGGCACATTTTTAATATAAATCAGGATGCCTTTCTGGTGCCCAAAATATGGGGCTGTCCCACTAGAAATGGGACGGATGGTTACCCTACTTCCATGGTATGATCCTTCTTCCCCATTTCCCCCTAAAGAATTCACTGTGTGGGTATTTTGCAGCATTTAAGAAAGGGGCTGTATGGGAGAAAGGCTGCTCAGTACAGTGTTGTTATTTGAATTGCAGTAGCTCTTAGAAGCCCCACACATGGACCAAAATTCCACTTTACTTAGTGAAGAACCAGAAGGATGGCCTTGAGCCAAAGAGCATATATCCTCCTCACACATTACATACCCACATGCTAGCTTCAGCCAGCACAAATGTAACAAGTTCCTCAATGCCACGTGTGCTGTGCCCATGTGTGCAGCCAGTGGGGCTGTCCCGAGTAGCGCAGACTCAGAGGAATGGCAAATCTTACCCTTCTGTGGTGGGAAGGGGTAGGTGGCAAATCATCCCCTACGTAGAGATGAATGAGTGTCCAGACTTGATTTCCCACTGCCTACTGAGGCATAATCTGCAGAGCAGAACATAAGCCTACTGTTATTAACAACCACCTATCTGAATTATTCAGAAGTATTGGCCAGGTTCACCTAGTCTTAGAAGAATGATGGCTCAGATGTATGTGCCCTTGAAGCAGAATGGCTGTAATAGGCCCTGTCTGCTGCCAGGCATCTGTAGTCGTTACTCAAAGGCAGAGGGTGTTTTCCCTGTTACTGACAGGGATCTTGGTGTTTTAAGTGAATTTCTCTCTCATCCCTTCCCTGCCTAGCCTGAATCTGTATCTCTCTCTGCCTGCAGACAAATGGATTGGATTCTGAAGCAGGTGGGATAATAGGTGGAGAAAGAAGTGCTGGCGTTTTCCCTTGCCTATATGTATGTTTCTGTATATAGAAATGTGTGATGCAATGTTGCCTTCAAGTGAGAACAGAGAAGTACTGCAAGACAGCCAGAGACTGAGTTTCAGAGCGGATAGTGGCAGACCTGGGGGGAGCTATTAGAATTAAAATGAGGACAGGCAAAAACCTGAGCAGGAGCCAGTGAACACAAGCAAAATGGGGATCAACAATATGGACCCACTAGCTCTAGTATATTTTTGCAGCCTTAATAACCTCCACACCATTTGAGGCCTCTAGGGACTTTGTCATAGAACAGAAGCAATTTGGACCCCTCTTCAATCACTTTCCTAGTTGTTTGATTGAGGGCTTCATGTGAAGGGTTTGGGTTGCCAGCATGAGATGAATCCTATTTTATTGTCCCAGCCTCACCCTACCCAGACCCACAACTGAGATATGGTGACTTGCCACAACTTTTTTATGGATAATCTCTCAGATTTTTAACTGGTAGTGTTTTCCTTTGTGCTAGCACTGATGTTGTACAGTAGAGAGGAAGAAAAATATATCCTGAACAGAGAGTAAGAAGAATCGAAGAAGTCACAACTGTTTCTTATCCTGTTGTTCTTTCAAGCCAGATATTTAAAACCAGATCAGTAATTAGAAGTAATTATTTTTTTTCTGTCAGCATAATTTCTGTCTTTAAAAATATGATCTGCCTTGGGATTAATACTACAAATTATTTGAATTTATATTCACAGAACCTGCTGTTTCTTAAACTATCTTATTAAAAGGACAATTGGGAAATTTTAATTTAGTCATTTAAAATAATAAGTTAAAGGTTACTTCAGATCCCACACACATCTTTATATCTTCTAGCCACCTTTTATGGTTTTGCAAACAAATTTCACTATTTTGTTTAAAAAATGTCTTTTTTCTCTCCCTTGTTGCTGTGTGACCCCCCAAACCCGACAAATAAGAGGGAAACTGACTATGCACAAACTGCTGTCAAATGTACAGAGCAAACAAAATGAAAAAAAAAAACTCACAGAAAATCATCTTTTTTTCTCTCTCTCTGATTCCTTCAGTCCTAATAATGTCGGGTGTTATTTGTAACAATAGGATATAAAAGCATTCACACAGAAGTGAGATTGTTAAGTGGAGGGTTGTCAGTGATTTATTTCAGAGGTTATGGTTACAGTGAGGAGTTGGCCATCCCCTCCTGACATGATTTGCAGGAGGGGGGAGTACAGAAGGATTTTGGCAGCTGAGACAATGGTTTGTCCTAGCAGATGTGGGAGCAGTGGAGAGAGGAAATGGGAAACGTGCCTCTCAACCCTGGCGTCTTAATGTCCTGTTGATGTTTCTGCCATTGCAGCAGCAGATCTCACACATTCACACTTGTTTTTTGTCTTCATCTCCTCGTTAACTTTTTGCAGGTGGATACACCCATATGTGGGCGGTGTTTGGCTGTTGTGGTTAGGTTGGGGCAAAAGTCACACAGATGTTGCAGATGCAAATGTTCACAACTGACTGGGTTCAGCTGGAGAAGTTTTCCTGGGGTTGGGGTAGAAGGGTTGTGGCAAGCTGGAAAGTTGGGTAGTATACATAGTTATGTGGGATGGAAACAAAACAGGCTGCTAAGTTTTGCAAAATTGTTACAAATTGAACTGATCCCAGAACTGACTTGTCTCTAGACCTGAATTCTGTAGCAGTAATCAAATGACTATAATTATCACTGGTTCATATTACATATTTTTGCTTCACTTTAATTACCTTCCAAGCTGTTAAGTCCCTGAGGCTACAGTTACACTAAGAAGTTTTGCTGGCAAAACACTGGCTTTGTTGACCAAATTTGTGGAATGTACACACACAAAATGCATGTTGTCGACAGTATCTGGACAAAACACAGCACTTTTGCTGGCAGTGTTCTGCCTCACAGCTTTGAGGCATGATGCTGCTGTTGACAGGTTCTCTCAACAAAAAGGCTGTGTAAACACCCCCAGGGGGCCTCTCTGGACAAACAGGGCATCCAGATTAATGGGCAGCTGTCTGCTGTGCTTCCTGGTGCCTGTTTCTTTTGTGTGTGGCCACACTCTGTCAACAGAAGTTTTGTCAGGAAAACTCCTGACAGTGACTTCTGTTGACAGAGCGCTCTGGTGTAACTGTAGCCTTTGATTAGTGACAGAGATAGCTGTGTTAGTCTACATTCTATCAAAAAAAAAAAGCAGTCATGTAGTACTTTAAAGACTAACAAAATAATTTATTAGGTGATGAGCTTGATTTGCCAACCTTGATAACAATTTTTGGACCTCTCTGCTTAATATATTGAGTCTGTTCTGGTAAGGCTATAGATCTGAAGAAGGGGGTTTGTCCCACGAAAGCTCATCACCTAATAAATTATTTTGTTATTTGTTAAAGTGCAACATGACTGCTTTTTTGTTTTTGTAGCCTTTGATGCACATCCCCGTGTTTCTTCCTACTTTGGAAGGTGCTTTCCTCCATACCGCTGCAAGATGGCGTTGCAGAACAGGAAAATGAGCCCTCTGCCTGAAGATGGACTGGCTTCTGAGATACTTATATTCAGTAGTTATCGTAACAGTAAGATGGGTCCCCCTGTAACAATCAGCATGTGACTGTGCCGGTCACTGAGGGGGAGGGAGAGGAAAAGAAAGGAAAGGGAAGCAGTGTAACCAAAGGATGTGGATGAGATCTGTAATCAGATTACTTGCTGTACACTGATGGTTGCATTCAAACCTGATGTAAGAATACAGCCCCATGGAACATCATGGGCCATATTCAACCCTGAGATAAGCCATAGGGTAAATCAGATGGCAGCTGTAAGCTGGTATGAAAATGAGTGTAAAAGGCAGACCTAGGCCATGGGAATAGAATATGGACGATAGCTGCTGACAGAAACTTGAGATTTTTTGTCAATGCAATGTTTAATTGACTTGTGTAACGTGCCTGTAAGTCAAATGAATACTTGGCGTAGACAGCTTTCCTCTGCTGTGTTGCGTTTTCCTTGCCCTAGTTCCTCTTTCTGCTGTTCTCCATCTTTTGCTCTCTTATCTTGTAAGTCTGACTTGTTTTGTTTAGGTTATACCTAATTTCTGAGCCATTTATACCACCATTTGTGCTGTTGCTAGATTTGCCCCACAGAGCCCTACTATGGATCTGTTCAGAACCACCAGGAAGCAGCAATGGAGACACAGCTGGGAGAATACTTTTGTAGCCCCATGGGCACTGTGTGGGAAACATGGGGGTCTGTCTCTTACCACCCCCCAGGGCCTTCCCAAGGCAGGGGTAGGGCAACCCCCTCCAGTGCCCTGGGCATGGGACTCTGCACACCCTCTCCCCAACATCACAGGCCCATCCCTTCCATGCTCTGCCCCTCCCCATGACCCCTGGCTCCCTCCCTGACCAGCCTGGCCTGGGGATTACTTGGGGTGGTGTGAGGGTGGTAGGGGCAGGTGGCAGCAGCAGAAGCCTCAGTCACACCGGGTCTCCTCCCCCTAGCCTCTGCCCCCCATCGCATGGTGCTCTCCTGTGGTCTCTTGGCCCACCAAGCCCCACTTCTCCAAGGGCAGCAGGGGGTGGAGGAGCAGGGCTCAGTGGGCTGGGAGGCTGCAGTTGAACACTGAGTGTGGGGATGAGGTGGAGGCTAGGGGGAGGTGACCCTTGTGGCTGATACTGTTGCTGCCTGCCCCTGTGGCCAGTGCCCTGCCCCAGGTAATCCTGCCCCTCCTGTCCACAGGATGAGGTGTGGCAGCTGCCACAGGGTCCCCAAAAGTGTGGGGTCTGGGGCTGATGCCCCACTTTGTCCTCTGGACGGGACAGCTTTGACCACCCCACAAGGGTCCCGCTTAGAAGACTGATGCATTCAGCACTAACTTTGTGTGGCCATCCCTCACTGATAAACTTCCCAGGGAGGAGATTCTGGGGCCAGTAAGAGGTCCCTGTTGGGGCAGCTCCTATCCTGTCTTTTTACTATGTCCTTTCTTATCTATTGCCTTAGTTCCCCGCCCCCCACTTTGTTCCCAATTATTCTGTTCTTCCTTCTCCTTTTCTTCCTTTCGTTTGCTGTTACTCTTTCCCTTCCTCCCCCTTTTTCTCTTCCTCTCTCTAGTTGCTGGTTATTATGAGCAGTGACAGCAGCCACTGTGAGCTGGAATCTAGAGCGATAACAAATATGCTCTGCTACAATTAGCAGCCTCACTGTTATCTTTCACCTGGACAGAACTACCTTATCACTGCAACTTCTTGGAAAATTCAGGGTCCCAGATACCGATGGCAGATACGAGGGCTCTGGCATTCTCCTCCACTTTTCAAGCTGCTGGAATCTCTCCTTGGCTCCCCTTTCCCTACGATTAGCTTTGTATCCCTCTTGTGCTGCTGTCAGATGTAAAACAGGCTTTGACGCTTTCCAAATGGGGGATGGTGGAGGCAGAGGCCCTGGGTGAGTGCAGGAGTGTTGCCATGTTTACCTGGTGTCAACAACAAGAGGTGTGTAAGAACAAAGGGTTTATGACCCTGTACATTTCTGAAGCTCAGAACCAGAATTAAAATGACGTCAGTTCCTCTGGCTGATTTATCTGTGAGCCTCTCTACTGGGACTTCCAGTTAGGGTCATTTGTGCTTGTTAACTGCTGGACTGGGATATCCCCCACCCAATGCATTACATGGAGGCCACTGGAAATCTATCAGCTGGTAATTGGAATTCCATGAGTTTGCTTGCAAGTCATTTCTCTTCTTCTCTGAGAGTGAACTTTCGCAATTGCTCTTCTGACTGGGCCCTCTTTCCATGGCAAACCCCGCCTATTCTAGGAAAAGGAGACCCAGCCTGACTGAATTCATGGTACTAGACCCAGCCCAAGTCAGTCCCTTTCATCTTAATTTGCTTGCCCTCTCTTTTGGATGCACTTGTCCTAGGTGTTTGCTTTCTAAATACCACTCTACCTTGGGAGCAAACCCTGCATCCAGACACCCCTGGGCTTTGAAAACATTTGAGTTCAGATCTGAACTGCACAGGTTGGGTCATCTCTGTCCAAGGCTAGTGCTGGGGCTGGCCTTCCAACAAATGACCCTCTTTCAACATTTCATCAATTCCATTTCTTCTGTTCCATTCCTCCTCTTGTACATTTGAATCTATGGCCATGGTTGCTGTCAGTAGATGCCTCACTAACCAATTTGTATCATATGTTAGCTAGAAAGACCAAACCCAGTGGTATTGGCACCTAAGTGGAAGAATAAAACTTCTACAGTTATTGGGTTCAGAAGGAGGCAGAGAAGTACCGATACAGCCCTTAAAGGGTAGATCCAGTTTGTGAAAGCAGCCTACATAGGGACAGTTTCCACTTAAGAATGGGATTGACCTAACTTTCTTGCTCAGGCCAGTGAAAAATGTCACATCTTGAGCACCACAGGCTGACCTAACCCCCATTTAGACATAGTTAGTTCAATAGAAATATTTAGTGGACCTAGCTACCGCCTTTGGGAGGGGTGGCCAGATGACATTCACTGAGAACCAGTAGGTATAGAACATCTACAGGATTGTGCTATAGTAGCAGAGCTGCAGTGCTGTAGTGTAGGCATAGCCACAGAATCTTCCTTTCTCTGATTCCTGCTCAAATTCACTCGCTTTACTAGTAAAAAGACATTGGAAGAGCAGTTTTATGGAGCGGCTGGGGTATCAGAGTCTCTGTAGATCTCCTTCTACTTTTTGTCTCTCCGTTCTGTTTAGACTGTAAGTCCTATGGGGCAGGCGTGGTCTCTTACTGTCTGTTTGTTCTGCGTTTAGCACAGTAGTGGTCCAGCCCCAGTTGAGGACTTTGGCACTACTGGAATACTACTACTGTTAGTAGTGTTTGATCTAACTGCCAGCTTTGTAAACTCAACCTGAGATCATCGAGTCAAGCTGCGTTTTCCAGCCCATGCATCATCAGTCATCATAAAACCACAGGAAAAATGGTGCTGCCTTCCATGACATCTGTGCAATTTATTACCTTCAGTGAGGTTCCACACGTGTCTTTCAGGACAGTGCAATCACACAGATGACTCTGCTGTTGGAACTCAGTTAACAGTTCTCTTGCTGACAGAAGACAGACTAGAATGCAGCTCCCTCTCTCCGGATTTATGTTGTTTCTGAGAGACTGATAGTCATATAAACCTGCTTTGGTCACAGAAGGACTGTAACTCACTCTGAAAACCTCAGCTGAGCAAAAGTCTTTGATTTTTATAGTCAATTTTCAGAGTAGGACTGCACCTGAATATTTCACCATAGAGGGGAGCCAGCTCCTGGAGTTAGTCCCAAACTAAGACTGCCCCCTGCTTTTGGCTTCCTCGCTGCAAATGATATTTTGAGGTGTCGCCTCACAAGGTGCTTTCTGTTTTTCCCCCAGGTAATTCACGTGCACTAGTGGATCTATAATCACGTGTCACATCTCATGACCCCTTTTCTGAGGGATGTTAATGATACATACTTTCGTGTCCCCAGGAATTAGAACTGTCAGCAGAGAAGGCCTAAAAATATGCTCGTTTCTTTTACAACTCAGGAGTATAAGGTGCCTGAATGTGGGATGTGTCCAATATATCAGTGTCTTTTCAACACAGCCACTGCTGTTCTCTACACCAATGGTTCTCAGCCAGGGATATGTGTACCTCTGGGGGTACTCGGAGGGTGCATTAACTTAGTGTTTCTCAACCTTTTCTATGACTAAAAAATTTAATTTATTGTATGTTCATTTATTTTTTATTTATCCTTTTTTGCACAATCATAAGTACAGTGGCAAGTTTATTGCTTTTCTTCCAACCAACCAGTTATGATTAAGTTCTTTAAAAAATGTGTTAGAATGGTAGAAAAAAGTGTGTCTGAAAATTGTAGATACTGGAGGTACTTACAATTTTTTATTTGAATAAGGGGCATTTTATTAAAAAAAAAGGTTGAGAAATACTGCTCTATACTATCCCCGTGTCACCCTGCCAGGATATCTGATCCTCTCCTTAAGCAGCTCCACTTTGAATCTCTATTAAAAATGGAAGAAAGATAGATGGATCTTCAAAGGAACTCTGTTTTAATGCTCTCCCATTGACAGGCATTACATAAATCTATATTGGTACTTAACTATGCTTTTGTTTGAAATCTCCCTAACTGGGTTCAGAATTCAGTTAAATGAGGTAATTTGGAGTGTCAAGGACAGTCACCTTAAATACAGCATATTGATTTAATCCGTTCCTTCCTTTGAACTAAGGCACAAGCCAGTGTCCAATTCATCTGTTCAGGAAGTCAGACAAGCTCCCCATGCATTTATTATTTTGCAGTGAAAGCCACAAATGCAGCACACAATGTACCATCCCTTCCTACCAAACACCTAGGTGCAAAAGTGGCCTGTAATTTTGGATACTTCGCTTTTCTGGTTGCCCAACATTGGGCACCCAGTGTCTGATTTCCAGAGATTGTGAGCATCCTCCACTCAACTGGCTACAGTATTGGCATGCAGCCACTCTGCAAAATTAATAAGGTAATGTTGGGCGCACAAATTAAGTGACCACTTCTGAAAATCTGGTCCCAAAGGCCTTTCAAATATAAAGCCACTTTTTGCTCTGTACTCTTACAACTGTGAGCTGATGTGTATGCAGCCCTTGATTTGCATGCGTACCTACCTATGCAATGGCCATGAAAATGAGGGCTTGTGCGTATACACCTGCAATTTACATGGAGGCTAGTGAATGCAATGTGACACATACACTTTAGAAAAGCTGGGGTTGTGTAGTTATCCTACAGTCAGTGAGAGAAAGGTCTTTAGACCAGGTTCTGTCTCAGTGCTTATCTCCCTGGAGCCCCAAGCTGGCAGGCCTCCAGGTTCTATCAATTCATAAAACACATACAATAATAATTCTTGGAAGCACCCTAACGGCAGTAACTTGCAGCTCCCCTACAATTCTCTTCAGTTGAACAAAATACAAACAAAAAACTGAAAAAAAATCTTCCTTGACTTCTTCAAATGGACAATCAGTTTAATGCCAGACTCCTGAATATGAGTTTCTCCAGGCCTTTCCCTAAAGTCTCACTCCCTGAACTTTACTGCTGCATTTATGTCCTTGGGAGACAGAGCCCTTGAAAACTGAGCAGGCATCAGCAGGGTGGGTGACAAATGTGGTCCTGGATGAGAATGGGACAGGCAGGAGAACTTTGAATGTTCTTCTCAGATACCACATGACAAGTCCTTGAGAGATGGGGAACCCAATAATCTTGGTGCCAGGGCTTTCATTAGCATAATACTCTTTAGTCTTTTCACTGCTAGAGTTGGACTGGGCCTGTCTATGTCACAGGGGGAGTTTGCTCTAAGACTATTTAACCTTTGCTGCATAGACCAAGTTAGAGCCTGTTTTACCAATACTATGGAACCACGTTACAGCCCTATCACAGCTGAGATCCTGACACTTCCCACAGCAGCAATACCCTTTGGGACTATCTTTCCAGCACAGGAAGAACACCAAGTTTTTTTTCCTGTCAGAGCCACTGAAGAGGGTTTCAAAGCACATTTTCATAAGGCTTCATCTGTTTTTAGAGAATTCCTAAATAAACTCCAAACCGCATTTTTATAGGCAAGAAAGGTTATAATTCAAGACAACAGCCGGCAGCGTCGTAGGAGATTAGGAATTCTCCATAATTTCTCATCTTTGAACTCGTGCATCACAGTTTTATATTCTTGATCAAGAAATCATGAGGTTTTAATTTGGACATCTGTCACTTGGGAAATGTACAAAATTGAATAGATGTAAATATTTTGTTAGCTATTAGTGTAAGAATGGTCATCTGGGGTCAGACCAATGGTTCATCCGGTACAGTATCCTGTCTTCTGATAGTGGCTGATGCCAGATACTTCAAAAGGGAATAAAGAGAACAGCGCAGTTATTGAATGATCCACCCCCATTATCCACTACCACCTTTGGCAGCTGGAGGTTTAGAGACACCCAAAGCATGGGGTTGCATCCCTGATAAGCTTGGCTAGTAGCCATTGATAGGCCTAGCCTCCATGAGTTTATCTAATTCTTTTTTGAACCCTGTTGTTCTTTGGCCTTCACAATATCCCCTGGCAATGAGTTCCACAGGTTGACTGCACTGAGTGGAAAGGTATTTCCTTGTTTGTTTTAAACCTGCTGCCTCTACATTTCATTGGGTGACATCAGGTTCTTGTATTCTGGGCAGGGTAAGTAAAACTTCCTCATCTGCTTTCTCCCCTGACCACTCATGATTTTATAGACCTCTGTTGTAACTCCGTCCCAAGGCATCTCTTCTGCAAGCTGAACAGTCTCAGTCTTTTTAAACTCTCCTCATATGGAAGTTGTCCCATAGCCCAATCATTTTAGTTGACCTCTAAAATTTTCCTGATTCTATCTGTTTTTGGAAAGAACAGGCCAGCATGCAGTATTCAAGGTTAATAGTAATATTTATTATTAATTATATTGTCGTAGCACTAGGGAGCCAGGATCCAGTTCAGCTACTTATTATAAAAACCAAACCACAACAACAAAAAGACAGTCTCTGCCCTAAAGACCTTAATGTTGTTCACTTTGAAACTTAGGTAGAGATGCTCCTCCACCCCTAGCCCCAAAGCAAACAAAATCTTGATTTTTAAATGGAATTAATGCTGGGAAAAGATGCCCTTCAGTACCCCAAAGATGCTCTGTAATTGATGTAATTGATGCTCTGTAATTGACCATTGTGTCAAGTGAGCATAGATAACAGCAGGGAACAACAAGAAGTCCTATGGCACCTTCTAGACTAACAGATATTTTGGGGCATAAGCTTTCGTGGGCAAAGACCTGCTTCATCAGATGCATGAGTGGGGGTGGGTCAGAGGAGTATGTAAAGAGTAGGGTCCCAGTAAAAGGGAGGGCCAGAGCTGACAGAGTCTATTCAGCCAGGGGGGAAATGGCCCATTATCAGTAGTATACATCAAAAGAGGAGAAAAAACAAGTCAGATCATTCAGGGGGGATGTGACCCATTGTCAGATTCTAATGTGGAAGTGTGAACTTCCAGCACAGAGAAACTTTTTTTTGTAAGGGGCCAGCCACTGCCAGTCTCTGTTTAATCCTTGGTTGATGGATTGCAAATGAATAGCAGCTCAGAGATTTCTCTGGCCATTTTATTTTTGAAATTTTTTTGTTGTAGGACTGCTACTTTTAAATCTGTTGCTGAGTGTCCAGGGAGACTGAAATGTTCTCCTACAGGTTTGTGTATGTTGCCGTTCCTGATGTCTGATTTATGTCCATTTGTTCTTTTACGTAGAGACTGTCCAGTTTGGCCAACGTAAATTGCAGTGGGGCATTGCTGGCACATGATGGCATATATTATATTAGTAGATGTGCAGGTAAAGGAGCCTCTGATGGTACGGTTGATGTTAGGTCCTGTTAGATGACAGCAGTACAAGATTATTCCATAACTATCCCCGCAAGTGGTTTTGCATTATCTTATGTCCCCTTCCAAGCTAAAGATCAGACAGGCTTTGTCCTTGCCAACCATTCCTTTTCTAACTGGCAGACACGATGGAAGCCATGAAGGAAGCTGGTGAACTTGAAGTGTAAATTCAGTGGAATTTTTGTTTCTGGTAGCATCTAGCATGAGATTGTTTAAATAAATACTGACAGATAGTTTCCCCGAAGTTAACTCCTTTTCAGCCAAAAAGACCTTAGAAAGCAACACCTCAGGCATGATTCAATATCAATGTCCCAGTGTTTCCTTCAACTTTATTAAAGGCTCCAAGAATCCAATTGGCCTCCTAATATTTTGTCCTGTATAGCAGCAGAAGCTATATCTACACTAGAAGCATCTGTCTCTAGAAGTTACCATTGGAACATCTCTTCTGACAGAACTTCTGTCAACAGATCGCATCTACACATAAAAGTGGATCTATCTTTTGACCTACTCTGCTGACAAAAGGACCCCCCAGAGTGTCTATATGGCTTTTTTGTCAACAATTTCTATTGACAAAATGGATTTGTATGTTGGTGCTCCGTGAGTTTTGTCGACAAAACCCCAAAATGCTCTAGTGTAGACGTAGCCCTAAAAGTGAAAAAGCCATGAGCGTTGTCTGTTACCATCACGTCCAAATACTTCTCAGGAATATTCAGGAATGACCAAACTGTCTGCAACATTTGGCTTACCATTTCTGCATGTGTTTCCCACTAGAAGGACTACTGTCACCCCCCGACCACGGCAGGATGACAACAACTTTCTTTTATTGTGTGGCCATTGAATCCCATCTGCTATAGCCAAGTGCAGATACCATGTAAATATTTGGTAACTGCCTTGATAGCCCCAGCTGGACTCTCATTTTTTCCTGGAAGGGATGCTCCTAAGTTATCTGATTTCCCTTCTGACTGCAGTATGAAAAGAGAGAAGGCACAGCCTGTGCCTCAGAACATGAGAAGATTCTAATGGAAACTACAATGCAACATTTTGCTGGGAAGACTGGCTATGTGTTTGAATTCAAAACAAATTTCAACTCAACTGTATTTGCTTTCTGCAAATAGTTGAGCCCTTCGGCTTTTCTAGCATGAAGATTCCCAAACAATGACTTTTTTTTTTTTTTTTTTAAGTTTTGGGTAGTCACTGAAGCAAATATTGTTTAGGCAGCATGATCCATGGAAATCTACAGAGTACTGGGCCAGGAGTCAGAAGAACTGCAGGGGCAAGGACAGGGGTGGAGAAGTGGGAGGAGTGTCTGAAACTAATTCTGCCACTGATCCGCTGTGGCACATTGGGCAAGTCACTTCACTTTGTTTTCCCATTTACCTGTCTTGTCTAGTTTGATGGTAAATTTTTTGGGGCAGGGACTATTTCTTGCTATGTATTTGTACAGCACCTAGCACAATGGGGCACAGATCTTATTTGGACCTCTGTGTGATAAAGTAATAGAAATAAAAGTAATAGAAAGCATAATATGGGCTGACCACCACAGAGTGGGTTGAAAAATTGCCAGTCAAATATAGAACTCATCATTTGCATTGTGTTTTCCGGTTACATAAGTCCTCTAGTCAGAAAAATGCAACAAATGTTATGTGAGAAGCATAATGTCTATTTAGAGTGGCATAAATTCTGGTTGTATAGTCAGATGCAAATGGCAAGTTTCTTGAAGAACTGTTTGCTGAAGAAATTCACAGATTAACATGTAAGTCTGAGAGTTATATGATCTGCCTAAGCAAATTATGAACTGGAGCTATACGGTGAAATTCCCTGAATGAAGTATTTGTTTTGACTGACACACATGATGTCATAGTAGCTTCTATCCTGCTTCATTAGAAAATCAGGTTGCGAGAGCTCATGCAAGGATGGTCCACACCTCCCAGCAAGCCAGCACAGGCTCCCTTTAGTGCAACAGAGTCAAAAGTGGGTTACAGTCGAAAGTGGATACAGAGCAAACCTACAAGGGCTAGAACCAATGTAAGAAGCAAGTAGGTGGCTAAATCTAGTGTTTTCCTTCCCTCTTTCAAAGCTGTAGGTGACCAGAGATCAAATACATGGTGAGGTGGCTCTGACATTAATTTCAAATCTGGATTCCTTTCTTTCCATACCTTTGGACATTTTGTGTCAGCACAAAGCCCCATTACTCAGGCTTTGCTGTGTTTTATAAATATGGTCCAGTGTGGAACAGAAGGTTGGGTGAATCATAGAATCATAGAACACTAGGACCGGAAAGGGCCTCGAGAGGCCATCGAGTCCAGTCCCCTGCCCCGACGGCAGGACCGACCACTATCTACACCATCCCTGATAGACATCTATCTAATCTGTTCTTAAATATCTCCAGTGAGGGAGATTCCACAACCTCCCTTGGTAACTTATTCCAGTACTTGACCACCCTGACAGTTAGGAACTTTTTCCTGATGTCCACCCTAAACTTCCCTTGCTGCAGTTTAAGTCCATTGCCTCTTGTTCTCTCCTCAGAGGCCAAGAAGAACAAGTTTTCTCCCTCCTCCTTATGACACCCTTTAAGATATCTGAAAACCGCTATCATGTCCCCCCTCAATCTTCTTTTTTCCAAGCTAAACAAGCCCAATTCTTTCAGCCTTTCTTCATAAGTCATGTTCTCCAGACCTTTTATCATTCTAGTTGCTCTTCTCTGGACCTTCTCTAATTTCTCCACATCTTTCTTGAATTGGGGTGCCCAGAACTGGACACAATATTCCAGCTGAGGTCTAACCAGCGCAGAGTAGAGCGGTAGAATGATTTCTCGTGTCTTGTTCACAACACACCTGCTAATGCATCCCAGAATCATGTTTGGTTTTTTTGCAACAGCATCACACTGTTGACTCATATTTAACTTGTGATCTACTAGAACCCCTAGGTCCCTTTCTGCTGTACTCCTTCCTAGACAGTCTTTTCCCACTCTGTATGTGTGAAACAGATTATTCCTTCCTAAGTGCAGCACCTTACATTTATCTTTATTAAACTTCATCCTGTTTACTTCAGACCATTTCTCTAATTTATCTAGATCATTCTGAATTATGACCCTATCCTCCAAGGTAGTTGCAACCCCTCCCAGCTTGGTATCATCTGCAAACTTAATAAGCGTACTTTCTACGTCAATATCCAAATCATTAATGAAGATATTGAACAGAACTGGTCCCAAAACAGACCCCTGCGGAACCCCACTTGTTATGCTTTTCCAGCTGGATTGAGCACCATTAACAACTACTCTCTGGGTGCGATTAGCCAGCCAGTTATGCACCCACCTTATTGCAGCGCGATTTAAGTTGGACTTACCTAGTTCGTCGATAAGAATATTATGCGAGACCGTATCAAATGCTTTACTAAAGTCTAGGTATACCACATCCACTGCTTCTCCCTTATCTACGAGTCTCGTTATCGTGTCAAAAAAAGCTATCAGGTTGGTTTGACATGATTTGTTTTTTACAAAACCATGCTGGCTGTTCCCTATCACTTTACTACCTTCCAAGTGCTTGCAGATGACTTCCTTAACTACCTGCTCCATTATCTTTCCTGGCACAGAAGTTAAGCTTACTGGCCTGTAATTTCCTGGTGAGTTGACCTTCTGAGGTCTCTTCCAACCCTGAATTTTTTGATTCTCTGATTGGACCCCCTCAGGAAGTGCCAGGCTCACCTCGCCCCTCACTGACATGCAGTCATGTTGGGAGTGGAATGCGATCCCACCGCACTACACTTTAAGGCTATGTCTACAACAGAGAGTTTTGTTGACAGAACCCATGGAGCATCTAGATTCCCAAGGTGTTCTGTTGACAGTAAATCAACAGAATGTGGCACTTTTGTTGACAGCATTCTGCCACTCCCCCATGAGGCAGAACCTCTGTCGACCTTTGTCGACAATCGGTTGACAGAAAGCCAATCTGGACGTTTTGGGAGGCCTTCTGTTGACAGTTGGCCATTTTGTTGAGAGAGCAGCTGAGCCAGCTGGCTGCTCTCCGTCGAGAGTGGATTGCTCTTTCGATCCATTTTGCAGTCTGGCCACAATCTGTTGACAGAAGTTTGTCGGAAGATAGATTGCTCTAGTGTAGACATACGCTAAGACATGAAAAATAGTTTTTCTATCTGAAACATTAGGGAGAACGTTTGTTTGCAGAATTTAATTACCTGAGCTGGATTTTGGCCATGACTGTGATCCATCTCTTGCAGTGCAGTGAAATCTTTAACTATCAGGAATGGCCAGAGTCTTGGTTTTTTTATCTGTAAGCCTTTGTGAGCAAACTATAGCTTGGCTCGGGGTCATTTCTTGCTAAACGTTGTCACTGCACTACTGGCAAGATGCATGTTCCCTTTACAGAGTTGGTTACAGGCTTATGCACAGGCTGTTGCTAGGTGGCAATGCACCTTAAACAAAGACATAGTACAGGCCATGGAGCCTTACAAATCACATTTAAGCTTGTGAAGTCCATCTAACCAAAGGCTTAAATTGGATTTGTTCTTTTTAAACCTTGCAGAAGGAACATTTAAATGTGCTTTTCAAGCAAGCAGCCACAAAGAACTCCTGCCCTAGGGTCTGGGTTTGCTCTTTCATAATTCCGCCCCACCCTCCGCCCCATAAAGAATCCCAGCTGAAAAAGGGGGAAAAAAATAGTTTCTAGGCCTGACCTCCTCCAAGTAACCAGCATTTTTCCATACGTTAGCCATAGAGACCATTCAAATTGGGGTTTGCTTGCTTGCTTAAAATCCTCGGATTTAGCTGTTCTGCTTTGCTCAGGGACCAAGAGATTTTTAAGATTTTATTTATAGCTGCTCATTCAGTTCACTGCTGAAATGACTGTAATAAAGCGACTCATGTTGGGATTGCAGCTGAATACACAGCCTCAACAACTGCTACATCTTTAAGCATTACACCCCATATTTAAGACACGTGTGTTCATTTAGCAGTCATAAAAACAAAGAAGTGAGCAGAATGGACTGGAGACAATGCAGACAGTTTCCCTACACCCTGCTACCCAGATCTGCAATGCACCGCAATCCTCACTGCAGCACTCCTGGCTATTTCAGTCTTGGATTCCTCTTTACAACTCTGGCAATGTGTCTAAATGCTAATCTGCATCCATTCTGGGGCCCAGTGAATTGCATCCACCAGTAAATTCTGTTGGACTATGTCAAATTGTGGCATGGTTTTGTGATCTGGTATAAAACCCCCAAAGCTTCATGTGCCCAGCTACTGTTTGACTCCAAGGCTCCAGAGGTGAGAGGTGAATCTGTGAGCACAATGTGTCTCCGTCTTTGCATTTCACCTGTCAAGATGAAGTTTTAAAACAAGGAAGAGTGTGTAGGGTTCTTTTATCACCATGGTGGTACCACATGTCCCTAATTAACATAACCCTGGAGCCCTTAACCTAGGCAAAAGCCCTACTGAAATCAATGCGAGTTTAGTCTGAGGACCCAGAATCAGACCCTTTCTATAATACAATGATGGAGTCAAGATCTGCTCCTTTGACTCTCTCTCCTGTGAAAGAGTAACCAAAGAGAAAGCTCCCAACCCCTCTCTGGTGGTGTAAAGGGGCTTAAGGAGCCAGCTGAGGTATCCTTTCACTTGCACAGGGGACCCCAGACTGAATATAGCTGTTTCAGTCAGGCCTACTTCCTATGCTCCTGCCTTCCCCTGACCCCCCCATAAGGATGTGTTTCAGGAAGTAGGGCAGAAGTGATTGTAGTAACTGGCCATAGAGCACCCATCCAGCTGGTGCAAACTAGAACATACCCGAAACTTGCTGTAAGATTAAATTAGTCCTCAGGATTGGGGGATAGGGCTAACAGGAAGCCACTGTCCCTTCAAAGGATCTAGCCCAGTGAATGTATCTGTGTTCTTTTAAATGCCCAGCTTCAAAATGGTTTCTTAACTCTCACGTAGCTAGACCTGCACTTACAAAATAAAAGCAGCAACCTCAGCATGACTTGTTCAAAACATTTATTAGTGTTTCAGGAAAAATAATAGTAGTGTGAAAAGATACAGAGCTTTGCCTAAATCCATAGACAATGTTTATAAGCTTATTTGGCTGTAAATTCTACATGAGATAGAACTAGTATGTTTTTCTCATAGAGAACTGGAATTTAAGGAACACTTTTTTTAATCATTATGTTTCAGAACTTAATTTTTTAAGATAGAACAGCATTTTTGCAGGATGAGGAGTTATTTATATATTTTCCAATAGGCATTTTACTTTTCCCAGTTTCTCTCATGGTTGATTTTCCCTTCCCTCCCCCCAGAAACAAAGCTTAAGAGAAACACTTGGGCCTTATTTTTTTAGTTAAGCCTCCTTTGCAAACAGCAGGTTTGGGAAGATTGTTGATCAAAGTGTCATATGGTGTCTAAGGGGACAGTAGAATTTTTTTTAAATGGACTTCACAAAGAATTAAGGCTATGTAGAAGTCTTGACAACATATTTGCAGTTAACATAGCCCTACTTGTTAGACGTAAAAGAAGGTTTAACAATAAATAAATGATTTGTGCTGTCAATAACATTATGGAACTGTATAAAATTATATTTACGTTGCTTTAAACAACAAAACGTACTAGTGGCATGAATATATACAACACAGGCAATGACATACGTTTAAATTACCATAGCCAGCAGTGTTTGGTTTTTTTTAAATGGAGACAATATAATAAATAGAAATGTTAAATATTTACAATAATAGCATATGTGGAATCAGTAGATGAACACAGAAAATCTTCACACAGAGGAAAAAAACGTTATGCCATATACAAAATTCCCTGCCCCCTTGAAACAATAAAGAAATGTTCATCAAATTAACAAGCTGGAGGAATATATCCTTTTCTCCATGCAGAATGAATGAATAAAAGTAAATGGTTTGCATGCTGAGGTGACATGTTGACTAAGACATTCAAGAGTGTATATATAGCACTGTATGTTTGGTTCTCATAGATGAATCAGAACTTTAATGAGAAAGAGAGAGAGGAGCTTAATGGAATTAAGCAAGAATATTAACTTGATAGTAAGTCCTTTCTGCTGTCATGGTAGGGTTCTCTTTTTGGTTAGAGCTTGTTCTTTTCTATGCCTGTCTGTCATCATGAGGCAGGGGGATGCCTGTGAGTTCAGAGTGAGGGAGACCACTTTCCTATGGCATCATCACAGCAAGACACTTCGTTTTGGAGTAGGGAGGGTGCAAAGGAAACCACTGCAAGTGGTATATGTGAACTGGCATTAGGTAGGGATCTAGCCCCTTTGACTGGCAAACTCTGTGTATGAGCCACAAATCACCACTAATGTAAGTGGATCAGTCATCTTGTCCATGTACTACGAGGAACCTGCCTGTTCCTCAAGGGCTTCTGGCCTGATCGGATTTCCCAATGAGGTTAGATAAGAGTTTTGTCAAACAATTCAGTGAGAGGAGGATCAGTATCTTTTTTGTTCAAGAGGTTGATGGCTGCAGAATGGTATAACTCATCATGTTAATGGTTGTGTCTTGCTCTCCCCCAACCCCCGAGATTTACCCCCAGGACTTGTACTGAGAGTAATGCCCAAGATTCTGCTATGGGATATACACACAAAGCTCTCACCAAAGACACTGGGAGATGCCTACATGTACCCAGAAGCAGAATGTGACTCAGTTGGAGTTCTGGCTAAATCCCACGTGGTGGTAATCCCCGCCACTCCCACCCAGTGACAAAGACAAATGTCAGCTCCCTATGCAAGTTCAGTCTCTAGCAAACTGCCTTCGCATCTGACACCAGGCCTCCTGCAGCAAAAAGCCAGGGCTCTCATCTTCCAGGTGATACTGTCTTCCAAGAAGGATCACCCTTCCCCCATGGAGGTTACTAAAAATCCCACCCCTCTTTGCATTTTGATGTGATAACCAACTGTTTAAGAATAACATCCTAGGATAGGTGTTTGCAGTAGTGCACCTTTAGGATCACAACTGCATACGGGGGTAAGAGAGGTGGCACCCTAGCTTCTCACCCTAACTTTAAATCACTCAGGAAGATTCAGCTCTCCAAACTCTTCTCACCCATCTGCATCCCACACATTCTGTGGGGTCTGGAGGTCACTCCCCTGCAGACGAGTTGTAAAAGGAAAGTTAATCATCTATGACTACCCCATAATCTTTTTTGTCACGTTGATAAACTATGGCTCGTGGCCACCTTTAGAACACTGTGTCTTTACAATCTTGCAAACTCCATAATGCTGCTTCCAGAGATGATTGAGGGGACAGATCTTCAACAGGTCCTCACAATACTCCTGAACCCCACAAAGCTAACAGACACACCTGTTGTTTGTGCCTGAGCCCCACATTTTGGGTTGCTCACAAGTGGGAGGCTGCAGCAGCAAATCCTTCTTGGGTGGGTGGGGTACAGCTGTAGGTTCTAAAAAAGGACATGCTTGAGGTCTTTGAAGGTCTGTGGAAAGTGTGCTTATTCGGATGCTAAGCAGGGAATAATGGTCAAATTGACTTGTTTGGCAGCTGACTGCTTAGGCTCTGGATATCTTGGAGTAACTGGATTAAAAAGTTAAGCAGTGGTTAAAACACATACAAGGGAACACTTAAGCCAGGCAGTGTCACCCTGACAGGAACAATGGCTCAGGACTTATGAGAAAATGACATCACTCAAAACAGCAAACTCCCTGTGCAATAAACTGGACATTTATTTCATGCAAGTGTCACAGCAGCCCACCTTGAACTCTTACATTCACAGCCGGGGCAGAGACAAGCCCCCTTGGGAACTCCACCATCTGCTTGGGGATTGCCCCTTAAGCATCATGGAGGTGCTGAGCTGTGAATGGCCAAAGTAACATCTGGCTGAGGCCTCCCTGCAGAACCAATCAACTGAAAAAGAAAAACGCAAACAATAGCCACTTGTTCTGTTGTTTTTGAAGGGGGAGGGATTTAAATTTTTTGTCTCACTCACTGGTTATGTGAACACGAGTTCCCTGGTTGAAATCAATAACCCAGAACCACTGCTCTCCCTTTGCTAATCTATACACTATCACAGAAGTCCACATATCCCACAATGCCCTGTGCTTGACATCACCCCTCTGAATGGTAGAGATTTTGGAATGTCCATAGATAAGAAGATGGACTCAATGGAGGGAGTTTTGGTGGAGGGGGAGGGTTGGGTTGGTGCCTCCTTTCACCTTCGGATGTCGGAGAAGTCAGACAATTCTTCTGCCCGCTCTATGAGCCCATGTGCCCCTTTGGGGCTGTGAGCCCCAGCTTTAACTCGGGGATGGGTGTTGAAGTGAGCCCTACTGCCTCTTTCCCCCTTGGCTGCTCGTGAACTCTCCCTGTGGTCAGACTCGGGGTGTACCAGTATGTCCCCACGGCTGGTTGAGGATTTGGTGGCTTCTCCTGGCTTTTTCTCAGGACCCAGCATGGAGTCAGTGTGCACAGCTGAGGTGCAGAAGCTTAGGATGGAGCAGAGGCTTCCCCAGTTCTGTTCACACTGGGCTTGGATGCTTCTGGTGATAGCCTTTTTCACTTCGTCCCCGCACGTCAGCAGGATGTTCACCAGGTCGACATATGGCCTAGATGTAAAGAGAGAGCAGAAGGGGAAGTTGGTTACACATCAGCAAGTGTATGTGAAGTCACTGTGCCTCATTCTCCTCTTGTTTACCCGACAGCATCTGCATGAAGTTGATTGTGTTTGCTAGCTAGTGGTCAGATGCTGTAGAAGCCTTAAGTGGAGCACAGTCGTTCCCTCAGCTGGTAGCTACTCTTGCTAAGTGTTTATGTCTCTCCTGTTACTGCAACTGAGACTTGAGTCCTTTGGCAGCACCTCCACCAGGTGAGCACTAATGTCTCCTCTGGCCCCCAGCTGCATTAGGCGTAACTTCCACAGAGACGTGGCTTGCTGGGGTACGACAGGCAACAACAGCAGAATGCTGAGTTGTCTAGTGGACAGAACAAAGAATCAAGAGACCAGTGCTGCAGCTTGTGTAGAACCAACAGTGCTAATGCATTTAAGCACAAAAAGGTGGGCTAGGTGGACTCTGATCAGTAAGTGGCATGCTTGAGGGTAGTTCACCCTTTTGAGGAGTTGTATCCACTATGTGTTACCCTTCCTATCCGGCCCCTCTAGGCCCCACATCGATCACAAAACACTAGAACTGCAAGGGACCTCAAGAGGTTATTGAGTCCAGTTCCCTGCACTCACACTAGGACTAAATACTGTCTAGACCACCATCCCTGAAAGGTGCTTGTCTAACCTGCTCTTAAATATCTCCAGTGATGGAGATTTCACAACTTCCCTAGGCAATTTATTCCAGTCTTTAACCACCCTGGCAGTTAGGAAGTTTTTTCTTATGTCCAACCTAAACCTCCCTTGCTGCAGTTTAACCCCATTGGTCCTTGTCCTATCCTCAGAGGCCAAGGAGAACAATTTCTCTCCCTGCTCCCTGTAACCCTCTTTTAGGTACTTGAAAACTGCTGTCATGTTACCTCGAAGTCTTCTCTTTTCTAAACAAAACAAGCCTACTTCTTTCAGTCTTCCCTCATAGCTCATGTTCTCTAGACCTTTAATCATTCTTGTTGCTCTTCTCTGGACCTTCTCCAGTTTCTCTACATCTTTCTTGAAATGTAGTGCCCAGAACTGGACACACTACTCCAATTGATGAGGCCTAATCAACGCAGAGCAGAGTGGAAGAATGATTTCCTGTGTTTTGCTCACAACACTCCTGTTGATATGGGCTGGAGAGTTGCAGCAATGTGCTGGGCAGTGCTTTTGGGTACCATAAGCACAAAGCTTTATTTTTAAATGCAAAACAAAACAAAAAAACATGTAACAGCAGCAGACTGGGCAGCCTTCACTCCTGCATTTATTCAGGCTCTGTCTATCCTACAGCATCTGCGTTGCTGTAGTCCTTCTGGTGAAGCCACTCTAAGCTGACAGGAAAGAGCTCTCCCACTGGCTTAATAATTCCAGCTTCTGTCCACAATGTAAATGATACCCAAGTAGTTTGCAGTGCAGGCCTAGTCTCAGGCTAACTGATTTTAGAAGAGTTAGGGACAGAATGTACATATTATATGACTGAATCCAAACCTTGTCAGAGTAGGATTTTGCCTGCTGATACTTCCCTGACAGGTAAGAAATGAACCCTACACCTGACTTCTGCAAACTTTATTCGCTTCTACAAATTCCCGTCATTAGTAACTCTGAGGGAAGTCTACTGGACAAACCTGGCCTGACCTAAGTAGATGCTTATAATGTCATTGAGACTGCAGTGGTGGGCATGGTAAAAATACCTAGATAGTGTTTCTCCAAAGTCCTGTCAGAACATTTGCCACTGACCTAATGCTCTGTGACTGTGCATATTTCAGCCAGGCCCCGCTTCTGTCTCCTTCCCCATCTCCTCCTTCTTAGTCCTCAGCTTAGATAAATGACCTTAAAAATTAATCAATTCCCTTCCTATGTGATCCATCAAGCTCCTAAAATATCTAATTACAGAAAATTGGCTTGCAAAGTCATACCATTTAATTGAAACACTACTTTTTCTCATTACTCATAATACTCTATACAACAGTAACCAAATCTTGCACCTCAGGGCATAAACCAATCATCTGCCTCGGTAAGGGAGGAATTTCCCCACCCAGTGAATAGCGTTTCGCAAAGGCCTAGCATTTCTCTGGGTTTTATCACTTTCATTTGTCTTCATCTGAAGCTTCAAGTTTCTGCTTTTGCTGCAAGTGGGACCAATGGACTACAGATTTAAAGCACGGTTTATCACCATATTACCTAGGCTTATATTCTTCACCTTTTTTTTTTTTTTTTTTTGCTAATGGGGTCACTAAGGTATTAAATGATCTATTATCTCCCATCCAACTGAGGCAGATGACAAGTGATTCAAAGCCTTTGGGCTAGCCTGAGAGTATGGGCAGAATATTTATCACACTTGGCACCCATTCACCATCTGGAAAATCTATAGATGGTTTGTATTTTCAATCTGAGTCACGTCCTGTGGTGTTGCATTTACATGATGCAACATGACCAGTGAATGGATGAAGCCCAATTATTTGCAAAGTGTCAGGAAGGGCAAGAAGTATGTTAGAATACTTGCAGGGGCACATCTGCTGGTATCACCAGTAAGTGCTAGGTAGGGCAGACAACAGTTCTGCTATAAGCAGGCAGGCAGGCTGGGAGAGCCCAGAAGGGTAATGTAATTAGAAGTCTCTAGTCAAAGGAACCACCTGATTTCCCATGATAGCTATCTTCAGCGACCCAATTCAGCCTTTGTGTAAGCAGGACAGCCCCACTGATTTCAGTGGTGTGCCCACCTTTCTTACAGTAACCAGGGTTGAAGCTGGCACATGGAGTGGTGCCGACGTCATCTTCTGTGGACATCCAGTTCTGGGTGCTGGATGAGTCCTGTACCTGAAGCTAACCACTTGGAACAGGCAAAGTAGACCAGATGGCAAAAGGAGAAGTAGCAAACTAGGACAGGAGAGGGATGAAAGTACCAAGATTTTATTCTGTTGCTAAACTACAGTTTGTCTGGAATAATTAATCTCTGGGGTTGCAACTTCTTTGAGGGCAGTTGTGTAAAAGACTAAAGAACTCATCATTGGATTCTTGACTAGAGTGGTCTGCTGTTTTTTTGTTATTTGGATCATAACAAGTCCTGGAAATGCATCTGTTCTGACCATTTTCACCACTGTAATATAAAAATATATCCAAACCTCCCTTCTCCCAGTCTGCTCCCCAATGGGCGTCCTTACTGCCCACGAGCTGTTTACATGTGAAGAGAAAATGGTCCAAATAATATGGCAAGTCTGCTCATTTTGAAATAGCACAGCTGGCAAGAATGAACATCAGTATTGTGGTCTCAAGTTTTGTCTTTTATCTGAAATGGGAATTGCGATGGGACAGGATGTGTTCTTTAACACACCTGTCACATTAACCAGTGAGAATTTTACTGACATCCATATAAACATGGACTTTGGCTTGACAAAAATCATCTGAAAAATGGTGGCAAATTTTCCTGGTGTACAGTTCGAAGCCTTTGTGTGTCCTTTGCGGGTGTTCACAGCCTGCTAGCTCTCTGAGGAGTGCCTCTTCCTCATTCCTCTTTCACTTCATCCCACTTTGCTATCTTGCCTACAGGATAGCTGCCACCTACTGACCTGCACAAAACATAGGGAGTCAAAAGACCTGGGTTTGGGCCCATTTCTGCCTCCCACATGCACATTGGCTCATGGCAAGTTCACTAAGTTCAAAGTTTTTAAAACTGGTCCTGATTTGGGAGGTCTCTATTTTGGAAACCCAACTTGGGATAGGCAGGGCCTGATTTTCAGGGGTGCTGAGCATTCTGGTATGGCTATGGTCTGAAGAAGTGGGTCTGTCCCACGAAAGCTCATCACCTAATAAATTATTTTGTTAGTCTTTAAAGTGCTACTGGACTGCTTTTTTGTTTTAACAGTGCTAAATTAAGTTAGCTGAACAGGATGGAGATGTACCAAATTGGGGGCACAGAAACTGAGGCCACTTTTGAAAATTTTGGGCTGACCTACTCTGTAAAAAGGGGATTTCACCTTGGCAAAGCCCTCTGCTCTTATGGCACTTTTCATTTACAGAGATCAAAAGTTTTATCTGCAGACAAGCACCTGTCCATTTAGAGCCTGTTAATGCACCTCCTGAACAATATACCCTCTAACTTCTTCCATCCATATGCAGAATAAGTTTTGTTACGTGCATCAAGGCTTGTGTTAATGTGCACCAGCAACAGAAATACATGCTGCCAGCTGCTGAAAGTTGAGGGTGCTCTGCTAATCAGCTGGGTGGCACCTGAATCATTCCTGGGCAGTTGCCCAAGTGCACAGCAGAGAGGGAACACTGCTCCTGAAATGTCAGTGTGGAATGTGATGTGCTGCTTCCCCTCACTATCCCAGAAGAAACCCAGCATGCTGGCGCCTCCTATCCCCTGTTACCAGGACAATATGGCAGTGGCAATGCAAAATACTACTATGAGGATACCAGCTGTGCTACTGGATCCCAGTCTCACGAAGGCCCATGCTCATGGAAGGAATGGTGCTTTCAGGGAGCCATGTTCACTTTAATATAGAGTAATTAAAGATTGAATAAATTTGTGTCACTGCTGCACTCTCCTTAAGCCTAACCTGGCGTTTAAGGGTGGGATTTTCAATGCAACCTAAGGAAATCAGGCTGGGATTTTCCAAGGCATTGGTGCTTAAGAGTGCAACACTCAGACTTGCTTTAAAAGTTGACCTGCTCCCTTTCCTGACCTGTAAAATGGGGATAATAATACTAACCTCCTTGGTAAAGTACTTTGGAATCTTCTGATGAAAAGTGCTAGAGGACAGATGGGTGGTATTATCTGTTATTGTCTATGGGTTTGGGTGAGTTGGTTATTCAATAAAGAATGATAAGTCACTCAGGTATGGTAAAAAGATGGTCATTGGTTATCCTTCTGTCTGCCTGGGTAGAATTTCCATCCGCAGAAAAGCATTCCCTCATTTTTACAGCAGCAACTGAAGGGAGGGTACAGATGACAGAAGTTTGGGCCTGATTTATTCCTGCAGTTTGGTGGTTTAGATGTCTTACTATTCCAGCTACACCAGCCATTCACTGCAGGTGCAAAATGTACTCTCAAAAGAGGCAAACTACCAAAAATCTAGATTCTGATATTCCATTTTGCATGCACATGTGGCCCTCCACACTTGCTTGAGAAGCTTACAGGGTTGATGTGAACCAGGAACATGGGAGACTTTCTTTATGAAAGTCCAGTTCAGGGATCAGCAACTTTTCTGAGGCGGAGTGCTGAAATTTGGCCTTTTGACCTCTATGTACAGTCTGAGTGCCTGCAATACTTTTTAAAGTCACTAATAGTCCAACTTACAACAGCTTCATTAATACATACATAAAGATGCAGAGCTTTACCGATAGATGGTGGTTGGTAGAGTTAGCTGGTCTTTTGTTAATCCACAGGTGGCATAGCTTTGCGCAAGCTTCCAGCTGCATGGGTGGCGTGCGGAGTAAAGCTGAGCTCCTGCCTCAAGTGCCATACAAATCAGCTCACGTGCCGCTCTTGGCACATGTGCTGGGGGTTGCTGACCACCGGTGTAGTCAATTTCTATGAGTAACCTCAACAAGATATTTTAGGTATATGACTACTTTGGAATTTCATAAAGCAGATCAGAAATGGACTCCAATTAACCTTCAAGCAAGATTGTTGTTTGGATGAGGGGAAGAGTAGGACAGCTCCAAATACCTGGGGCTAATCTATTTATTTACAAAAGAATAGAACTGTAGTATCAAATTATATGTACCTAGTGTAAAAACCATCTTAACCCCTTCATTGATGTCTTCCCTTTTCTTTGGTCCATTTGTTTTCTCTTTTAGAATATAAGGTCTTGCGGGCACAGAATGAGCCTTCTTTTTGTTTGGAAAGTGCTTGGCCTGTTCTTGGTATTTCTGAAAATAAATGTCATTACCATGAAAGAAAAATGTTCCCCTCCCATGGTCACGTTCCTGTAAGATAATACAGGTTGAACCTCTAATCCGGAGCCCTCAAGACCTGATGTGTGCCAAATGAGAGAATTTGTTGGACCACAGGAGGTAATGCTGTCTAGCAGTGTTACCAACACTTCCATTGCTTACTGGGTCTTAGAGACATTTAGGGGCAAAATAGAGCTAAATAACAGGACAGAACACTGGGAGCCAAGACTGGTGGCTTGAAACAAACTTTATGGGACCATGGGAAACACAGCTACACTTGTGGTAAGTGGTCATCCAGCTAAATAAAATCATGCCAGACTATGGAGTTTGCCAGACAAGAGAGTTCCGGATTAGAGCGGTTCAACATGTACTCATTTTTGTAACAATGTTGTACAACCACATGCCTCATGAGGTGAAATGCTTCCTTCACCCACACCATAGTACTAGGCCCCTTGCACACTCACACTTACTCATGCTGCAGCAGGTCTTTGAAATGAATCATATCCACAATGACTTGTACGTTCTCCTTGGCAGCAGAGCAGAGGTCATGTTTCAGGTAGCATTCCCGCTGTAGCTGGAACACCATGTCTTTAATGGCAGGGCACTTGCGACTGATGCAGCTGAATTTGTGTCGCAGGGCATGAGCCTTACACTTCAGAGCATCTTTAATGAAGGATTTTCCCTGAGAAGACAAGAAACAGAATAGCTCTGTATTTGTGTCTGTTAAGCACAAAAAGTGACCTACACTTAACTTGCCACTCCTACATATGACAGTGTCAAGAGTTATCTGACTGCTAAGGCCATTGGTTTTACTTCTTTGCTTCTAAAGGCCTCTTCTGTTGACAAAACTCTGTAGTATAGACCCAGCTGAAGAGTAAGGGAAGCCAATGAGAGCGCCCATCAACCCCCCACAGCGTGGAGCCGGTGGTAACTCGACATAGGGACCTCAACCGCAACTATGGTATTCATGTAGCTGGAGTTGCGTACCTTACGTCAACTTTCTGCTGCAACGTAGATATAGCCTAAGTGCTCTCCCTCTAACACAGTCCCATTCCTTTCTGGCTTTGGAAAGAAAATAGGTTTCATTTCTTGACAACAGCCATCCCAACTTACTGGTGTAATTTCATTCCTAGTCTTTAACCATAGCTGACGTTGGGCTTACCTCACTGATGTGAATGACCAAATTGCTTTGCATCTGCAGGACCAGGAAGGAAAACTGATTTTCCTTATCAGATTGCAAAGTTCACATAGCTTTTATATAAGCATTCTCTATTCCCTCTAGCAAACCACTAGCTTCAGTGTTTCCCACTTCCTCACAAAAAAGGGTCCCCAAATCAATGTTACCAACAACCCTACAATAACATCTGGATAGTTGTGGCTGCTGAAGGGAACACGTTTCAATTTTAAGCTCCCACAAAGGATTACAGAACAAAAAAAGCAGTCCTGTAGCACTTTAAAGACTAACAAAATAATTTATTAGGTGATGAGCTTTCACGGGACAGACCCACTTCTTCAGATCTGGAAAATTCTGATCATATCTGAAGAAGTGGGTCTGTCCCACAAAAGCTAATAAATTATTTTGTTACTCTTTAAAGTACTACAGGGCTGCTTTTTTGTTTTGTGAAGATACAGACTAACATCACTATCTCTAAGGGATTACAGAGAACAGCACAAAAGAAAAGGTCTTTTAAAGACAATTAAGGCTATTTACGCAATATCCCTTTAATCATCTTCCCTGCTCTCCTCATATGGCTTTACAGTGCATGCCCATCTCTATTCTTTCTTCCTTCCACCTTTAGATATTGTAGCCAGTCCTATTATATATGTATGTCACAATTCTCCTGGCAACTATGCAGCTTTTCTTCTCCTTGTTGAGTGATAGCTGGATGGCAGTGATCTTGTGTTGTCCCATTTTTAATCACCCTCAGGCAGTGTTCCCTCTATTTTTTCCATCAATGTGTGGAATAAGTTTTGTTATGTGCACTGGGGCATGTGGATGTGCACTAATGAGCGAGGCAGCACTTGAATCGCTCCTGGGTGGTCACTGAGAGCACTGGCCTTAAATTATGCTGGCAAATAGGTGTTTTGTGGTCAGTGGTGCAATTTCTGCTCTCGTTGACTGATATCAGCTGTTATGACAGGGTCACACAGATTGAGAGCAATACACACATGCTCCCCACCAATTGAAGTGCTGTGCCAATGACCATTGCTTTCCATTACAAGCATCGGGTTTACTTTTTTGATCTTGCATTCCGTAACATACACGCATAGCACAGCAGACATCAACTAAATACTGTGCATACGCAAGACTTCTTTTTAAAAAAATCCTAGTGTCACATTTGTTTTCTGTTGGGGTAAGGAAGAGAGACAGTTACATGTGACACTACAAATAGCTGTGTCGCATAATACATTTCTAGAACTTGCTCAGATAAGGCCAGTAAAAGAAACCAAAGAGAAGAGAATAAAGTCACTGGGAATTTCACAAGTACTGTATATTTTAAATGACAATTTATTTCCATGGAGCCCAGTGTCTTTGCACTAAATTAGAAACAATCTGGATGTAAAATAGCTGCTATTCTCTATAAAGATATGAGCATGTCCAATGGAGCAATTATTTGCTGGCTTTCATGCAATAATTTCACATATGTGTTTGGTTTTCCCATGGCTTTATTTCCACAAACTCTTTGTTGGTTAATATATAATGGGTAAAATAAGAATATCTAATTATCATTCTCTGGCAGCTGTCTGGAAACTAAGATTCAGATTTTCAAAAGATGCCGAGAGGATCTGGACACACAGTTCCCATCAATTTTAATGGACATCCAGATCCTTTATGTATCTTTGCAAATCTCAGCCTAAAATCTCCAGCATGGGGGAATTTGTTTTTCTGCTAGGTCTGCTCCCATGGCCCTACTAAACAGAACAGCTGGATCTGCAAGACAGCTCTGCTTTCTACTATGCTGTATAAAAAGTGCCATTAGGCCACAGCTGGGTGGCTTCAGCAAAGTTATACTATAAACTGCATGTGTCAAGCCAAATGCCGCTGGCCCATCGTAATGTTCCCTTCTCTCCACAACTGAAATGGGAGAATAGGTTTACAAGACATAATAACAGGATGCTTCAGTGATGTGTAAATGGTCTGGGGAGAAAATGAAGGAGACAAACTTAATACCGCACACTGCCTAAAGAATGTATTTTATTGTCAGTGTTTGAGCCAAAGGACTATCTGAATACAGCAGCTTCTGGATATGCCTATGTTAGTTGTGTGTAGTTCTGTGAAAGTAATTTAATAAGCACACACTGGATAAAATTTGCAAACGCGCCTGAGTGACTGGGGAACCTTAGTCCAGTTTTCAGAAATTCAAATTTTGAAACAGAATTTAAGCCCCTAAGCCACTTAGGTGGTTTGGAAAAGTATATCCATCAATCCCCTGGAATTAATTTGATCGGATTTGCATAGGGAATGTTAAAGTGGGATACCTTAGTCTACAGTGAGAGATTTTTAGCATCACAGATGCAGGTGTTA
Organism: Carettochelys insculpta; assembly: GCF_033958435.1. Classification (NCBI taxonomy): domain Eukaryota; kingdom Metazoa; phylum Chordata; order Testudines; family Carettochelyidae; genus Carettochelys; species Carettochelys insculpta. The sequence goes on from NC_134151.1 coordinate 17,347,757, forward strand.
TTTAAATAATAAAATGGTACATTCAGAACAGTCTGCCCCAAAGAACTTACGATATTTCAGCCTATTGGCAGAACACCCATTGGTGTTAATAGGCTCAACCCCACAGTCCTTAATGAATGCAACAGGAGCTTTGTCTGAGGGAGGACTGCAGGATCCATTCATGGCATCGCCTCTCCATTTTTGCTACCGGAGGTCCGCCAAGTAAAAATGCTTAGGTGGAGGTACAGCTTAGTATGCTGTTACATAATGTTTCCAAAGACAGCTTAAACACGATGCATACATCATTCGATTTTTGAGGCCTGATACAGCACTAAGACAAAGGGAGTTTCTCCATTGAATTGCATATGAGCAGAACGAATCAAGCCCTTGGTTGTATGCATCCAAGTCTCAATAAAGGAAATGGGAATTGGATATGCATAAGAGCAGATTTTATCCTTGAATAAAGCCTTATTTTAAAGATGTATTTAAAAACAATAAAATATAGCATCATCTGGGCATTTCACTTTTTTCCCCCCACTTTTTGATTACCTGGGCATCAAATTTTCCAGCGTTGTGTAGGAAAGTCATGCAGATTTCATGTAAGCCTCGGATCTCACACGAGTTGTTTTCAAAGCATTCAAACACTCCACATCCCACATCGCCAGCATTAACCAGGCAGTGCTGGATTTCAGCTAAAATGACCATTGATTATGGTTAATTTGTACAAATATTCAGAAATAAGGGTGTGGGGAGAAAGAAGAGTTATTTTGCTAAGATCATCAGTTCAAAAGAAAAAGCACAAGACAACAGTTACTGTACCCACACAGCCTATCTATTTTTGCAGCAATTAGAGCAACATTCACATGCATTTTGTTATGACTATGAGATCCAAAAAGTAAATGCTGAATCCGCTCCACTTACATCATAGCTCTATTTGCTTGAAAATGGCTATTATTTGAATCTTTTGGTGCCTATGATGACCTGGTCTACAATTGGTACTCTCTCAAAGTCCCTCATTAACTTAAATGGGAATTTTGCCTGAGAGAGAACTGCATGATCAGGCTAGAATTTGTTGTGTCTGGTACTCTGAACTAGAGTCTAGTGCCTAGCACAGCTCTTGTTACTGACTACTGGGGCTTCAATCCTGCTGTCTTGGAAATGAGTGGCAGAACTTCCCCTAAATTTCAATGCGGGACAGAGCCTCTTGTGGCCTGAGCCCAGCTCCCCCCAGCCAGCCTCCTAATGATCCAAAAATTCAGATTATTTGAATGCAGCAGTCAAATAGACCTTTCAGCCCCATGCATACTGAATCCCTTATTTTTCCCTTCTAAACTTTGTGCCATAGTGAAGCAAATAATATTTTATTTCAGACACTGGACAAACACCTTCAAATCAGAATCTTAACAAGGCTGCTCCTTGCCCTTCAGTAAATCTGCTGCCAGAAAGAAGAAGGTTGCTGAGAAGCTGAAGGATGAAGTCAAATAGGGGCAGCTTTTAAAGCAGAACTGAGGATGCTAAGAATTTGTTGTGTTCATTTTACTAGTGGCACCTTTAATTAAAGCTCACTTTGGGGAGCTAGCCTAATTCCTCTCCAAACCACAGCATGTCTGAGACATCTGCAGCCTTTCCTCTTGACATGTTGCCATCTGAAATCCCTCACAGCAACTTTAATTTTAATTTGCTTAGGACAGAGGGGAGGGGAAAAAACCGGTTGATGTAAAAGTGCTGAGTTAGGAGACAATGTAGTGTGTCTTAATATATCATAAAAAGAAAAAAAGTGTGTGCAAATAAGGACACAATGCATTAGTTTTTTCTTTTCACAGGACCACAAACTCCTCTCTGATGTGGCGGGCTAGTGAAATTCGGGGGCGGGCAGAAAAGGCCACCCGAGGTTTTGCAGTTACAAACCCCAGACGAGTGGGAAACTAGTTAAGCAGGGCACCCTGACACTGCGTTATTTCCACGTGGAACGCTGCACCCAGAGAGGTCCCAAAGCCGAAAGGGAGCTCTTTGTCAGGCGTTGTGTAACTGCATCTTGGTGTATTTGGATCTGGACGCCCAGCTGTAATGCTTCTGTTGGCACTGGGATGCAGACGGTTTGCGGATCACATGTCCTGGCTCCCAGCGTGCTGAGAACTGCACAGTGCCGTGATTCACATGTGGCAGTCCGTAATGGGCAGTCGTGCATTCCGGCTCGTGTGCGTGCGTCGGCAAGGCTCGCAGCACTGAGACGGTTAAAAAAAAAAAAAGTCGGCGCGAAAGGGGGAAAGCGTGCAGCTCCCGCGCGCTCTTTCCGTGCCTGGGAAAGGAGCCAGGAGAGTGCACGCCTCGGCTCTCTCCGCCAGGCAGATAATACACCAAAAGGCAGGTTTCATCATTACTTAGTTCTCGGCGCAGGGGCAGGGGAAGCAGAAGCAGAAGCAGAAGCAGCAGCAGCAACAGCACCCCCCGCCCCGGTTGAAATGTGTCTTTAGGAAGGAGAAACCTTCTCGTTAGAGGAAATCTAACCCCGGCTCACACGGCGCCTCCGGGCTCAGAAATCGCCTGCCTCTGATCCGCGGCAGTTCCACGTTTGCCGCCGGATTGGTTACAATGAAAGGACAGACGCGGGCTGCTTTGCAACGTGCGGGGACGGCCGCGGCAGATCTCCGGGTCCGTGCCGCGAGTAATTACAGCGGGAACAAAACTCGCCCAGTCACGTGGGATAACCTCTCAGGTGTCGCTGATCTGATCCCTGGAAGGATTTCATCACTGGTGAGCAGAGATCAAAGGCAGCGAGCGGCTTGTCTCTGCGAGCCAAAGGACAGCACGTGCTTGGCTCGCTGGGGCTCCAAAAGTCATTAGGAGTGAACTCTTGCCGCCTCATGATTTACGTTTGATGGTCTCACACACACACACAGAAATACATGTCACGATGCACATCTAGATACCCGATACTCTGTAAATACAAGGCAACGACACCCCTTCGCTACCACTGCTTCCTCCCTGCACAATAGCGAACAGCGTCTGGATTTCCTTCGACCTCCCCCCACTCCTTTGAGACCACATACCTGTGTTTTGCAAAGACAGCCGCCCTTTCTGCTGGGGGGCTCTATCCTGGAGCCCTTCCGGCGGGTTGGTGGCTTCTGTGCCCCAAACTGGATCCAAACTTGCAAAGACCAAAGCCAGGGTAACTAATTTACTGACCCGCTTTGCACACATGGTCCTGATTGCAACCCCACCGTGGAGACCTTTGCGGGTTTCCCGCCTCTGGTACTTTCCAAAGGGTGTATAAATGGAGGCTACTGCGCGTCCTGTAATCTGCCCGCTGGATAGCATGTGATCTGGGCTGGTGCAAGTGCTGAAAGTGGCCAGAAAGGGAAAGGATGGTGCCTCAAATATCCCTGGAAGCTCTCGTGTCACTTGAATGAAGGAGTCGAGCAGGTGTTGTCCGCCAGCCCGGCCAATCGTAGCCTTGTCCCCCTCTGACTGCACGCATAGTGGGCAGGGCTTGTTCGAAACTACTACACGCCGTAGAACAAATTGTCGAGGGAACTTGCATCAGCAGGTTGCAAACTACAATAGTGATCACGCGCCACTAGGAGAATTTGAACACGAGCCAGTTAACATCTTCTGTCTCTGCAGGAAAATCTCAGTCTCTGCAGGTGATTAAGCAGCACCAGGAGGCGGAGAAAAGCGGGGGGTTCTGGGGTCCAGCACACCTCCGTTTCTTCTTCCCTTTGGTGCTCAAGAATGCTTTGAACATTTAAGCACGTGGCCGGATCAGGGATCTGTAGGGGAAGCTGCACTATGCAACGATGATTAGAGTACGGGGGGGACAGGGGGTTCCCAGGTGAGCCACTGGACTAGGGTACGTAGTCTTTGCCAAATGACATATCTCTAACTCCCCCCTTTTCCCTACTTCCTTAAAGCGGGAATTCCTGTACGGTTTAACCGCTGGCGCTGTGCACTACAGCCCTTGGCGTGCCCGCCGGGAGCCCCTCGGCTTGGTTCCTACCCTGGGAGCAGTGCACGTTGATGCGTGCTCAGGGTGGAGTGCAAAAACACCTCTGAGTTGTTACAATCCTCCCGTGCGTTGCAGCAAGAAGGAAGTCCCAGGGATCTTCCAGTCACTGATCACCAGGGCGGCTTCTGGGCTGGCAACCAGAATGCAACTTCAGTCTCCTGTAAACACACGCTGCCGCATTTCCAGCCCTGCCCGCCTCCGCGCTTCTTTGCCTTTCAGTTTGCATTTCTCGGCTGGCTTGCTTGACTCCTTGGCGGCACTCACGGCTTGTCCCCCAGGAGGTGGAACACCGCCTCCCGCCCGCCTCCTTAAGCTTGCCCGGGAGAGTCACTGGGGCCTCCCGGGGCTTTTCCGCCCGCGGGGCTGATCAGAACCGCCGCTTGCGAGATTTGACTGAAAACGCTCAGATCGTGGACTCGGGCAGCTGTGAAATAAGTTGTCTGAGACGCTCCCCCACCCCGATGGTATTTTATTTTGCATCTTTGAAGAACCCAGCGGAGATTTACTGGGCCCAATTCTCCATCCTCCTCGGGGGGGGGGGGGGGACGGACACACACACTCCGTGGGAGCTGCGGGCGCTTAGCTGGCTTCTATCGCACGGCCCTTTTAACCCGGGCCCGATCCTGCAGTGCGCGCCTTGCGCACCCCCAACGCCTTTCAAGAGTGGGGTGCCTCGGGAGCGCTCGGGCGGCCAGAGAGAGAGAGAGAGAGCGGAACCGCCGTTCACACGTCCCAGTTGGGCACCCGCGGCTCCCAGCCTCGCTGGAGGGGGAAGCCTCCAGCAGGTGATCCGCGCAGAGGGGCCCGGCAGGGCTCCCCCGAGCTCCAGCTGCGGTAACACTCATCCGAAGTTTCATCAGACAGCGCCGGCCACGTGCAGTTCTTCTCCACGGCCCTGGGGGCGGCCGCCATGCGGCTGGGGGAGGAGGCGCAGGGCCTGTGGGCCTGCTGGCTCCGCTGTCCTGCAGCTGGGAGGAGGGGGCGGCGGGGCTGCAGGGGGCGGAATGTCTCCAGCTGCTGCCGCGATCTTTCCCCTCACAGCTGTCCAAGGGCACTTGAGGAAATCCACCCGCCGCCTAAAGCCCCGGAGGCGGATGTCACCGCTCTCACGTCCAGGGCTAAGGCTGGAAGACCCAGTTTTGATTCTGTCCCAGCGGTCGGAAGAACGCCGCCAGGCTCCCAGCTCCTTGGAACCTCAACAATGCCATGCTGTGTCTCTGGCCGAGGGAGACCGCATTGCTCTGTAAAAGTCATAAGAAGGCCCGTGGCACCTTATAGGCTATCAGATTTTTGGATGCATCTGACAAAGCAGCTCTTTACCCACAAAAGCTTTTGCCCAAATAAATCTGTTAGTCTATAAGGCGCCACAGGACTTCTTTTTGCTACTACTGACAAACATGGCTACCCCTCTGACCCATTGCTGTATGGCAAATACAGGACAGCAGTCTCGGGGGGCTGCTGTCCGGAGTCAGGGCTCCTCTGTAAAGGGGGCTCCACAGCCTCCTGCCTGGCAGGAGGCAGCTACCCAGTGGAGAAGCTTCCCTACAACAGGAGCTGCCCCCCCGAGGTGCAGGATGCCAGGGAACAAGGCAGCTGCCCCATAGATGGGCTTCCTGGCAGCAAAAGCTGCTGCCCATGGAGGAGGTCCCTGGCAATGGGGGCTCCTGTTCCCGAGACACAGGGTGCCAGGGAACAGGAGACCCACAAAATATGGGACAGTTTGCCCATTTTCTTAAAAAGGTTGGGTTGCCTGTGAGCTTAAATAAGGGATTGTCCTGGTAGAAACAGATGTTTGATCACCCTACTGTGGCCAGAAGGTTCATGAGTTTGGCCTGAGCTCCACATTGGTGCTGCATTGTTCCAGTCATGTCTGTTGGGTGTGTTATTTGTTACCTCAGTGGCTGTATATGGTAAAAAAACATAGGACTCTAATGTTACAAAGGTGCCTTGCTGGGGTAGACTTAATTTCCCTTCCCCTAGGGATATATACGCACCTTTTTACAGATAGAGAGGGCTATACTGCAGTAAAATTAGAGGAGGACTGTTTGGCTACATCTACTCTACAGCGATCTGTCAACAGAAGTTACTGTCGGAAGAGATCTTTTGGCAGAATTTCTGTCGACTCATCATGTCCACACACAAAAGCAGATTAAAAGAATAATCCACTCTGTTGACAGAGTGGCTGGACTGCCTGGTGGCATGCAACAGAACAACCAATGGGAAGCTCAGCAAACAGGGTTGCCTAATGAACCAGAAGCCCAGTCTGTCAACAGAGGTCCCCCCAGAATGTCTGCGTCTTTTTTGTCGACAGAAAACTCATTGTAGACTAGACACCAAGCCCTTAGAAAGCTTGCAACAAATGAGTCAAACTTTTGGAGTTAGCATTTTATTGGAGGAACTTCTCATGTCAGAACTGACTAAAAGCTTTTTTTATCTAGAAAACTTTCTGTCCATCAGAAGATGGTGCAGTAAAAGATACTATCTCAACCACCTAGCCTTCTAATATCCTGAGCCCAATTAAGCTACAATGACACTGCCTATAGTCAAGTTTCCTACAGTTGCAAAAAATATCTTTGTTTGGCCATGCCTAAGTCATGAGACGCCTGATTTGGGGATTTCAAACCTCTTTATGGCCTGTAATTAACTGATCTAAAAACAGGCCATTAGATTACTTTGGAATAGTATTAATCTTAAAACAGAGTCCAGAAGTTTATTACAAACTGGCATATGTGAACAGCTCTGGTGACTAAAACCTCAATCCTGCAACTTGGTCTGCAGATGCTGACCTCTGCACCTGTCTGGAGCATATTAATTTTGTCAGATTGCAGTGTTCAAATGTAAGGGGATCTTGAGACCTGCAGACAAAACACTTATGCATTGGAACATGTCATTGAACTCACTGAGTTCTGCTCCAGAATCTGAAGAAGTGGGTCTTTCCCATGAAAGCTCATTACCTAAAAAATCGTTAGTCTTTAAGGTGGTACGGGACTGCTTGCTTTGTTCTGTTCATGGGAATAAAAGTTTGCAGAGTCATGATCTGGATTTATATTAGCTCTCTCCTTTATGCTCTCTCTCTCGCACACATACACAATGTGCTGTTTCAGTGATTTCCTTACTCAATAACATTGTGATTTTAAACTGTGATTATTTAAAACCCAAACCAAAATACAAATGTAAGTTATTTTGCTGTATCAGAGTTCATTATATTATTTATGACCCAACATTCACCTAGGCCATCTTTATTTTACTCTTTTTTAAGAAAAGTGTTTACTATTTTTACATTCTCTCCTTCCAGTAGGGTTGGCTGGGGTGATGGATTTTATTGGGTGTTAAAAGGTGTCTCTCTACTTTTTTGAGTACACCTTTCTCATTGTAACTCTTTTGCCTTTTCATATAAATGTTTAATTGACATGGTCCTGGCCAATATTTCACTAAATATATATGTATAAAAACCCTGTGGTTGTATTTTAAAAATAACAATACAGGTTGAACCTCTTTTGTCCAGCACCCCTGGGACCTGACTGCTGCTGGACAAGAGAATTTGCCAGACTACTGGAGTTCAATATTGTCTAGCAGCATTACCAATACTTCCAAAGCTTACTTGGGGCACATTTAGGGGTAAATTATAGCTAAACAACAGCACAGAACACTGAGAGCCAGGACTGGTGGCTGTAAATGAACTTTATGGGACCATGGGAGACTTGACCATGTCTATCTGATAAGTGGCCATCCGGCTAACCAAAATCTTGCTGGATTATGGATCTTGCCAGACAACAGAGTTCTTGATTAGAGAAGTTCAACCTGTATCACAAAAATTCACTTTCTGATACACACAGCAACTCCGGAATATTTTGGGTAGCAAAGGGTAACTGTCAGGTGGTATAACTGGATGCAAGTTCAAGTGCCAGGTAATTTTGTTGAATAACTACCTGTCCTACCAAGTTGTTAGTGGCTAGTTCCCAGGATACTTAGGATGTGTATTATCCCTACGGCACTGATCCTGCTGTGGGCTGTCCTCATTGACCTCAGTGGGTGTTCTGAGCCCATTCAGGATTCTAACCTCAGGACGGGGTGGTCTAAGATAGCTACCTCCTCTAGACATTTTATTGTAATTTACAAATTATTCCTTTTTGGTTTAAAAAAATGACTCTTCAGAAAGGACCTAATTGTATCCAGTTGTAATGGTTTGGCATTACTATATGTTTTAGTAAACATGCCTTTATTTCTGTCAGTTAAAGCATACAGTTTTTAATCTTTTAAGAGTGTTTCACGCTCTAAATAAAACATGAGATGACAATAACAAAATGAGCTTTTGCAAGTATGATTGTGCCATTGGTCAGGAGTTTACTATCTCTTTTGTCTTTCTGAAGGGAGCAGGAGTTTGCAGGCTTATTATCAGTGATCTTAGGGCACATCTAGATTTATGGGAAGGTCTATCTTTCAGAGGACAATCATCCAGGATCGGGTTTAGCATGTCTGGTAGGGATGTGTTAAGTCAAACATTCGGGGAGTCCCCATCAACCCTGGTACTCCTTGTGGTAGAAAGGAGTAAGGGAATTTGATGGGAGAGTTTCTCCCATTGACCTTCTGCTGTAGGGATGATGGAGAAAGTCGACCCTATCCAGCTACGCTATGCTGATCTCTGGAGTTGTGTATTTGAAATTGACTTTCTCCCTAGTGTAGACCTGCCCTTAATGATGTACAAAGCTAGAGAACACAACATCCATGTTCCGAAGAGGTGACAATCTAAAACAGGCACAAATACATAACGTGCAATTTCAGAGTCACAGAGATTTTCCTGTTGTGCAGTATCCATGAAAGGTTCTACCATAAAGGTCAGGATCGAGGAATGTAGAGAAGCATATGGCGCACCATCAGAGAGAGGACAATCCCAAGCATAAATCATGCTATGGAAGAAGGCATCTGATTGATAAAGGAAGATAGGTACAATCCTGAGTCTAAAGAAGTGTGAAGGAATTACAGATTCTGAGAATTAGTGTCTAAATGAATTTCTATGTACTGCTACTGGTGTTCACACTTCAGCATCACCTGTTGGGAGTGGGCCACATCCTCCCTAACTGAGTTGACCTCCTTAATTGTGGCCTTCCTCTTGATTGCTACTACCTTTTTTTCATGTGCCTGTATATTTATATCTACCCCTGGAATTTCCACTTCATGCGTCTGATGGAAGTGGGTCTTTGCCCACGAAAGCTTATGCTCTGACAAATCTATTGGTCTATAAGGTGCCACAGGACTTCTCATTGTTTTTGCGGTGTACTGCTATGTAGCCTATAGTTGATAGCTTGTGATTCAGACACCTGATACTCCTCAGGTATTCCGCACCACTGTGCATGCACAGAATTTATGTCCCCCACCATCTTTTTTCTTTCATGCAGGAAAAAAAGAAAAGGCTTTCTGATAGGGAAGCAGAGGGAAACGGCAAGAGTAGTCTTCCCTTACACAGCATCTGGGGCCATGTTAGACCCATCCCCAGATTTCTCTCCCCAGCTCTAAGAATCTCCTCAAATACCTTCTCTCCTTCCTTTCCCGCATCCCCTGCACTTCCTGTGCACATTGCTCCTCAGCTACTTGGGAAGGGATCGCTGTATGGGGACTGGCCCCCATTCACCCAAGTCACATGCATCTACAGCTCCACAGACTTAGACCTTCCTGCCAAGCTTCACCCTCCTGACATCCAGAACCACCCCGATGAGTCCCACTCCCCCGACACATGGAGCACGCCGATGAGCTGCCGCACCAAGATCCCTACTGAGCTCCAACCACTGCTCCCGGATCCCCACCTGACTGAACCCCACTCCTCCAACATCTGCACCCCCACTGAGTCCACCACACCCAGATGCCCCTCTGAGCTCTAACCTTCCCACACCAAGACCCCCTGCTGAACCCCAACCATCTTCACCTCTACCACACCCCCCGCAAAGTCCCATTACTATCTCATCCAGAACTGTCTACAAGTCCCTTTGCATCCAGATTCCGCCCCCCCTGACACACCTAAATCCCCCATTGAGCCACCCATAGCCAGATTGGCCTACACGGAACCCTCTCAACCCACACTTGAACCCCACCCCCACACTAAGCCCTTTCACACTTGGATCCTGCCTTGCTGAACTGGCCCACACCTGGTGCTCCTGGCACAGAGGAGCAGCATTTTGGATTGTTTCTGGTGCAGGCCTGGTCCTTGACTGTGCTGGGTTTATGTGCAGTCTCACCACAGAGTCTGTGTCTCAGGGGGCATCTGCACAGTGATCTCCTATCTTTGCAGCCAGTGGCTTGTGCTCCCTGAGGCCATGCTGGAGCCTCCACATTTTATTTAACAAATAGAATTAACAGAATTTTAAAACTTTGTGCATTTTTTTTTCTTTATGGGTGCAAAATGCTCTCAGGGCTATGAGCCTGAATAGTAAGATAGGGGAATTTACTGCTGCCTTTTTCCCTCTGCACTCTTGGATCTTAAATCAAGATGCTGACTACAAAAGGCATATCTCTGTGTACCCACCATAGAGCTGCACTAGTAGTAGAACTGGTCAGTGAGAACATGAGCTGGGGCAGTGTCTGTAGCTGGCCTTGGAGATCAGCCAAAGTTCCGGGACTTCTCCTGGGGATAGGCTGAGGGTCTGGATTTAATTTCTGCAAGACATTTCCAGGATGATGAAAATACATTTAGTTGCAGTGAATGAAATAGGGGTCAACATTAGCTTTTAGGCTTAGTAAATTCAAGGCTGTCATGAGGTTTTAAGAATTCTTTTAAAGAATTTTAAGCTGCTTGTTCCCACTTTGATTTGTCCTTTTTGAGTCTTGGATAGTCATCGATTTTATGATCTATGATCAGAACGTGACAATAAATTATAGAAAACAAAATTAATACATGAAAGAGAGGGCACAGTTAATGATATTTAGCATTACTTAAATGTCTTTTTCTTTAAAAGGTCAAATATTTGAAAAATGGTCTCAGTGAGGAGTTATGTTCTGGGTTTATAGAATTGCCCACTTTGTTAATAAAATATGAACTGTTAGAAAGATTTACAAGGATCAGAAATCCTTCTGAGCATTTTAGTATTTAGAGCAGCAGGAAACCACTCTGTGATATTTTTAGAACAGGTATTTACTGAAGTAATCGGTTACTTTTTATGTGGAATAAGAAAAACGGGTGTAGCTATGTTGGATTTGACATAAAAGAGAGGTATGTAGTTTGCAAGCAAAATGGACTGTACCTGGAGTGGTATTTCAAGAACGAAAGCCCTTTGTGACCAAAAACAAAGCACCAGCCGTGCTTGTTTGCATCTAGCAATGTTTGCTCCTTAGCTAATCAGCTGTGAAATAGATAGTTGGAATCAATTCTGTCTGCTCAGGTAATTTAAGTTGCAAAATCCTTGTAACTTTTGTGGGATTCATAAAAATGATTACATGCAAACTGGACAGAAAACACATGTTCTGAGAACATTTTAGTTCAAATAAAAAAAATGTGGCAATGCTAGTGCCAACAATTTACTACAGAATATCTAAACCAGATGCCATTAAACCGTAATTCCAAGCAATTTGCCAGAATCATGTATTTACTTTAATATTAAAGTCAAAGTTAAGATATGCGTGGTTTTTATTACTTGTGGATACAAACAAAAATATGATATGATTACAACTAATATGGGTCAGATAATGATAAACAGGCATGATATCAGTAACTACTGCTGTAGCTGAAGAAAAATGGGAACTTTGCTGGCACTAATATTAACAAAGAGTTTTCAGAAATGTGGTTGTCCAGATTCAGACATATCGAGCAACATAATTCTTACCCATTAAGAGAACTGGCAAAATGCTAGCTTCCCCAGCCTCTGCAGCAATACAAAGTTCCTAGGAATGATTCTTCTGTTGTTTCTTAAGGAGAGAGTAGGGAAAAGATTTGTAAGGCATGAAACATTGTCTAGATTACTAAATAATCATAAATAACACATCCAGGAGAACCTGCTGTAAGGATTGACCTGGGCAATCTCTGATCTGCCTGTTACTATCCACACGAATCTCTACATCCAGCTGCTTAAAACTTCTCATGTCTAGGAATGTGTGTGGAAGCAAAAGTCTCCATCTTGGAAGGACAAATTGAGATCTGTTGGGTGTTTTAATGCCACCACAGCACAGTCTGGTTATAAGTGGTTCTAACTGGTACTCCTGAAAGCTGTAACATTCTTCACCCACAGTAAAGAGGCCCTCAAAGGTAAAACAATTTCCTTTCGCTTGGATCTTGCCAACGGAGTACATCACTAATCGCTACTGGCCTGGTGCAGAACGGAAACGAATAACAGAGTAAGCACTGCTCTCGGCATTTACTACAAGTGAATTTGTGTGTTGTGTGTATCTGTGTCTGCAAGAAAAGTCGAGCTTGCAAAGGAACCAGTAGTCTTACTTAGATAAGATGATGGGAAGCAGCATCCCTTAGCCGGAATGTGAGGTACTTCCAAATGACATTCAAAAGTAAAGAAGGCTCAAAATGGGCTGGCATAAGTTCCTAGCCCTTTAATGTTAAGAAAAATGATAGGTGTAGGCCATAATCCTAATCATATATCTAACTTCCAGTTTGTGAGTAGGTTCCATTGACCTCAGTGGGACTTCCCACATGCTTCAAGTTGGACACATATTAGTAGGATCAGACCCCTAGTTAGGGTTGTCAATTTTGTAGTCTCATTAAACCAAGCCCTGCCCCTGTCCTGATGCCCCTTCCACCCGAGCCCTTCCCTGAGGTCCCGCCACCCACTCATTACATTTTCTCTCCCTTGGTGGCTCACTTTCCCTGCACCTCAATCATTTTCATTGGGCTGGAGCATGGTGTTGGGTATCAGAGGGGGTGAGGGCTGTAACTGGGGGTGCAGGCTCTGGGATGGGCTCAGAAATGAGAGGTTCAGGGAGCATGAGGGTGCTCTGGGCTGAAGCAGGGAGTTGGGGTGTGGGCTTTGGCTGGCGTGTGGGGAAGGGAGGTTTGGGATACAGGATGGGGTTTTATGCTGGGGCCAAGTGATTCAGAATGTGGGAGGGGGCTGGGGGTTGAAGCAGAAGGCTAGGGTGTGAGGGGGTAAGGACTCTGGACTGGGGGGTGCTGGTTCTGAGGTGGGGCTGTGTTGTGGGGTTTGGGGTGCAGGAGGAGGCTCTGGATTTGAAGGGGCCAGGGATGGGGCACAGGATTGGGGCATGGGCTTACCTCAGGCAATACTCAGGCAGCAGCTCCCTGCCTAACCTGGCACCATGTTGCACCCTGGCAGAGGCCAGCAGATCTGGCACCTAGGTAAGTGGAGGGGTCAGGAGGCTCCTCATGCTGATCTTGCCCAGAGGCACTGCCTCTGCAGCTCCCATTGGTTGGGAAAAGACCAATGGAACTGCAGAGTTGGTGCTCAGGGCAGGGACAGCGTGGACCCACATGTCCCCTTAACTGGGAGTTGGACCTTCTGGCTTCTTCTTGAGAATAACCCTGTAGCACCACCAACTGGACTTTTACTGGCCCAGTTGGCAGAGTTGACTGGAGCTGGCAGGGTCCCTTTCTGACTGGGTGTTCTGGTTGGAACCTAGCCCTTGTCCTTGGCTTGTGGAGACTACCTTCCAAATATGGCCCAGGTTGCAGCAGCCTTCAGAGATCTGCCGGCACTGAAACAGGAGCCCTAAAAGGGATGTGAACTGCTCCCATTCAGCTCAGTGCTCTAGGAATGCTGAACCACAGTGCTAACAATTTAAATAGCTTTACCCAGGCCTGCTGACAGGGGAGGGGAAAAGGGGCAATTGCCCAGGGGTCTGGGTGATTTAAAAGGGCCCAGGGGCCCTGGCCGCTGCTGTGGTAGTGACAGCCAGGCTCCCTGGGTGGGCCAGAGCCATGGGCACATGGGTAGTGGCAAGAGACCCCCTGTGGGGATCCTAGCCCTCAACTCCCTTCCTTCCACTCACAGCCTCTCAACAAGGCTAGAGCCGCATGACTCCACCCTCTGCTGCTGTCAGAGAAGACCTGATTCCCCGTCCACTAAGCAGAATCCCAGACCCACCATAGTCCCCCTGCCTGAAGAAGCCCCAAGCCCCCACCCACTAGAGAAGTCCCAATCCAGCCACAGCTACACTTCCCTTCCTTGCCCAGACCCAACCTGCTCCTGGGAAAAACATCTCTTCAGAGATGCATTTGATATGCCCTATTGCAGGTTCCAGGGTGGCTGAGTAGCAAATAACCCTTGGTTGTGTTGGGGAAGGGAGGGAAAGCATGGCTGCAGCTGGCCCCGGGCTCCTCCATGGAGTCTGCTGGGCAGGTGACAGAGTTTCCCTCAATGTGCCAGAGGTTGGTCCTGGCAGAAACCAGTAGAGTCAGAGACTTCCTGGACTACAACAGGGGAAACTGGATGGATTCACTGAGCACTGGGTCATCACATGGGGCTCTTCGCCATTCAGACCCCCTGCTGTGTGTACTCCAGGAGATCTGGGTGGCTTTGTCATGCCCTTCTCTTGTCTTCCTGCAGCGGGTCCTGCAAGAGGGTACATCCCACCCCAAGCCCTCCAGTCCTTTTGATTGGGCCCCTGTTCCACAAGCCTCCCACAAGCCTTCTCCCTTTTTGTACTGCTAGTCAGCTGCACGACTTATGGCTGATCAGTTTCCAAACTATGCCCAGGGACCAACTACACACGCTCATGTTCCACGTGCACCATTTCCTCAACTTCCTGTCTTGCTCCACCACCTGTGGAAAGTGAGGAGCCCTGAGCTGTGTCTACACGTGCACGCTACTTCGAAGTAGAGGCACTAACTTCGAAATAGCACCCGTCGCGGCTACACACGTCGGGTGCTATTTCGAAGTTAACTTCGACGTTAGGCAGCGAGACGTCAAAGTCGCTAACCTCATGAGGGGATCGGAATAGCGCCCTACTTCGACGTTCAACGTCGAAGTAGGGACCGTGTAGACGATCCGCGTCCCGCAACGTCGAAATTGCTGGGTCCTCCATGGCGGCCATCAGCTGGGGGGTTGAGAGATGCTCTCTCTCCAGCCCCTGCGGGGCTCTATGGTCACCGTGGGCAGCAGCCCTTAGCCCAGGGCTTCTGGCTGCTTCTGCGGCAGCTGGGGATCCATGCTGCAGGCACAGGGTCTGCAACCAGTTGTCAGCTCTGTGTATCTTGTGTTGTTTAGTGCAACTGTGTCTGGGAGGGGCCCTTTAAGGGAGCGGCTTGCTGTTGAGTCCTCCCTGTGACCCTGTCTGCAGCTGTGCCTGGCACCCTTATTTCGATGTGTGCTACTTTGGCGTGTAGACGTACCCTCGCAGCACCTATTTCGATGTGGTGCCGCGCAACGTCGAAGTTGAACATCGACGTTGCCAGCCCTGGAGGACGTGTAGATGTTATTCATCGAAATAGCCTATTTTGATGTTGCTACATCGAAATAAGCTATTTCGATGTTGGCTTCACGTGTAGACGTAGCCCTGGTGGGCCAGTGTTGATTCTATTGTGGTCCCACAACACACCAGGGACATTTGTTGGCAGCTGCTTTGCAGAGCCATGAGCATGAGTGTGTATCTGGCATGGTTCACCCCCATCCCCGACATCTGCCCCTTCTACAGCGTGCAGGAAAACCTGGACCATGACTATCTCGAGTGTGCCAGATTGCAGCCCCTTTTCCAGCTTCTCCAGAACCTCCTGCTGAGGTTCTGGCTGCACTTTTCCTGGCACCTTTTTATTTTTGTGACCATCTGTGACTCTACAATGTCACAAGATCTCCTCATCAACCTCCTTCTGGCTCTGGCCAGTGCCACTATCTATACCACCAGAGAGGGTGGATGCTGGGCAAGGGGAAGCTCTGTGACTGTGGGGTCTATTTCTGCTCCTCCCTCGTCTCACAAATCCACGCAGAGTTCCTCAGGGTGGCTTCTACTGAATCCTTAGGCAGATTTGAGAAGCAGTGGGCACTGCACTGTCTGGGGTTCTCTACTCAGTGTCACCCCTCATATTGAACCTCTGACATGGACCTGTGACTGTTTTTCAGTAGTTGTCTCTTGT
Source organism: Carettochelys insculpta (assembly GCF_033958435.1). NCBI lineage: Eukaryota > Metazoa > Chordata > Testudines > Carettochelyidae > Carettochelys > Carettochelys insculpta. The sequence continues at coordinate 17,363,764 of NC_134151.1, forward strand.
GATCCAGTGGTACGTGGGTCCAGTGGGCCCTCCCACGTGGCTGCGGGAGGGGCCTTTGGAAGACCTCCCAGACTTTCCAATAAGGTCAGAGCTGTGACCAGCTGGTGGAGGGAGGGGTGGGGGTGCTGGTTCTGGGGCTTGGTGCTTGGGGTTTCTATGAGCAAGGAGGCTTGTGGTTCTGGCTCAGGGAAGGGAGCAGGGAGCCTCTGTCCTGGGGCCTGGAATTGTTGTTGGTGGGTGTGGCTTTAACAGTATCATAATGGATCTGTATAGTAGAAACACTTAGCTTACATGCTTCTCCAATATGGATGGGTAGCATGGAAGTTATTGACAGGAAAGGTCTCATAGGTTCCAACTAGTTGTTCGTGCCATTCCCAGATTGTTCCCTGCAGACTGTTCCCGAGGGCTTTCTCCACTGCCCGTTGGGGGATTCCACAATTCCCTCTGAAATTTCATTTACTGTCAGGAAGATTTTCTGGACTATTTTGTTCCTTTTCTTCTCTTTATCCTATTGTTCCTGTTTACAGCCTTCAGATTAAAGTAAGTCACCAGAGAAGGAGGAAAAGTGGCTGCAGCCGCTATGAAACAGAGAGAGAGAGAGAGCGAGCTGTAACTGGAGCCTCATTAATTCTCTTGCATTTATTTCTGCCCCCCCCCAGTTGTGCTTCCCTGCCATTTCCATTCTGACTGCTCTCTGATGACTCTATGTGATAGGATGTTCACTTCTCCCCTCACCTGAAAGGGTTAATGGAAGTGGGAAGGGACTAATTAATCTGATAGGCTGCACCTGGGCGAGAATTAGGTCACTAGACAGTCCCTAAGAGAAGATGGAGCCCAGCTGGGCAGGAACAGCCTGAGCTGGTATAAAACTGGGAAGCTGAGCACACAGGGGTGTAGTGGGGAAGTTTGTAATTGCTTGTAAGCCTGAGAGACAGGCTGGAGGCAATGAAGTAGATGATTAGAAGCCATATTCCTGGATGTAAGTGGTGGGTGAGGGAAACAGTAGCAAGTTATAGGGCATTGCAGACTGCTGCAAGTTGCAGAGTCCCTGTGTTGGTATCTGGAGTAGGGTGGGCCTGGGTTTTCTGACTAAACAGTAGGGCTAGGACAGTTACCTAGGGGGACTTTGGTTTCATGAAAGAGGCAGGCTATAGTGAACTAGCTGGAAGACTAACCTATGGACAGAGAGCACCTGAAGCTGCAGTGAGACATACTATATGAATGAATTCCAGAAAGGGATGTTGGATCTGGAAAGAGTTAATTCCCAGATCTTCCAGGAAAAGGTTCCCTAATGGTATGTGGCTTTGTGACAACCCAGAGATGCATAAACAGGGTAACTTGCATCCAGTCTAGATTTTGGGTTTTCAAACTTCATTGCACTGATGCCTGCTACTAATAAGAAAAGTTACTATGCAACCCTGGCAAGTGGAATTGAAGTCTGTGTGTAGTTCTGCTGCCCTGGGCAGGGAATCAAAACCTAAGGGCTTCAGTCCCAGATTGGGGGTGTCTATAACTTGAAGTCCTAGGGCTTTTGCTTCCAGCCTGGGTGGTAGAGCTCAGGTTTCTGTCCAGGTCCCCAGCAAGTCTATCAGCCCTGGGAATTCCATTAAAATGGGTTCCTGACCCACCATCTGAGAGTGGCCAGGCTAGCACAGATGGTGTTGTCCAGCATGCTAGGTCTACTGAAATCCCAGATTAGACCTGTGAAACATAATGACTTGGGCTCAGCTTTTTTAAGGTATGTGTGTGTTTCCACAGTCAGTGCTGCAATGCCTAATGTATTTAGAAACCTAAATGTCATTTTGAAAATGACTTAGGCACATGGAGCCTAAATTCTCTTAATTATCAGTGGGATTTTGTTTCCTAAATATATCCTAAAATGAGACTTAGGCTCCTAAATCAGTTAAGCATTTTTTTCACTTCATAGTGAGATGCTGAAAGCAATGGTATTCTCTCCAGCCATTTTTCCCATGTTTGAGTTTACTGGTGATGGCTTTCCTAACTTGTTCCATTGTGATAGCTCCTAAATCCATATCAAACTCTGGAGGCAGGTCTTCACATTCCTAGTAGTTTGCTTGGGCCTGGCCTATTTAAAACAGCCAGGGAATGTTCAGCCCATCTTCTCCTTTGCTCTTCTGTGCTTAGAGGAAATTTATAGACAAGTGATAAACCACAATTGGATGACATCATTTTTGTTGAGATTGTTCTGCTTACTCCAACACATTTCTTAATGGAAGGAAAGACCTAGCTTTTGGCAGATGAAGCAAAACAAGCTGGTTTGTTCAACAAGTAGAAGACAAAATATGTGGCTATAAACATTCCAAAAGCTCTCGTCAGGGTAGAGGGAGAAACACTACGTGGGGAAAGATACAGGTAGAGTTCTACTTGTGGAACTCTCCTTTGTGAAAACTTGTTTTCCACACTCAGGATTTTTAAGTGCAGGTGAGATTAGCTCTCCTCTTCTGCAATGATTGCTCTGCTGCCCTTGCCACAGTTGCATGTTGAAAATCACTTCTCCCTTTTTGGTGTCAAGGCAGATGCTCTCTCACCCTATGCACCCTAGTTGCTAGGAAAACACTTGCATAGGTCCAACCTTGACCTAGATGCAGCAGTTCAGTGGTGGTGTTGGTGTTTGAATATTGATTTACTGTTAACCAAAATAAGCAATTAAAAGCCCCCAGAATGAGATGTATAGGTTATATAAACGTATGAAACAAGTAGAGCATTATTTGCTCAGCTCTAGCAATTAGGACTGGAGGATTCTCTTGAGTCCTACCAGTTACAGTCAGGATTTGCAGAAATAAGTTGCAAAAACCAAACTAGAGTGTGGTGAACAAAACTGCTGAATTTCCTGGCCTTTTTGGGGTGGGGTGGGGATGCACAATAGGCATTTACCAATAGCCTAGGACAGGTGTTTTTAACAAAACAAAACAAAACAAACCTCCACGAAATAAAAACTACAGCCCTGATTCTGCAACTGGATCAATTCACTTCACTGGATCTTAATGTAGATGTAGAGGGTTTGCCCCTGCTAATCCAATTATAAGATTGTGGTTTAAGATAATTACCTTTACACGTGTTTTAATAATCAACTCCAAGTCATTGTTTGGTAGCACTGTTACATAGCTTGAAGCTTAACTGTACCTGTACGTATCTGCTTTCTCTAGTCCCATGTATGTTTTTTTGTGGGAGGCATCTGGTCATTGCAACATTGAGATTTTTGTGGTAACCTTTTATTTCAGTGTGTTCAAAGTGGTGGTGGGGCTAGTTAACACTGATTATACATTATCCAAGCACATGGCAGAGTACTTTTTGCAAAGTACATCAGCATACATACACAATTGCTTTCAGTGGGGTTTCATGCCAACAAGAACACATTCTTTGAAGAGATAGGTAATTGCCAAAGGCTTTGTCTAATGTTACGGCAGGACCAATGGACAATTTGAGCTGGTTTGGTAGGCATAATAATACATGGTTCAGGGCTGCATAAAAGGCTATAATTCTTTTGAGGGGTTCCACTGACATAATAAACCACGAGAGCTCAGCTAGTCAGCAGAAAGCAGAGATTGGATTACAACTGGGCTTGTTGGCACAGGACCGTACATAGTTGGTTGTTGCTTCTATAAATGATTTTCAGGGTTTTTAAATGTAAATTACTACAAATCCACCCCCAGAATGGGATGAGAGAACATGCAGTTGTGGCTGCAGTGAGAGGTTTCCAAAGATGGAAATCCGCTGTCTCCTGTGAAATGAGATTTTTGTGCAGGAAAGGTAAACCTGAGTGGAATTAAATTCCTCCCCTGCCCCATCCAGCCATAAATTAACTTGGGGTTGCAATCCAAGCCTTTCTGTCCCACCCTAGGAAGGGCTGTGTTCCACTGGAATTGTGTACTCACAATTCAAATAGCCCCTCCTCCAGAGCACATACATGGAGAAAGTGCAGTTCCCTTCTCCAGCCACCATATTATCAAGGATGTGCGGGTGCTGCCAAGATGTCTGTGCATTGTACTGTGGTCAGGATTCCAGCTTGCACAGCTTAGGTAGCAGTGAAGGTCTTGACTCAATCCTCTGGCCAGGGATCTATTTCATAGCCAAAAAGACCAAGTTTGTGCCATGATTTAGATTTGGTTAATATCCCTGAACCCTACTGTTCTAACCAAACCTGGGGAGTACTTTGCCTTGCTCTGCTACAGGCTGACTATACCACTCACCTACTTGCATTGCGCCTCTGTTTTCCCCATCTGTGAAATGCATTCCAGAAAACTTCCTCACCTCATGGGGCAGCTGATTAATCAATTTAAAGCACATTAGAGCCCAGGAATGAGGGGAGCCCCCATGCTGTGGGGTTTGGAAGATGACAGGAGCAGGACTGAAACCTGGCAAACAACCACTGCAGTTCTGTCAGACATTGCCATCTATGGAGCAAGAGGTCACTAATGACAAGGGTTGCCTTGTGGTAGCATGCTCTCACTATGTGGCAACATGCCTTGAAGCATGAGGAGTCTCTTTCTCAGCCCTTTGTACCTGCCTTGTGACAAGCTCAGCTTCCAAGGGTTGGTGCAGGAAGGGAATTTAACTCTTTGAACTGTGTATAGTGCTTCTCTTCTTCAAAGAGCTTTATTAGTGTGAACAATCTGACCCTTTTCTCCTGCTATGAGATGAGCATTATTATCCCCTTTGCACAGTTAGAGAAATAGAAGCATGGACAGTAGTAAAAGCAAATGCACAATAAAATCTGCTGCATAGTACTAATTCTGTAAAAGGTGCTGTGCTCCATCAGTTTTCTGACCAAATATGAATTTTGCCTGCATGTGGTCTGGAAGGTCAGGCCCTCTGTCACACATGCACACTTGATTGTTCTGTAGTCAATGACAAACCATAAGGTGCCATATGTTATATTAATTAGTGCATATCATGTTACACTTGAACCTCTTTAATGCAGTAACCTTGGGAAATAGGCTATGGCAGGAGTCTGCACCCGAGGCTCTTTAAGGATGTCTTTGTGGCTTCCAGTGCTATAAGTGCAAAGTAAAGAGAAAAACCCTCCTGATTATTTTCAATAAATGGTGAATGTCTAAGAACCCACCAATGAACAGATCCAATCTACATAGCAAACGTTATGTGATCTTGAAACGTTGGATAATTCCCCCTTTAACGTGTGCATTGTGGATATACCCTATCTGTGTTTTGATTGTGTTGCTAATAAAGTCCTGATTTTGATGACAAGGAAACTTGTGGCATTCCCACTGTGAAGGGCAAGGCACATTTTCAGAAAGAAAAGAGAAATTAATTGTGAAGGAAAATTGACAAAGTGGGTTCAGGAGTGAACGTCAGGAAGATAGTAGTATAAATGTGCACGTGTGAAGTATGAGGAAATAGAATATGTTAAAAGTTTGTGAATTACCTTCAGTAAACATGTATCACACCACAAATCATTGTGTTTGTGCCGTTCTTAAAATAGGCATTGCAAAAAGTATGGTTTGACATTATTGATTAAGGACTGTCTCGTATTCACATGCATTGTGGCTCTTGAATTATTGAGTTTTTACCAAATTAGAAAAGGCTCTTCTTGCTATTTTGGTTGTCAGCCGCTGGGCTATGCCAGATTATGGAATTTTCTGGACCAAGGGTGTGCGTGCAGAACTTTTTGTTTTGAAGGTGAAAATGTTTTACAAAGTACCGAATTTTTATTTCAGATGTAAGATAGACAGACAGCTATACATACAAAGTCTGGGAAGGAGGGTTCAGGAGTGTGATGGGGTGGGGTTCAGGGTCTAGGAGGGAGGGGGAGTGCAGGACTGTGCTGGGGATGGAGGTGCAGGGTCTGGGAGAGAGGGAAGAAGGGTGCAGGAGCGTGCTGGAGGTGTGGGGTCTGGGAGGGTGCAAAATCATGCAGGGGGTGGGCATACAGGGTCTGGAGGGGGAGAGGGTGTGTGAGGGGAACGGGCCTGAGGGAGATGGGGTAGGGCATTTGTCTGGCCTTCTGCTCCCTGGGGGCCCATGTGACTGCATCCCCCACTGCTTCCAAGCACTGTCCCCCATTGCTGTGGGAGTGGTGGGGAAAAAGCCTCCAGACAAACTTTTCTCCACTGCTGTTTACCCAGCTGTGTGGGTGGGGGGAGCTTCAGCATACAGAGCTGCTTCCTCATCCCTGTTGCTCTGTACCACGGCTGTTCCCAGAACATGGACACCTGCATTAGGGAGGTTCAAGTGTATTATGTAAAATTGTTTCAAAATACAGATGTTTGTTTTTTTAAAATCTTTGAGGCTCATGAAACTGTAATAGCAGCTGATAGGATTGACAGAGATGGAGAAAGGTATAAGGGGATCCTCTGTAAGTAGGTAATAGTCAGATGATCTTAACTGACCGAACGAATGAGGAGGAGAAGCAGGCTAAGTGACATGATAGAAATAGGTTTTGTTGTATGCTTGAGCTTTCAGTACCTGTTCTTTGAGGCTTCATGTTTCTTGATAATCCCCAAAAACAAACTGGATGCCGGGTAAGTGGTTTTGACAGAATTGACTAGAGGGCTGGAATCCTTGGTATGAAAACATCAATGTTTGGTAGGTGTAGCCTATCTCCCAGGCCCTTTCCCTTCTCTCTTCCTGTTTCTTCCTTTTACCTCCCAGAGTTCTTGTGTTGCCAGGTCATATTTGGACAGATAGCTCTTAGTTCTTTTTGATGAGTCGTGGGGTGCCACCTCTGCCTTCATCCTTTTTTTTCCCCCTCCCCAGCAGTTATGCTCATAGTTCTGGGGTGTTCCTTGAAGTGCTTGCTTAGGGTGACCAATGAGACTGAAAGTTGCATTCCCAGCAGGCAGGTTTAATTCACATAAACTTCCCAGCCTCCTGTGATACACAGGATACTAGCCATAAAATAGCAGTCAGTCTGCCTCCTGATCGAAGAGAGAGAAATAATGTGCTAGATCCTGCTCCAGTGACACAAAACAACCAGAAACCCAGCTCAGCCATCTACATAAAGCAGGACTCTCTAGCTGGTGTAGGGCCAGAATGATGGCTCTGTTAAGTCCTCTTGCAGCCTTTGGCTATGAGAGCATGCTGGAGGCTGGGCAGAGCATGCTGGAGGCTGGGCACAGCATGCTTGCACCCGAGCTATCCTGTGTTGCTAAACCCTAGTTTTCAGGGTTGTTGCATCTGGGTATAGGTTAGAACAACAGATTTGAAACAGCTGTAAGGCGTGTTTGGGTTCAGTCGGGCCTCTGGTTGGCCACAGCATCTAATTGATGAAAGGTTTTACAATGAAAGTACTTTGCCCTTTGCTAGCACCTTTCATCAAAGGATCTCAGTGCACTTTAGAAACCTTCAACCAAACTCAGCCCTGGCTCAATCGCTATTTATGTGAATATCAGAGATTAATCGCAAATCATCCCAGTGAGATAGGTTAGTGATCATTCCAGCCAACTTTAAAAGGCAGCTACCTTCTGGAGAGGGTGGAGTAAATTTAGTTATGTGCATTTGTTGTGGTCACCTAAGGCAGGGGTTAGTTTTCCCACTCTGGAGTGCTCTCTTCACACTGGATGTTTCCCTGACCCACAGCAAAAAGCAACACTGCATAACAGTTTAGTACAGGAAGAGAAGAACAACAGAGCCACTTGGAACTGTATGCTGTCTCTGGATGGCATTGGAGTTGGGTAGGCAGAACATAACCACCCAGGTTTGAATTTTTCCAGAGTACTAGGTTAATATCCCTGTCTTATAAAAATGCCTTGGGATCTTTACTGACCACCAGTGGTCAAGACTTTGAATTTATTTCTCTTTCAAGCTATGGTCATTCCAGCAGTGTCATATCCCCACGCTAGGCAGTGAGCAGCTTTTTCTGTAGCATCTGGGTGTACTTCTTTGGAAGCTTACTATCCAAATATGAACTCAGCCTGTTCCTTTTTAGCATGAGTCTGGTTGGAATCAGTGCACCTAGAACGACCATTTTCCTCTCTCTGGCACATATGAATGCACACGCACTTCTACGCTGTCTGCATTTTTCTTTCAGAGGAGAATCCTATGTGGGAGTAGAATGCCCTGGAATCAGAGCAGTTTTGCTCCTCTGGGGTGGGACAGACTGTTCATCCACTCTACGCTGTGGGCCATAACGATTCAAGGACCCTATGTGGATTCCTTGACTACTGCTGCCTGAAGTTATAATATTATGGGAGTTACTCTAGGCTCTCCAGGAAGAACTGCAAATGCTTGGGCAGAATGTTGATTTCCTGGACTTGGCCCTTTCTGAGAAGAATATTTTCTCTCTATTTTCAGTAGCTGTTCATTCACCTTCCTCTTTTGTATACCAGAGTCTCCTATAAACGTTAATGAACAATCATGTGGATTATTTTATTGGGATAACCCCTATTCTTTCTTTTTTCAAGGAGACTGTCATTTCGTGTGGGACTTTTCATGAGCTTTGCTTTATCAGAATGAGTGAATTATGCCTGACAGCAGTTGGAGCTTACACTCTCATTAGTCAGCATTGGCGTGGGTGTGAGCAGGCCTCAGCCGTTCCTTAGGTTATATGTACGCTACAGACCTTAGAGGCACAGCTCTGCTGACACAGCCGTTCCTCTGAAGGTCTCCTGTGCAGCCACTCTGTGATGCTCTCCCACTGGTACACATAACCCACCTGCAATGTAGCCGTGTTAGTGGGAAAACGTCTCCTACCCGTATAGCCCTGTTCCCACTGGTGCTTTTGTTGGTGAAACTTAGTTTGGTTAGGGGTGTGTATGGGTGGGGGGGTGGAAACCTTGATGATGTGATTTTTTCACAGCACTGGAGTGGGCAGGGCTATGTCAGCAGGAGATGCTCCCACTGCTGTAGCTTGTGCTTCTCCCTTTTGGGAGACCTCACAAACAGTGTCTCTGGAATGCAGCAGTTCACAGTCTGTTCTTTGAAGGGTTCAAGCTTCCTTCTCAGGCCCCGGCCATGCTGCAGGGATGCTGAAGGTCAGCCACTTGTGCTGGGTGGCAGGGCTCTTTCCCCCCAGTGTTGGCTTCGTCCTCCACTACCTAAGTCTGCTCTGCCAGGCCTCTTGGCTGGTGGAGTCTCCCTGCACTGGGCCTCTGTCCAGGGTTTCTTCTCACTCTCCCTTGGTACTTACTGCAGCAGCTCCAGCTTCACTCTCTGCCACTTTGTCTCCAGCTCCTGGGAGGCTTCTCTGGCTCCATGGCTGCAGCCCTGCTTCTAGTATGGATCTGTCCTCTGCTGTAGCTCAATATCTCTGACTGTAACTCTCCCGCAAGCATGGATCTGCTTCTGGGCTGTGTTTCTCCTTCTTTCCGGCTGGCTTGGCACTTCTCCCCAACTCAGCCTGGGCCTCTCCTCTTTGCTTAGCTCAGCCCCATTCTGTCTGACCCAGGCCAACCCAGCTCAAATGGAGAATGGGATCCCGCTCCCCTGACCTCCTGACTCCTTCATTAACCTGCCTGCCCTGTCAATAAGGCTGACCTATTTCCATCCTCCCTGGGGCTTGTCAATCTCAGGATCCTAAAGGGTTGATGAGCAATCCCTTTCCTTTTGGTAGCCAACCAACTCCCCCCACCTCCCGCATTTTAGTAAAGGGCCAAGAGTTATCTTATATTTATATGGCTGATCATTACAATTCCTCCCCTATTGCAGCGTCCTTGCTCTCCCTTCTTCCCTACGTCATTTCACACCTTGTCCAATATTTGGATGAAGAATATGGCTGACAGAGATTCAGCTTTGCCTAGAGTAAGATCCCAGAATCTCTTCCCCAGGCTCAAATTCAAATAGGCTGTATCAGCAGGGCAAGTTACGTAAGTCAGGAAGTTGAGGTCTCTGCAATACAGCAGGCGTCTGCCTAGGAGGGAGCTACAGAGAGCAGCTCCTTCCTCCTCTCTCAGCCCACCCCGTGGGACACTCCCCTCGGATCCAACCAATGCAGAATAAGAGGACGTGCCACTGCCCAGCACGGTACACAATAGCACTTTCTTTCCTCAGAGGCTGTCCCTGGGAAGGAAGTGGGAAACGAGGTGGCCAGCCAGCACTCAGCTGTGAAAGAGAGTGCTCTGCAATGCAGCTGCAGGGAGAGAGAAACACAAACCTGTGTGCCTGCTGCTTCATCTTCAAGGCTCCTAGCCCCACAGGACTTTGCAGAGGCACTGAAAAGGAACCAACATGGGAAGGCTTAGGGCTTCCTTCCCATTTCTATGAGCTCTGCCCAAGGCACTGACCCCTTTCCACCTCCCTTTGCAGAGTCTGCTCACATCTTGGGCAGAGACTGGAGCAGAGGTGAAAACATACCTAAAATACAGCTGAGAGGTGGGGTGGTCTTTATTCAAAGCTCTTTGAGGTCAATTTGGGTCTAGTGATTCATTGGGCTTAGCATCAAACCCAATGTTTGTTTTCTTTCTTCCTGCTTAGCCCCAGGTTAACAGTTTCCACTGTACCAGGAACACATTGAAGGCTTTGCTTTGCTGTGTAAGCCCTGATTTTATTTTCCAATAACTGGGGGAAAACAAGCTTTCATTGGCTCCTATCCTACTGTCTGTTTGTATTTTTAGGTTCACTAGCATCCCAAATCTGCAGCAGGAGTATAAGTAATCTCTCCTTCTTTATCTTTTTGCTTTCCATTTTTATTTTAAGCTGCAAGTTGAGACACTTGTGCATTGAGAACTCAGTCTCATTTTTCATTTTTTGTCAATCAACTCAGATATTTTATGATAGGCTTATGTTACGCATACAGTAAAACCCTGAGTTACGTAGGGCTCCAGTTTTTGCAGCCCCCGTGTAACTCAAACTTTTGTGGAAGTGCTGGGGGGGCAGACATGAATCAGAGGACAGCCTTGTTCCCACCTCCCCTGGGCTTGAGGGAGCTGGCAAACTGACCAGCCTGCTAGGGCTGGTCAATTTTCTGGCTCCCAGAGTGACAAAGTAGATGTGCAGCTTCCCCCAGGTGGGGAAGAGCCATGAGGGGGGCTTCTCTGTTCATCGCTTCAGCACTGGAGCCCAATGCAGAGTGCTGAATGGAGTAGCTTCTCCCAGCTGGGGAAAGAGAGGGAGCAGGGACTACTTAGTTCAGCATTCCACCACTAGCTCTAGTGCTGGAGCAGGTGGCAGAGCAGATAGGAGCCAGGAAACTAACCAGCATGTGGCTGGTCAGTTTCCCAGGTCCTTCTGTCAGGGGCGGCAGTGTGTTCTGTCAGGGGTGGCAGTGTGTTAACCCAAGACATGCAACTTGGTTGCGTGTATCTCAGGGTTTTACTGTATGTAACCATGGAGGCGGAGACTGACAAGGGAGAGTGAAGGCTCTGCTTTACAGCCTTAGCTGAGAGCCAGCTAGTTTTTAGCTCATGTGGTAGAGCACATGATAATAATGGAAAGTGGGAGATTATGCCATTGTTGCTGTTATTCCCTAAGAAGATCATCCAAGAACCAACTCTTGCTCCACAAGTAAAATGATCCATGCTAAATGTTCACTCAGAATAGACATTCCTGGCTTAGATATGCTGGACCATTTGCTGCCATTATTACACATTATTTATGCCATGAATAGAGCTGGTCTCTGGCTTGTTTCTGTAGAGTTGATTCTAAGCAGTCAGTTACTGAGGATGGGTTTGTTGGTTTTAAATGTACATGGACTTTTGTGACCTGAACACACAGGCATCAGATTCAAGGCTCACAAATTTTGACTATGTCCTTTAAAGTTATGTCTGCAAGGGGAAAAAAAGGATGATTAAGGAAGAAAGGACACAGTCTGTATTTGATACCTCTTCCAAATCCTTGAACAGCTAAACTTTGACTTCATAAAGAAGACTGTTCCTTTAATTGGCTGAAGCAGCCTGATAAGCGACATGATTAAGAGTAAATGTAGCTGAATCCCTGTGGTCCAATGTGTTTCCTATTGAAGTCTGTTGGAGTCTTTCCACTCACTTCAGTGGAAGTTGGATCAAATTCTACATTGGTCTAATGTGCAGGATATAACACATTGATGTAGAAAGTCTTGGACATTGGCTTTTGTGGAACTGATGATCTGTTACATTTTAAGTGTCTGAATTGTTATATAGGCTGGGCTAAAGGAATCTCCAGCTCTTTGGGATGAATGAGCTCCGTAAATGTGCTGTTTCAGAGGGAGTTATCTGTCTGTCTCTTGGAGTGTGATTTCATATAACAACAACAAATTTCCCCAATCCCCAAGCAGTTAACTTTACAAGACAGAGGCTGATCCCCAAATCAAAAATATGCCATTCTGCTGTAGATGAATTGCAAATATTTTTATTTCTGATCAGGTGTTTAAGCTGAAAAATCACACCAGACTTCAGATTAATGTGTCTTTGGTTGAAATCTGAAACCCAGCTTTCCAGTGGCTGTGCAGGTGGGTGATAAGAAAAATCCTATAGCACTGTTAACAAAATATTGGGCAAACTTCACCTATTTTACATTCCCATTCTCAAAAACAAATGGATTGTAATGCTCAAGGCTGTGGGTAGGCTACTGTACAACCAGGATTTAAAGTGTCTATAAAGCACTTATAAACTTGCTTAGCTTATCCCAATTACTCCTTGAGTAGCCTGTTCTTTTTAGCCAGGCAAACTACCCATTTTTCTGCATTATTTTAACAAACTCAATCTGCCCATATGAAAATTTCATCCTTCTGCTTCGTAGTGTAAAATTTTACACATATTTACACAGGTTAATCAGGCCTGAGACCTGTGTCCTTTAGCATTTCCCTGAAATGGTAATGTGTTCTTTACCTAAGGAACCTTATGAGTGCTGATTTTTCAAGCAAGAGATGTAAAAATATAGGCTATAGGCTGATTAGCTACATTCACTTATAATCAAAGAGCCTCAGGGTTTCAGCCCTGAGGTCCTTACTCAGGTTTTACTCTGACAAAACTTCAACTGATTTCACTGGAAATTCTGCTTGAAGAAGGGTGAGGTAAGCACTCAGAATGTACTGCAGGCGTACTTTAACCCATGACCCATACCTTGACTTTGTCTTGTTGTTTTAGCTTGTATATCTGACACTGTCCCTTCTGCTGTTTACATAAGAAAATAACTTGTGCTGTCAACAGGTCTGTTTAATCTTTAGTTAAAAAAATCAGTGACTAAAATTAGAGGACCAACTTCTGAAACTCTTACTTGGGCAAAATTCCCACTGAAGTCAATTGTCATTTTGCAAGAGTGATGGCTATGTAAGTTCTGAGTAAGGCACTCAGAATTTTGCCCAGTGTTCTATAGACAAAGAGCATAGATAATAAGGAAAGAGAAACAAATACTTTAATGGGACCTCACTGTAATTTGTATTTAACGGCTTCACTGGAGGATCTGTTTGACCAGAGCAGATTTTTATTTTTTTAAAAAATCTCATTTTCATATGCTGTCTTCTGTGCGGAAATATCAGTTGTGAGCATATGGTCAGGTCCCTGGAGTCATGTTCAGACATTAGAGAAACATTTTCTAATTCGAAAGATAAACACTCCTGCTGGAGTTGAGGGATGGAAATTGTTTTCATTGCAGCAGGTGCTGCCTATTAGTTCTACTAGAATTAAACACCCTAAGCTGGGCTTTAAATGAGATGCATAATCAAGCCCTTACATCATTGTGAGATGTACCGTACTTGAACCTTTTGCTTGTTGAGACTGTATTTCCTCCACAAAGCATCCTGTTTTGCAATCCTGTGAATTCCTCCTGTGCCATGCGGCATTAGGGATTTCATCACGTCTTGGGCACACGGGCTGTGCTTTTTGCAGAAGATTGAAAGTGCAGGTGCGTGGAGGGTGAAATATCAAGCCAGTGATTTCCTTGGTTTTTGGTGGAAACTTGTCTCCTATGAAAGTTGGCTATTTTCCCCCTGTTGCTTATTTGCACTGTTCCCATTCTGGACTGTGGACTTGCAGTGTATCTGAGTTTGGAGGTGGCATCCTTTTTAGGAGATCGTAGTTCATATTTGTTCAGTTGTTTTGGATCCCATCTTGGTCTTAAGTGCTCTTGGCTGTTTTATTTCTTCCTTCACTCTGCTGTCATCTGTGTATGTCATGCATGTCATGGACAAAATGTTTGGAATATTTTGTCTCTGTGTTGTAGATTAAAATCCTTAAGGTTTCTAAGCCAAGAAAATGGATTTACTTGGGAATTAAATGGACATAACTGAGGGAATTACATGGTTCTTGGTATTCCTACTTAATTTTTTGTCTTCCTTCTTACCTTTCCTTACTCATTCGGGTTCAAATTTCGGACTCTGCAGACTTCACTGGAGTAGCTATGGATTAATGTTAGGGCAACTATATTTCTTAAAGGGAAAATGCATAGGCGCCAGCTTCTTCTGGGTCTGCGGAGTGCTGCAGGTCAGGCCCCACCCTCATCAGACCCCTTCCTCCAAATTCCCATCCCATCTCTTCCCTTATCTCATTTTTGCCCCATCCCTGCTCTTCCCCATTTTGCCCAGAGCTTGCTGGGTGCCATGAAACAGCTGATTGCAGCAGCTAGGAGGTGGTGTGAGGAATTGGTGGGGCTGCTGGCAGATGAGAGGCATTGCAGGGGGTGAGATGGCACCTGCTAATTAGTTTCTATGAATGCTGCAGCACCAGAGCACCCCTGGAATTGGCATCAATGGGACATCACATGCTGTTTGCCTGCATCCATGCCCCTTGAGGTTGGTTCATCCCCCTTTCCCCACACTGGGGACAGGCAGAGCTCGGGTGAGTAGTGATGTGTGTACCAGACAGGGTGACTGTATTTTCCAAAGGTTGTGTGTACTGGATCAAGCTGGCATCTTGATCCCCTCCTGGGGACACTGGGAGGCCAAACTGCTTCACTGTGGGGCTGGTAAAGTAAATTAAGTCTGCCCCAGGCCCCGCATCAGCATGCGGCACTGACCAGTCTGGGGACCTGGGCTATTGATCAGCTGAGCAGGTAATCAGTGTGCTCAGCTTTGAGTTCAGGACAGGGCAGCAACTAATCTCAGTACTCAGGTGTTTCTCAGGCTGAGCAACAGTTAGAGTGGCCAGCCCTTTGTTGAAGGCAGGGCAGCAATTAGTCCCAGTGCTCAGGCCAAACAGCAGTCAATAGGCCCTGGCCCTGGTGCCAGGCAGGGCCACAAACTGGGGGTCTCCTAGCTCAGGTGGAGCCAAGAAGCAGAGCTGTACTGCACGGCGTAGTAAGGGGAACCCACGGATTAGGGTGGTGGTGGGAACACAAGCCCACTCACTTCTCTGCGTCCCAGCCCAGGGGCCTAGCAGGGGCAGTCAGTCTGGCACTGGATCAGCAGGGATCCAACTGAAACATACTGACTCAGTTTATCTCCGCTTCCTCAGCCAGCTCAGGGTTGGCTGTCCCTGAGCTACTTCCTCAGTCCCTGATGGGCATACCTGGCTTGGGACCCACCCCTTTGGATCCCCCAGACCCCATGCTCCCTCTGCTTCCCTGAGGCTCAGGGAAGTTGGGGGTGGGGGGTGGCCCAAATATGGGACAATTAGTCCCTTTTAAAAATAAGTCAGGATGCCTTTTTGGCATCGCCAATATGGGACGGATGGTCACCCTAGGTTTAAGAGGAGTTCTTGGAACAAACCTAGCACAGACACACACACTACAAGGGCATATCTATACTTACCGGGAGATCAACTTGATTGCAGTCAATCTTCTGGGGTTCAATTTAGCACTCCTAGGTTGTGTCTACATTGGCACGAATCTTTGAAATAGCCATGCTAATAGGTATTTTGAAGATTACTAATGAGGCACTGCAATGAATATTCAGCTCCTCATTAGCATTAGGACACTTCTGGCCACCGTGCTGCGAAAGCACTGCTTTCGAATGCCTGCGGCTCGGTGCAGCTACACAGGGGTCCTTTTCGAAAGGGCCCCACATTTCGAAATTCCCTTATTCCGCTCAGCTGAACAGAATAAGAGGATTTCGAAAAGTGTGGGGTCCTTTTGAAAAGGATCCCTGTGTACCCGCACCGTGGGCATTTGAATGTGTCCTAATGCTAATGAGGTGCTGAATATTCAATTCAGCGCCTCATTAGTAATCTTCGAAATAGCCATTAGCATGGCTATTTTCAAGATTCGTGCCCGTGTAGACACAGCCTTAGTGGGGACATGCTAAACCAAACCATCAGGGTTCTACCATCAATCTTGGAACTTCTCACTGTTGTGATGAGTGAGGGAGGTCAATGGGAGAGTTTTTCCCATTGACCTCCCGCTATGGGGATGGCCAGAATAATTGATCTACAATATGTCAACTCCAGCTACACAGTTGGAGTTGCAGATCTTAAACTGACTTTTTCACATAGATAAGGCTGACATAGAACATAGTTTGAATCTAGTTGCACTCCCCCATCTTCCATTTCTCACAGATCATATTACAATCACAGTAGAATTTACATGGGCTTTATCTACATTGCCCATTGAACAACAAAACTTGCCATTCCCAAGTGCTTAAAGCCCTCCCTTCTTCTTCGAGGGATTGTTCATGTGCATTCCAATTTGGGTGTGTGCCAGGCGCATGCCCTGTTGCTGGAAGCTTTTTGCCCGAGCCGGTAGCCCTAGGGTCGGTGCAGCGCCCATATGGCTGCCCGTATGTGCACCGCCCAACACCCCCTCCCCCGGCTCAGTTCCTTCTTGCCAGCGACTCCAACAGAGGGGAAGGTGGGAGGGTTTTGGAATGGACATGAGCAACACATCTTGAAGAACACCAGTTACGGAACAGGTAACTGTCTTTTCTTCTTCGAGTGATTGCTCATGTGCATTCCAGTTTGGGTGAATGCAAGCCAATGCCCAGCAGGCAGGGTTGGAGCCCTGGAAGGAGTGCAGGGGAGCCCTGCCCACTGCAGCGTCTTCCCGTGCATGCTGTGTAATGCGCTGAGAACGTGAGACTGGAGGACCAAGTGGCCACCCTGCAGATGTCCTGGATCGGGACCCTGGCCAAGTACGCCGCAGAGGACGCCTGTGCCCTGGTGGAGTGAGCCCTGATTGAGGGAGGAGGAACCCCTGCCAGTTTGTAGCACTCTCTGATACAGGCCACTATCCAGGAGGAGATCCGCTGAGAGGAGACTGGGTGCCCCTTCATCCTGTCTGCCACTGCAACAAACAGCTGCTGCGACTTCCAGAAGGGTTTGGTCCTGTCCATATAAAAGGCCAGTGCCCTCTGGACAGCCAAAGTGTGTGAGCTCTGCTGCCTAGGGGAGGCATGAGGCTACTGCTCCGACCTTGGGGCTACTGGCTAGGGCAAAAAGCTTCTGGTGACTAGGCATGCGCCTGGCGCACGCCCAAATTGGAATGGACATGAGCAACACATCTCGAAGAACACCAGTTATGGAACAGGTAACTGTCTTTTCTTCCACCCCAAGGCGATGTCTAGGTTGCTGAGAATTGTCAGCAAAAGATAGCAAATTGCGCAATGCATTTGAGTATCTCCTGCTGACAGTTCTGGTGGGAGAGGCTTTCCTGACATTTGGCTCGTCCACGCAGGGCCAAAAGTCAGGAAAACGCCCTCAGCTGACGCATCCCTTCTTCCATGTGGAAAGAGGATGACCAGGTTGTTGGCAGAATGCTCGTGGAGCGGCAGACTCTGGGCTCCCAACAGCAGCCTGCAATCTAGACCTAGCTCAATAGACAAAAGTGTTGTGGCAGTAAGTGGCAACGTAAACAGCCTGCTGATAACATGAACCCTGCTCATAGGAGTGGAAGCATTTCAACAGTGCCAACAAACAGTGTTTACACTACCTGTTTAGCAAGGTAGCCATGTTGATAATGCAGTCTAGCGTAGACAAAGACTTAGTGGCAATTTCCTCTTCTACAGACTAACACGGCCACCTCTCTGATATTCCTCTTCTTCAGTTTCATTAACATCAAGGTGCTCAAGCTCAGTGGTTCAAGCATTGGCCTGCTAAACCCAGGGCTGTGAGTTCAATCCTTGAGGAGGCCATTTAGGGATTAGGGCAAATAGATGTCAGGGATGGTGCTTGGTCCTGCCAAGAGGGCAGGGGACTGGACTAGATGACCTCCAGAGGTCCCTTCCAGTTCTAAGAGATGTGTATCAATATGTTGAGGAAAATACGATGCCATCTGTTTTAGGACACATAGTCTACTCTAAGCCTATGTCTACACTAGAGAGTTTTGTTGACAAAACTTGTGGAGCATCCACACACAAAATGGGTTTTGTCAACAGTATTTCAACAGAACTTGGCACTTTTGTCAACAGCCTTCTGCCTCTCCCCCAGGAGGCAGAACGCTTGTCAACAGATTCTGTCAACAAAAAACTACTGTGGATGCTCGGGTGGGGGTGGGGGTGGGGGTGGGGGTGGGGCATTTGTTGAGAGAGAGGTGCTGTCCAGCTGGAGCTGGGAGATGCCCCATCCACTGCAATCACAGCTCTATGCTCTGTGCCTCTGGATGCGTTGAAAAGCACAGGAAGCCCTGGACACCCCAGGGCAAGAAGCTGAGTGTGTGGGAGCAGCAGGCACACAGGCTGCGGGCACCCATGCCCTTGTACCCACCCACTGCAGCAGTATCAAAGTGATAGCTGACAGCCAGCAACCCCACGACCCCTGGGGCCTTCCAGGGAACCACCAGAGGGATCCCAGGAGCCCCCCCCCCAGAACAAAACGCAGGGCCGCTTCCTGAATGGAGCCTAAGCTGTGGAACCTCCTGGGCTTAATGGGGGAGGGGTCTCTGCTGCTGGCCCCCAGTGTGAAATGTTGCAGTGCCTACACCTGGCCCACCATTGCCCTGGCAGACTGGGGCTGCCCCACCTGGACAATGGAGCAGGTCCGGGCAAAGGTAAAAGTTAAGGCAGGGGTACACCTGGTCCCAGGATGTGGTGAGGAGATCACGGTCAGGACACTCCACCTGCCCCCATTACAAAGAACTGCACAACCTGCACAGGGGAGAGGATGGCTCCCCCCGACAACTTTTCTGGATACAGCTGGGGAGGCTCCTCCACCACTGGCCAAACAGGAGCCAGAGCCAGAGGAGGACCAGCTGAGGACCCTGCTGCAGACAGAGCTGGCGATGGGACCCTTGCGATCTCTGTGGTCTCAGGAACCTCAAGCCAGGCCATGTCCAGCAGGGAGTCCCTAGGTCTCTTCTAGGGACCCTCTGGTAAGTGCCTGATGTGTTGCACAACTAGGCATGGGGGGAAGGGTCTGCCTGCCCCTGCCACGGCTGGAAGTAGGCTACCCACACCGTTGCTGGCCTGACCTGTAACACACCACAGAGGGCCGTGGTTCCCGGCTCATGGGCATGCCCACGGTTGACAGGGAGCACCGACTCCCGTGGACAGCACTGTGAGCCACAGGGCTGCGGGGTGGGGGAGCAACAGGCTGTGCCTGGCTCACCCGCCACCCATGCAGGAACCCCTCCATGGCTGGAGCCCCTTGGGGGATGGCTGTGGCCAGAAGGTGCAGCAGTCAGCCCAGTCCCAGTGGCACCGCAATGTCCTTGTGCAGCAGGACCTGCCATGCAGGAAACACATGCCCGTGCCCCTGTGACATCCCCATCCCTCAACCTAGGGGCAGGGGCTGCTGCTCCCAGGGTTTGGGGGCAAGGCATTAGGGGCTGTGTTGCAGGAAGGACTCACCATTTCTCCCTGCAACTCTCTTCCTTACAGCTGCACCATCTGAGGGCTGGGCCAGCCCCACCACGCTGCTGGAACCGGGAAGTCTGGCCACTGCACCCGGGAGAACCAGCTTACCACCACCGCCAGCATGGGCCCACAGCCAGAGCCTCCATCGTCGCCCACAGGGCGATGCCCCGGAGTCTTACATGGCAGAACTCTCCTGGAGTGGTGGCTGTGAGAGGAATGGGTGTGGTGGACGCGGACCTGAACCTGAGTGAAACTGCTGTCCCAGCTGGCTGCCATCACCAGTGTCTTGTGGGACCAGTTAGCTCAGCCAGCCATGTGCACCCCACTCCTTCACCTCCCCTGCTTCCCTGCTCCTGTGCCCCCTCCCCACACTGCCCTGCCCCAGCCTGGCATGCCTCCAGGCTTCATGGAATTCACCCACTGGCTGATGGCCGTGGTCGCCTCTAGCCCCGCCCTGCCATGCCAGGCCCCTGCCCACCAGGCCTCCCCTGCTCCTCCCACCAAGCCTGACTCTGCCGCAGCCCCTCCCCATCTGTTCCTCCCCGTGCTCCCAGCTGTGACAAGGACTCTGAATCTGCTGCAGGAGGGAATCTCACAGCCAGTGGTGGTTGGGGTCTCACTCCCCTGTGGGGTTCTGGCCCCCCACCCCCTCGCTAGGATGAGGCCCTGTCCCAAGTCTCAACCCCAATGTAAATAGTTCAGCACCGTTACACTTTGTAAATAGCTTTTATCTGCACAATTGTTTTCATACAAGTTCATCTGTTAAAAAGTGACCTTTCTTTGTTTGTGTCCCTCCTTATTGGGAAAGGGCTGGAGAGGGATGAATGGGCAATGGGGGGGCTCCTGCTGGGGAGGTCATAGGGCTGCGGGTCCAAGCCCCCTCTGGGAGTGCCTGGCCTGACCAGTTGACATAAACATTTGGGAACCATCCCCAGGGACTGACCAGGGCCTGAAACATGGTGGAGAAATATCCCTTTCAGTTTACGTACCAGGTCATGCTGTGGTCTGGGGCATGGGTGGGGACATGAGTCCTGTTGATCATTCTACAGCAGTCTGGGAATCCAGATTGGCGAAGCTGCCCATGACCACGTCCAGGTCTGCGAGGCAGATGACCCTCCAGAGCAGGAGTGTGTTGACAGCTGTCACTACCTACATGAGCAGAGACTGAACACACATGGGAGGGAGGGTGTCCCTGGGCTTCAGCAGGCTCCCTGGCCTTCTTCTATCTCCCTTCCCCCCGGGCTCTCCAAGCACCCACACCCCGGCAGCAGGTCTGTGGGAGGGTGGGACGGTAAGGTCCCCTGGGGCAGACTTCCCCCACAGCACAACCCCTTGCACCCCGACCCTGTTCCCTGAGGGTTCCCCTTGGGAAGGATCCCCCTCCCTCTTCCCCCCTTGCAGAGTCTGCAGCCCAAGAGTGCCTGCATGAGGACGGCCCCATGCCAAACTGGTTCCCAATGGAGCGGTAGCTGTCTGAGGTGACGAGCTTCCAGAGGGCAGGGGTGACCCACTTCACCAGGGGAATGGTGCACTGCATCCGTGTGTCCTCCCTCTGGAAGGTGCGGGCAAGCCAGGTGCAGAGCTTCAGGAAGGTGTCCTTCCTTATGCAGAAGTTATAGAGCTACTGCCGGTCGTCTCACTGCCCCATGACCAGTCAGTCCCACCAGCTGGAACTGGTGGTGTACCTCCAGACCCTCCTGGTCACCCAGGCGGGTTGGGTGGGCATGCGCCTCGATCCCGGTGGCAGATCTGCCCCACCAGAGGAGGTGGAGGGGCGCTGCGATCAGGGTGATCAGCAGCTCGAGCATCTGGGAGTGGGTCTAGCATGAGCCTGGGGGCTGTTCTGGCACCATGGATAACTGGAAAGGTCAAACTCTCTCTCAGAAAATTTGTGAACCCTGCACTAGCTATGCTGTCCCCTGCATAGGTAGGCAAGCCTTAGCATGGGCAGGGAGGGTGGATGGGGAGAGTTCCTTTAAGGGTGTTCCAGGCTGGATCTCGCGAAAGTGCTTGCTGGCCATAAGAACCTCTCTGATGCAGTCCGAGGGGCCGTTCTGTCCAGAGATCAGCCGGGCTGTGTGGCCACTCCCTGTTG
This sequence comes from Carettochelys insculpta, assembly GCF_033958435.1. Classification (NCBI taxonomy): domain Eukaryota; kingdom Metazoa; phylum Chordata; order Testudines; family Carettochelyidae; genus Carettochelys; species Carettochelys insculpta. The sequence goes on from NC_134151.1 coordinate 17,385,408, forward strand.
ACAGAGTGGGTTGCTTTTTTGATTCGCTTTTGTGTGTGGCTGCACTCTGTCGCCCATGGTTTTGTTGAACGAGATCTGCTGACAGTAACATCTGCCGATGGATAGCTGTAAGGTAGAGGTAGCGTAAGTGAGTATGTTTCCAGCTTCAAATTATTTTTCCGTGTCTGAAAGAGCTAGTTTTTCCTCATCCCATATGGGTGCAGTTTGACCAAGGCTACTTTGTGGCTGGTATCTAGCTTGGCAAAGATCATACCAGGAGCGTGAACACTAATTAGTCACCTTACAGGAATGGTGCAGTTACCAGAAAGGCAACTGGGTGCTTAAAGTGTTGTAAGCTTTGGGATGGACACTTCTTTCCCTCTCTTCTCTGTCTCTCTATTACCAGTCCAACCTCCTTAATCCAAAGATATGATGGATTTTAAAAATAAAAAATTGGAATAAGCTAAATGTTCTCATATTGGAATCGGAATAAGCTAAATTGGAATAAGCTGCACGTTTTCATGTTTCACTGATTTAAAACCAAGAAAAAGGGGGTGGGGCGGTGGGAAATCCTTTATTAATCGACTGATGGAAAAGTCCGGGGGTTACTATGTTCCATTAGGGTCAGAACAGTAGACTTTATGGAGCGAGTGTTCAATGTGGATGGCAGAAATTGGTCAAACTTTGGATTTGATGGTATTTTTCTTTTCTTTTGAAAAGTTGCAAAATTGCTGTTTGGAGGAAAAAAATCAAGCCAAAAGAAAGAGAGAGGTGTTTTTTGTTTTTTTTTTGTTTTTTTTTTTAAGTTTCCCCTCTATCAGCCCTTGACTGTGAATTCCACTTCGGATCATGGAAAGTGACACATCCATAAAATAAATATCTAATGTTTAGAGAGAAATCTGATTAATCTCTTTAGTGTCAGTAGCTTTTGGGGTCAGCTTTCCCCAGGCCCTCTTCAGGAATAGCAAGCTCAGAGTTATCATTCTAATCTTAATATTTTTCCTAATCTACTGCTTTGTTTTGTTAACTTCAGTGGCACATAACAATTATTTTCAAGGAGTTGATATTAGAATCTTGGTTTAAAGCAAAGCTTTCCGATTCAATTCTTTGATCACTAACATTTATTCAACAACACAAGGAACAAATATAGAAGAGAAAAATAAACAAACAAACCTAAAATGTCTTGGGGTGAGCAATTCTTCAAGAAGAAATTAAAAAGATCAGGATTATTTTGGAGACAGTGAGACAAGGGAAGAGGAACAGAGCTCTGTGAAATAATGAATAGCTCTGGGAAAGGATCCTATGTGCCTTCTGCAAAAGTAAGAGAAGACACAAAAATAAATTTAGAAAACAACACATATAAGAAGATAAGTAAAAGGAGCTACCATTTAATTAAATGTTAAATTAATTTGTGGAAACCAATGCTGCAGGCTACAGTAAGGATCCACAGATATGATATGTATTTTAATAAAAATAGCACTGGCAGTTAAATTAGTCAGGATAAAAGGACATGACATGGGATATCAATCCTCAGGCTTCAGGGCATGAGCAGATCACAAGCTGGTGTCAAGGTGACATTTCACTGGAATAATATTAATTAAAATTGTGTAATATTAGTAATTGTGGGACAGTTTTGTGCAACTTTCTGGGTGCAGGATATAATATTGCACAGTTGACCCAGATGCATTGTGGTTGTCTTAATGGGGGCAGGGAGGCAGATTGTAACTTTCCTTTTAAGCATCATGGATTGGCCCCTTCTGGAGATGGGCTGTAAGAGTAAGTGGATAATTGGGTCTGTTCCAGCATGGCAGTTCCTGTGTTTCATTCAGTATAGAGAGTAAACAAAACCAGGGCCAATCCAGGGTTGTTGGCAGTTTGAGAGATGGAAATGCTTTGCTGCTTTATCCAGCTGTGATTACTGAAATGTGACATGGGCCTGTCCTACGGCTTTGTGGGATCTCACATGTGGGGCTAAATCTGCACCTGGTGCAACCCTCTTGAAGTCAGTGGGGCTGTGTCAGGCATGAATTAGGTTTGCTGCCTCTAATGAGCCTTTGTGGCACCCGTTGTCACAATTAAAGCATGATTTGAGAGCTGTGAACAGCTTTCTCCACAATTGTGGGTTGTGCTCTTTCTCAAAAGCATTAGCCTTGTAAACCCAGGGCTGTGAGCTCAATCCTTCAAGAGGCCATTTAATGGTCTGGGGCACATAGTATTAAAAAAATAAAAATCTGTTATAGATAGTGCTGAGGGGAGGGGACGGGACTTGATGATCTCTCGAGGTCCCTTCTAGTTCTAAGAGATATGCGCGTATATCAAAGAGGAATGCCCTGCGGCATTGCCAACCATTTTGTTCAGTTGCTAGACTGAATGGAGTTTGTATCTTTTTTTTTTTTTGTAAAAACCAAAAATGGGAGATAATGTGCAGACTAGAAAGCTGAAGTGGCAAACAGGATGCGGTGTTTGGCACGCTACTGTCAATAAGTAGGCTAATGCACAAGGTAAATGGGAATGGGACAGGTGGCATTGTGGACGAAGAACTAATTGGGTGGAGGAAAGCACATCACAGTGGTGCACAAGAGGAGGAGGAGGAGAAGTGGCATACCAGAGATACTTTTTTTAAATGCAACGAAGGGTCCTGTGGCACCTTATAGACTAACAGAAAAGTTTTGTTAGTCTATAAGGTGCCACAGGACCCTTCGTTGCTGTTACAGATCCAGACTAACACGGCTACGCCTCCAATTTTTTTAAATGGGTACAGTTTAATTCCACCTGGGACTTCCATGATGTAGAAGAAGAAATTATTGCTGGTATGGTACAGGTGGCACTAAGTTTAGAGGATGAGCAAGTGATATAGAGCAAAGGAATCCAAATATGAAAAATCTACAGAGGCATGAACAAGAGTAGGCAAATGACTCTTAATTATACATCTGAAGCTTGAACTACAGGAATTTATGGGTGGGTCCAACCTCACTAGTCTGAGTTGCAGCTGCTGACAGAAGGCTTAGGATATGTCTATACGCTAGATGCTACAGCAAGGAAGCTGTATTGTTGTGTCAGTGCTGCTGTTGTGCTTCCATGCAGACCCTACCTACACCAATGGGAGCGAATCTCCCATCGGCCTAGGTAACTCATCGGCCTAGGTAACTCACTCTTTGAGAGATTGCAGTGAAGTCAATAGAAGAATTCTTTGTAGCCTTAGCTTGGTCTGCACTGGGGTTTCTGTCTCTGAGCACTGTAGGCTTTTCATACCCCTGAGGTATGCAACTGTAGTGAAGTAAATTTCCAGTGTAGACTAGGTTTTAGTCTGAAGTATGCCACAGAGGTTTGACCACGGATCCAAAGTCTAAGAAAAAGATACTGGGTATGCTGGTAAAACACATGTCAAAATACATTATGCTGAACACTACTGGGCTCAATTTCAGATATTATGACAGGACACCATGGGGAAAGGAAAAGACTAAAAGAGGTGTAACAAGATGGCTTGTGCCTTTAAGCAACAAAGAGGCTTACAGCTAGTCAGCCCTGTTCAATTAGATTCTCCCCAGGCCTTCTCTGTGCACCATTATCAGCTGCTTCCAGCTGTGGCTTGGGGCCATCCTCATGGAAAGGACTCCCTTTCCAGCTGCCCCCTTTACCCAAACAGGCATCAGGTTCCATTCTTATCCAGAAGCCCTTTTGACTGGGCCGTACAACCTCATGGTCTCTGGGGCAACTGCACCATTGTAGTTTTGCCACTCTTCTGGATCAGGGCCCTAGCCTGTACATTGCATATGGATAAAGTCAGCGTGTACACGTCTGAGAGGAAAGAAATTTGATGATCAGACAAAGGGTTTTGTGTGGAGACAATCTTGAAATTAATGAATAGCTTCTACTTTTCATACTGAAGCAGGATGAGGAGCTGGAGCAACCAACGAGGCCAGGGCCAGACCACAGTTTGGCTTGCCAGCCCATTCGGGGCAGGCAATCCAGTAGTACCAGAAAGGGTGTGAGAGTGTAGTGTTGCAGAAGAAGTCCCTGTCTATGTTCTGTGGCAACAGCCAAGTCCTCCAGGCAAAGAGCTTCTGTGGGGTGTTTGTGGGGCAGATTTGCTCTCCAACACCTCACCCTCAGGTGAGACCTCCTTACTTTATCACAGCCTTTGGTGGAAGGGTTTATTCCCCCTCCTGGGGGCAGGACCTAACCAGACTGCCCCCCCCCCTTATCACCTGGGCCTCCCACTAGGGATATTAACGGTTAACCAGTAAAATGGTAGGGGCTGAAGTAGCCCCCAGCGTGCCATGGACAGGGGTCTGCTCCAGCCCTGCAGGGTCTGCCATGGACAGGGGTCTGCTCCAGCCCTGCAGCGTCTGCTGTGGACAGGGGTGCTCCAGCGTGGCTGGATCAGCCCTCATCTGCAGCAGGCCTGGGAGCACTGCGGACATGAGTGCTCCATTCTGGCCAGAGCAACCCCAGTCCATGGCGGCTTCAGGAGCGCTATGGGCGGGGAAGAGTGGGACTCCAGCTTGGCTGGAGTAGATCCCTCCCAAGTTTTAATATTTAATCAACAAATGAAACAGAATTTTACGTCACTATCTCTCACCTGCAGTGCAGGACCCTCCCTGTATTTTAAACATCTCTCTGCACCTCCTGGAAAGATGATACAATCTTTTCTGGAAACTGGCAAAACCTGTCAGTCTTGTATGCAACAGGAAGAAATGAAAACACATGGCAATATCTAAGATGTTCTCTTCTGAGGAACTTTATTGTACACATGCTGGTAAATGGATTCTGAAAGCCAACAGGGCTTTCCCATTCTGTGTTTCAAGCGATAGCTCAACATGCGTGAATGGATGTTGAAGACCAGCAGATCATTTAGTCTGGAGGGCAGGAGAGAGGTTCTGAATAGAGAGAGCCCTCATCATAAAGGGGATAGCTAAAGTTGTGTTTGTAGATGAGCTCACATGGTAATCTGGTGTAGAGAGAGAAGAGGAGAGCATGGAGCACTGAGGGACTCCTACCAAAAGAGGGTCTGGGAAGGAAGAAGACATGCCAAAAGAGACTGGACAGCATCTGAACGGTAAGAGAAGAATCAGAAGATGATGGAGTCATGAAAACCCAGGGAAGACATTTCAAGGAGAACATGGTTGGCAGCATCAAAGGCATACAATAGGCTAAGGAAGTTGGAGGATGAAGATGGGAAGCTTCAAGATGTTCTGTCTCTCCTACTCTTCTTATTTTTGAGGTTATTGTTTATTTTCCTTGTTGTACTTACCTAAGGCTGGATTCTGCTACCCTTTCACAGAGTAGTACCTTACCCTAGATGTGGTCCCTGTTTATTTTGAACTTCACAGACCAAGGGCCAGGTTTTTTTAAAGAGTATTTAGATTGAAATCAGGAGGCGTTAGCTGCCGAAGTGGTTTGAAAAAATCTGTCACTAAAGTTCTACTCATTGTGGGTGTGGGTGTCAGAACCTCGCCTTAATGAAGTGAAAAATCTGAACGGTTTAACTCACATTGCAGGTGATGCTACTCTTAGGGCCTAATTCATAACATACCATCAGTAAAGTCACTGGAATTACACACATTTGGCCCAGAGATTTTGCATTTATGTACAGTGTGGACACCATGGTTCCTTAAAGAATTAGACCATCTCTTTCTTATAACTTCTTATAATTCACCCACAGCAACACAGGCAAGTCTTTTCTTGATCTGAAAATATATATGTGAAACTGAAACTATGGTTTTCAGAGAACCATCTCAACCAGTCACTAAACTAAGATCTGTAAAAACAAGAAGCATAATAATCCAATAATTTTTGGACGCCAAATCAAATCTCAGTGAAATACAGATCTGTGACAGCTCCCCAAGAAACTGAAAACAATCAGTCATGAAACAAATGCCTTTAAATCAACAAATAAAGAACCAAAGAAATATCAAGTGAGATTAATCACTATGAGTTGTTCCAAGTTTTTTTTAAGAGATAGGGTAAGGGGGAATTAATCTTGCAGACTTTACATGTGCCCCCCTCCCCCCTCCGGGGAAGCAGTTATCCAAGTCAGTAAAAATGAGGTAATTTATATTGCAAAACTCTTTGGATGAGAACAAGGCGCTCAAACTACAATCCTAAACTACATCTACCCACAACAGAAAATTTCTGGAAATTAGGAGAATAGTAGCTTCTGTGTTTATTCTTCAAAGCTGAAAACAATTGACTCTTCAGAACTTGTTTTGGAATGACTGAAAGCAGATGACTTTGGAGATTCTTTCCAGCCCAGAAGCCAATAAGGTGGTTATGGCTTCCTGGGGGTTGTGTTGTATTTTCTTGACACCAACTAACCAAAAGACAAGCTGAATTGGGAACCAGACAACTTTCTGTGAGGCAGGAGCTTTTAAGCACTGATTTGCGATGCAGAGAGAATGGGAAGATAGCTGTAGTCTTTTTTTCTTTTCTTTTTTTTCCCTGTTGTGATTCTTTACTGTTTTATGATGGTAGCTTCTAGAGGTCATGGCCTCATTGTGGTAGGCAGTCTATGAAATAGGCATTTCCTTCCCCACATAATATATAGTTTGTTTAATTTCACAACAGGAAGTCAATCAGCAGAAAGCTGTAGAAAAATCTCTGATGAGGCTGGATTGTAAAACAGGTAGAGACACAGACTAGTGCTAAGGGTGCTAATGTCATCTATAATAGAATAATGTTTTTGTTTAGTATTTGAAGAATGTGATGCTTTTGGTGTTATTTCCCCATTGTCTCAGGACAGGAAGACAAAAGATTCAGGGAGTGGAAATGAAGCTGGATTTTGTTGCAATGCAGAGGTTTAATAAGATTTTAATAAATCTCAGTCTTTGAGTCCTTCTTCCAAACAAACCAGGTACATTGCAGAGCAGTCACGCTAAATAATGAATGCCTCATAATCTTCACTTGCCATAACATGAAAACTGAGCTCAGTATTTGTATTCTACACTAATGAGGATATTGGAATTGAGTATATTTAATATATATTCTCATTAGCTTAGAAAATGGACATGAGTTTTATTGCTGATAATCATTCCCTATGTTTTTTTTTTACTTACCACTGTGCCAAAGCAGATATAACCAACATCTATCTAGTTAAAGATTCTGAGTCACATAAACCACAAGCAACTTCCTGTACTAAGTACTACTATAATTAGGTCTACAATTAGACAGCATTCACAACACCATGACAATGATCCAGAAAGTCCCTTGCAAGTCAAAGGGAGTGCTCAGATATTTAGAGATGAACATGTGCTCATGCATTTTCTGGCCGAGGGACTATACGTATATTTTTAAAGTGTTGTTACTTATAAAAGTAACTTGTTAAGATAACATTCTAAGAATTTTTCAGATCAAAATGCTCAGTTCTCTGGTCAAAAGATGATTTTCTGAGCAGAAAGCACAGCAGATGCAGCCTGGAATCTTTTCTTATATCTCACTATCACAACTGATCATTGATTCTGTAGAGGGGCTGCTTCTGAGAGAAAGTGTTACTGAAAAGATTGTTCTTGCATTTGGTCTGAATATGATTGGGCTGGGACTCAATCTGAATTTTTTTACAAGGAGTTCCACACTTAGGATCTTACAGTCCTTTGCACCCCAGACCCTAAACCAGGTGGTTTAGCCATGTGGACTGCATTTGATTTGGTGAGTTGCAGATGGAGATAGCTAGGGCCAGGACTTTGAATTCAGTCTGGAAGTAAATGGGGAGCCTGTAGAACACGTGGAGAAATGGGCTGCTGATTGATGAATGAGTACTTGCTTCTGTGTGATATTGATTTATCACCCTCACACCATGTAAAGCAACTTGCAATTGTGTATCTCAGAAGTGAAAAAGAAATGGAATACAGTGTCAAGATCTGTGAGACAGAGGAGAGGATTGGAAGCCCTCAATCAGAGGTGATGCCAGTGTATTGGCCAGCTCCTGAAAGCAATTTCTTCTGTTCACATCACTTTTCTCTTCCATTTTGTCGGCTTATTTGTTCTAGACACTGGAGGTTATAGCAGTTGCAAAGATATAAAGTTGCATGCCATCCATATGCTGGTGACACTGGGATACATGGCACCTCGAAAGCCTTCTGAGCAATCTCTTAGAACCATATGAAAGAGAATATGGGAATTGGTAGACCTGGAGTTGGCTTCAAAAGCAGAAATGCCTGAACCAAAGAACTCCATACTGGGGTGTATTTGAAAATTGGATCATAATTGCAGTTAGGCCCCATTTCAATTATATGTTTTAGTTTTTTTGATGTTTCATATACCTGATGGTTGCTATGAAATGGCTTTGGAACACTGGACATGTTTGGATGTTGGGAGTACTGCATGGTTGTCTACAGCGCCCTGTAAATTCATGCGATTGTTCCCCTTATGTTAATGTTCCATTTCCCTAGTACTATGTGCCTTCTAGGTAGTCTGTTTCAAAGAATTAATTGAACATCTTTGGTGCTCAAGGTCATTTACTCTTTGGCTTTTACCAAAATCTGAGGCACGCTACAGTCACTCACAAATGTTCTCAGCATGTCGTGTTGCTTAAGCACCCTTTAGGAATGTGGTATATTACTGGATAAATTATTCACTGTGATATATCTAGAACTGCTGGTTTGACATTTAATTCCAGTGGGGTACAGAATGTTTCATACCACGGTCATTAACATTTGCATTTACTGGAAAACCTAGTGGAATGACATGTTAAAAGAACAAGCTTCAAGAAACTCACAAGGGATCACGTGAGTGTGTAACTGCATTTTCCACCCAATCTGTACCCTAGTTACATGGCTTTTCAAATGTGATTACTGTTGGTTCTTTTGACATGCAGAATGTACTATGGCATCTGCTGTTGATGTGCTGAATGCAGAAACAACAATCTCATCTGGAAGCATGTGCTTTGTTTTGTGGTATAATGCAGGGTTGTAATAAAGAGTACACTTGGTTATCTCCCAGGATAGCCAGATTATCAACAGTGAAGAGACTGCAGTGAGCTCTATGTGTGTGTGGATGACGGGATCTCTTTTCAGGAAAGGACTGAAATCCCAAATGCATTTTCCTGATTTTTAAAAACTTATAAAAACAAACAACTAAAACCAAATCACACTTACTTCGTAACAATGATGTTGAGAGTGGAGGAGAGAAAATACCTTCCTGGCTAGCTTGCCTAGCTGAGCCCAAGTCTGGATTCCTATCTCTAGTTTTGTCCTTACTCAAGCAAAACCCACAGTGACTCAAATGAGAGCTTTGAGTGAGGTTTAAACCAAGCAAGGAGTTTAAAGTTTTTCTGGATTGCTGTGGTAGAAGAAACTGCCAGTGATGAATCATGTTCTGTTAAATCAATAGGAAAAAGAGAACTCTCTCTCTCTCTCTCTCTCTCTCTCTCTCTCTCTCTCTCTCTCTCTCTCTCTCTCTCTCACACACACACACACACACACACACACACACACACACACACACACACAGAGAGAGAGCCAAAAATCCAGTATTAGGCAAACAAAACATCAAACAAGATTACTCTCTCCTTGATACTTGACATGTACAAAGACCACATGAATGTGGAGATGTCAGCCTACCCTTCTGTGGGCAGTCTTGCCTTCTAATACCACACTAACACTTAGTGACATTATGGCACATAACTTTCTGGAAGTTAAAAGCAACACCACTTCATTTTCCTTTGTTTGTAATCTCCCCTCCTCAAACAAGTTTCCTTCTGATTTTTGTCTGCACCTGTCTCTTCGACTATTCTTATGTTACTAGTTTCCACTCAGATTAGTTTTGTACAATCTTTCTCCTTCTTTCCCAGCTGCCCTTCTTTGTGTGTGCTGCCTTGACTCTCTATCCTCCCCCATTCTTCTCCACTCTTTTCTGATTTCCTCATTTCCACTCCACTCTTGGCTTCCTCTTGACTTATCGTGACTCCTCTCTGTCAGACCTTGCTCCAATGTATGCAACAGATATTTTCCCCTCATTGGAATTTAGTTACCCAGCATCTTCTACGGGTTGAATATTAAGCTCTCAACTTAATTGACTGAGTGATGGGTAACTATACATTCTCTATATATCACATCCCAACAGACTCTTCAGGTTTTGAGACCCGGAAGAATGTAGATTCTGCTCTGAAGGAAAGATTTGGTCTCTCCAGGGACTTGAGAGAGGAGAGTGCATATCTTTAACAGAAGGATAGCTGCTGACTCCAAGGTATAGCCTTGTAATGTCCCTGCCCAGCCTTTCCTCATTTCCTTCCTCCTCAAGCGCAGAAAAAGGGGACTGTATGTTGAATGTAAGTCCAAATAACTGATCATAGTTCCAGCTGGAAGGGACTCTAACACTATAGAGGACAAGAGCCTGGTATTTTGTGTCTTCAGGTCATGAAATGACCTTAGACCACTAGCACTAGATGGTGGAAAATATGTGGTCCGTTGCTGCAGCCCTTAAAGAATCCAAAACACCCCTCTGGGCCTCAGAGTTAAAATGTACACACATGTATAGCTATGGGCTTCACTCAGGGTCACTGCAGGATCTAAGTCTTCCCCAAACTGCTTCACTGCTAAAGCCATGAAAGGACGGGGGGCGGGGGGATGTGTCTGAAAGAGTACAAAAGAGCATTAATGCCTCACAACCTATCCTAAATCATGATGCCACACTCCAGAAGGCCCTAGGTGACAGGCCTGTTCTTTCCTATAGACAACCTCCCAACCTTATGAGGCTTCTCACTAGCAACCACAGCCTATACCACAATAATACTAATCCTGAAACTTTTCCTTGCAACTATCCCCGTTGCCCACTTTGTCCGTATGTCTGTTTTGGAGATACCATCATGGGACCTAACCATGCTAATTACAGAATTGCAGGCACATTCTCCTGTTCCTCAACTAACGTATATGCCATCATGTGCCAACAATGCCCACACACCATGTATATAGGACAGACTGCAAACACTCTCCGACAAAGAATGAATGGACGTAGAACAGACATAAAAAATCTTCAGATGCACAAACCTGTCAGCCAGCACTTTAATGGAGTGGGCCATTCTGTTAAAGCCCTGAGAGTTTGTGTTCTACTGAAAAGGCTCTTTAACAACATGCTACAGAGGGAATGCTCAGAACTAACATTCATATTCAAATTCAACACATTAGCATGTGGTTTGAACAGGGACAGTAATTATCTGACCCATTAGAAGGACTCTACTGCATCCTTTGATGCTTTATTTAACTTTTATCTTAACTCCCCACCCCTACCCCACGTGCCCGCTGTCCCTCTGCTCTTCTGATCTGCCAGCCTTCATAACAATTTTTCTGATTTGTCGCCTTGATAACAATTTTTGGACCTCTGTGCTTTACATATTGAGTCTGTTCTGGTAAGGCTATGATCTGAAGTGTGTCTGTCCCATGAAAGCTCATTACCTATTAAAATATTTTGTTAGTCTTTAAAGTGCTACATGACTGCTTTTTTGTTATAATCTCACTCTGGAGGTCTTGAATTGCCAGGATTTTCTTGAAAAGGGAGCTGATTTTTGTGTGGCTGGAATACAAGTTCTTTAATGTTTCAATTAGGAAAATTCCAATTAAAAATCTCACACATTTTAATATTAATGTGAAAATTCTCCTGTTAATGGAGTCATCTCTTAAGAAAAGAGGAAGCTATGTGTTAGCAAAACAAAATCCATTCAACTGGATTTTTATGGATCGACTGTCTTTAAAATCTTCCCTTTGACACAAATAAACAACTGGCAGTTGGCATAAAATTTACGAACACGTTTTAAGTTGAGGGGAGAAAGGAAAACAATCCCTCACAAACAGTGCTGCAACTTAAAGACTAGAACAAAGAAGATGGTAATTGACAATAGTTCACAGGCAGGAAGTGAGCCAAGAGGGCTAGTGAAACCTGACACAAGCTCTGCCTCTTTTGTTTTCCCCTCCACCTAACAGGAATATCTTCAGGTGCTGCCATTCTGGCCAATCCCTTTTTCAGTTGTTCCCCCCTTTTCTCATTTGCTTTAATAGCTGTTTTCCTCTTTCCATAAAACTACCACCTTCATAAGAGAGGGAAAGAAGAGAATGAGTCTCAAGAATCTTGCCTGCAATATTGGCTGAGATGTAGTAATAATAATATAGTTTGAACACTTTTTGGGTCCGTCTACACTTGCCTTCCTCTTTCGAAAGAGGTATGCAAATGAGGAAAATCGAAAATGCAAATGAGGCGCATATTTACATATTTAGCATGCCATTTGCATATTCTTATTTTGAAAGAAGCGCTTTCGAAAGAAGCAAACCAGTGTAGATGCTGCTCTTTTGAAAGTAAACCCTATCTTCGAAAGAATCTTCTTCCCATTAAATAAAGGGAAGAAAGATTTTTTCGAAGATGGGGTTTACTTTCAAAAGAGCAGCATCTACACTGGTTTTCTTGTTTCGAAAGAAGTTCTTTCAAAATAAGAATATGCAAATATGTACCTCATTTGCATTTTGAGTTCCCTCATTTGCATGCCTCTTTCAAAAGAGGAATGCAAGTGTAGATGCACCCTTTAAGTCTCAGAGGGCTAGGCATGCCAGTCTGCAGTTTCACAAATAATAAGCTGTGCTGTGTGACACCTTAGAGACTAACAAACTTATTAGGTCATGAGCCTTCATGGGCAAAACCCAATTCTGTAGATCTTTTTCAGTAAGTAAATGAATAGATGCCGCCATGCTAGAGTGTAAGCAAAAGCCACGTGTAGCCCTGTTGAAGACAGACATGAATTTGAACCATGATAATCTGTTCAGATTAATAGACGTTTTCATGTCTGCTTATATAGGTGGTATTCATTGTTTCTATCACAGATATTTACATGCATGACATAACTAGTGATTCGTCAGGTGCCTGCTGCAAGCTTTCCTAAAATCCGTGAGAGTCTTTCCAAGGCTTGAGAGGATTTAAATTAGGAGCTGGTGTCCTTAAGAGGGACCTCCATTCCCTTTTCCTTTTCTTCAGTGAAAGCAACTCCCTTCAAGTGGTAGCCCGTCTAGATGGTGGACATCTAGAAGGATATTGCTGGGATGAATCTATCACTCTATTAGAAGAAGGCTTGACCAAAAAACTGGGCTTAAAGGTATAAGGGTCGAGTTCAGCCAGCTCTCTGGTGGAGTGAAGTTGATAGATCAGTAGCCTCCACTCAGAAGGCCCTTACCACAGAGTATGAAGGCACTCCCTCATCAGGACTAACCTCAGTTATCTCACGCAGATGCTCACTGCAAGATTGTAAACTGACTCTTGTGGACTGTAGGATTCTGGGGAGAATACTTTCTGCCGACAAGTGGGAGGAGGAGGCCAGGCTGCACTGAACTAGGTCATAGGGTCTGGATTGAGATTAAGGCTGGGGGGAGTTTTTCTTCCTTTAGTTTTATTATCTTGACTTGATTTCTAGTTACATATCTTTGTCCTTTGAGGAAAAGCCCTTGCTGAATGCACCTGTGGTTTGTTTCTTTGCGCCATTTGACCAACTTGCAACCCTACCACAGGATTCACTTTTTGCCCTTTGGATATCCTTCTACTGTAGGAATGGGGGTGGGGTCTGCTCACTTCATTTCCATTCCCTGGTAAGCACCCAGACACGGACAGATTCTGACCCGAGTTAGAAATTAGCCCAACGTAACTTGTTATTGAACCCTGTCTATGTAGGGGTGAACCTCTCTAGTCTGGCACTTTCTCATCTGGCAGCAGCTGTGGTCCAGCATGATTTTATTTAGCGAGATGTCTAATTATCATGGCCTTAGTCAAGTTTCCCACAGTCCTATAAAATGCGTCTTCTCAGTGTTCTGTTCTGTTATTTAGTTGTAATTTACCCCTAAATGTCTTCTAAGAGCCTAGTAAGCCTTGGAATTGTTGGTAATGCTGCTAGACAATGTTGACCTCCTGTGGTCCAGCAAATTCTCTTGTTTGGCCCAAGTCAGGTCCTGGGGGTGCTGGACTAGAGAGGCTGACACAGGGTTCGTTGCCCTAAATCTATTCTGGAAGATGCCATAGAAGGGTGGCAAGCTGCTCCTGAGAAAAGTTCATCTCCACTGGCATGGTAAAAACAGTGTGAGGCTATGCCCATATGGCTTTCGCCATTTTGGAGATCCATGGAGAAAATGGAATTTAAATTACAGTAAACCTTTGATTTAATGGACCCTGATTTAATGGACTTCAGAAATAAAGGACACTGTCTGCCAGCTCCCCCTCCCCCCAATAAATGCCAGTGCCTCACCAGCACCTCTGGAGCCACCAGGGCGGGGGGCTGCGGGAGCAGCTGGGGCCACCGAGGCCAGAGGAGTCACAGCACTGTGCACACGGAGAGCATGAGGAAATGGAAAGAGGTAGTCTGGCATGCAGCTCCTCTCCTGGTAATTGGGAAAGGGAGCTGGAGGTGTGAGAGGAAGAATGGGGCAGGAGGTGGGAAGGGAAGAGGGGGACAGAGGACAGGAGTGGGAAGGTCAGTGCATTGTGGTACAGAATAACCATTTGGATTCAATGGACTTTTGGCATTAACAGACACCTGTTCCCCCCACTAGTCTGTTAAATTGAGGCTTTACTGTATACCCAGGGGATTGCTCTGAATCTGTTCTGAATGTCTGCCTCATAGCACATGCAGATGCTGCGGTGAGGAGAGCTGGGTAGAAAGTAATATTTTTTTCGAACAAAAATATTTTTACATTTTCAGAAAAAAAAAACCCAAAAACCAACAGCCCTTCTCCCAAGAAAACTAAACACTTCATTTTGGAAGTGCCATCACAGTGCCCTTTGAGAGTCGTATTTCATGCTCCATTCTTATTTATGGCTGGTCTTCCTGGGCCAGACTGTAACTTTCATGACTCACTATGGTCATTAATCCCTGTGACTGTGTTGCCACTATGCATCATGGAAGTTCCTGCCTGTGGTGCATCATGGGAAATATGGATTGGCCAGGGGAAAAAATGGGACATGAAACACATAACCATAACTCTCTTGGGGCACCCCAATCCTGGTGGTATCTCTGAATCAAAAACAGTCAGGTTCGATTCTTTGGTTTTTCAGTGAAAAACCAAAATGTTCTGCCAACAGAAGACTTCTTTGAGATAATTAAAAATGGGATTTTTTTGATGGAAAAAATTTGACTAGTCCTAGTAGTAAGGCTCTGGAGTGGGGGAGAAGTACTGATTTTCAAAAGTGGTGAAATCCCACAATTTTGTCTTATTTCAGTGGAACAGATAAAAGCCGTCATTTCTGAGAGTCAGACCACTTATGTAATCCACTTTAGGAGTTTGATTTTGAAAACCATTAGCCAGGTGGGTTATCCAAGTGAACATAAAGCAGAGTGGGGAAGAGACCTTTCCAGTGATTTATCCAGTCTGCTCTGGCCCTTCCTTAAATCAACTATTGACTGCCTATAATCTTCAATATTAGCAGACTTAAAATGTCATAAATACATTTTCAATATGGCTGGAAATTATTCTCTATTTTATGTTTCATCTGAGAACTGAGTTCAACATTCTTTGATGCTTCTGCAAAGGTGGATGAGTTACCCTGACATCTGAGGTAATACACCAAATACAGTTTCCTATTGTCTATGGCTACGTCTGCACCTGAAGCACCTGTCTACAGAAGGTACTGTTGGAAGAGATGTTCCAACAAAACTTCTGTCAACAAATCGTGTCTACATGTAAAAGCGGGTCGATCTTTTGACCCGCTCCGTCTACAAAAGGGCCCCCTGGAGCATCTACATTGCTTTTTTGTCAACAGTTTCTGTCAAAAAAGCTCATTTTGTGTGTAGATGCTCCCCAAGTTTTGTTGACAAAACCCCAGTTTTGTCTACAAAACTTTCTAGTGTAGATGTAGCCTATTAGTGTTGGTGAGGCTGTTAGTTGTTGCAAGGGAATCTTAGAAGCCTTGTCAGGTATCCGTATGAAGCTTTTTATTTTTAGAATAATGACTCAGTTCTTATTGGAGGTGAGGGAAGAATTTAGGTCTTTAGGTTAGTCTTTGTGGAGCAGAGGCAATTCCAGGCTGTTTGTCACCTCCACGCCATATATGTTTCCAACCAACATGAAAGGTTTGTGCGAAGTTTGAATGGAAGAAGGGGAGGAAAACAAAACAAAAAGCCTTCAGTAATAGAGAGGAACTGGAAAAACAAGTAAAGGTTAATGGAAGAATTATTATGGCTTTGAAAAGTTTGTTCCAGGGTTAAAGTCTGTCTGCTGCAGAGTTAGACTTTCTTGGGCTCGGAAACCATGTAAAAGCTAAACAGTTGAACAGTCTTAGTTGCTGTAAATTGTTATCCTAGTATTCTAGGGTAGAAGTGTTTTATCTTTCAGAATTGCTTTATCCTTTTTGGATTTGAGGTCATTTTCTAGTTTATGGTATGGCATATATTGATAACAAAACCGCACAGCCTCAAATGTGACCTGATTGTCTATTTGTTTTCTTTCAAACACTGTTTTGTTGAATTATTGAGTCTAAAGCAATGACCTTGATGTAAACGTACTTTTGAACCTATGTGAGGATCAAAGTTAAAGGGAATCCAGAGTCAGGGAAAGGACTGTGTAAAAAATTCCTGTAATATTTTAATATTTCCTGTTTGTTTTTTTCTGTGATATGACATCCACAGTACATTCACATGTTAAAAAGATGTATTTTGCTAAGTGCTGCTGCCACAAACTTCATATGGTATCTGAAAATTGAGCAGAGTTCTTCCTACTTCTGCACAAATTAGTGGTGAATCATGATCAATGATGTTCATGATCCATGTGGTAGAAAAGAACCCAGCTTTGTTTCCCACTGCTGTCTTTGGCTATGAGATGCTAACAAGAGTAAACAGTTGTCGTGATCAGTAAAGATATAGATATGACTCAAAGGCAGCAAATATGTTGAGAAAGAAGGTGTCATTTGTATACAGCTGCTCTACACTTCAGAAAGGAGGGAAGTGGTATTTCAACGCTATTAGGGTATATTTATATTCTCATACTTACGGGCTTTTTGCTTAAAGAAAGGAGTGTGAGTACCTGTCTGGTATCATTTTTAGCCCAAGCAGCCAGAAAAAATATAGACCACCAAAAATAGAACTTTGGTTCATTTGGAGATATGGAAGGGTGGGTTGTATTGGGAATCTGTTTCTTGGTCCCAATTTGTTCTGATTACTGTCATTAGAATTTGTGGTATTTAAAAATCCATGAAAACCTGTTTCACTTCCCTTCAGGTTATTGAGAATTAAGCCCCAGGAAACCCTATATGGACATGAGAATCTTCAGAAAGATATGGACTGCCATTTTCAAAAGTAGTCTCTGATTTCAGGAGCTTCACTTTCAGGTGCTCAGTCTGCACTGCCACTAGTGTTGGTGTAACTTATGTTGCTCAGGAATCTGAATAACCCATTCTCCTGAGTAATGTAAGTTAAACAGGCCTAAGCACTGGTGTGAACAATGCTATGCCAACTGGAGAGCTTCTGTTGCTGACATAGCTACCACCACTGGTTGGAGGAGGGTTAAGTTGACAGGAAAACTGTCTCCTGTCGGCTTAGAGTGGCCGTATGGCACAGGTGCAACTGCTCTTCTGTAAGCTCTCTAGTGTAACCACATCCACAGTGTATCAAGTTCAAAACTCAATGTGAGGGGCCAGCTTTGAAAACATGGCCCTAAGTAATTCACCCTAGGTCACTTATAAAGCTGGTGACAGAATTGGGAGCAGAATCCAGTTCTCTAGACCTCTTAGGTGTTAACATTGAGACCATGTTTCTTGTCATAGTTTGCTTGCAACCCGTGGGACCGACAGATTTGCTGGGCACCAGGGCAAAGTGGGGTTGGCTGGCTCTGCACTCCCAGAAGGGGAGGGCCCTCAAGTGGAAGGGGTCGGAGTGGGGGCAGCCAGCTCTCAAAGCTGCCTGGAATGTGTTGCAGCAATGTTCAAGTGTTGATTTATAGGGCACTGGACACTGCCACTGCTGAGGAAGTGGTGGCAGTGAAAGCCTTGGGCTCTTTTAAATTGCTGAGCCCTGGGACAATTGCCCCCTTCCCTTCCTCCCTGCCATCAGCAGGCCTGTTTGCAAGAGGTTATTCATGATCAATAGCATGACGAGTTGTTTCTTTTAAAAATAAATATGAAGTTAGGAAGAGTGCTAAAATCCTGCTGCAGCTATCTCATCTATTTTATAGGCTCACTGCCTTTCCAGTGGCTATCTATAAATGTTAAATATTTAAGAAGTTGGCTCTCCTCTTCTAAGTGGCTTTAAACTGGAGATAGGTTTGATTGAAAAATTGATTCTTCAGCAGCTGTGAATCCCAAATGGTAACAAAAAGTTGCTTTTTTCACAGCCACACAGTGTCTTTAAAATGTTAATTTAAAAAAAATATTTTGACAAATAGTCATTTTTCCGGCTTTTGAGCAGATCAACACTTTGCAATTTTTTCATTCCCAGCTGGTCACATGCTTTTTTATGGCTTATTTTATTTTAGTTTTTAACAAGAAAGAAATTGAAGTTGACTGTTTGGCATTCTGCCTACAAATAACTTTGTGAGAACAATTGAAGGAAGATTCAGAGAGGTAGCCGTGTTAGTCTGTAGCTTCAAGAACAACAAGAAGTCTTGTGGCACTTTATAGACTAACAGATATTTTGGAGCATAAGCTTTCACGGGCAAAGACCTGCTTCATTAGATGCATGAGTGGGGGGGTGGTTTCAGCGGGGTATTTAAAGAGTGGGGTGCATCACTCATGCGTCTGATGAAGCGGGTCTTTGCCCACGAAAGCTTATGCTTCAAAATATCTGTTAGTCTATAAAGTGCCACAAGACTTCTTGTTGTTCTTGAAGGAAGATTGTTACTGGTGCTTGGATAGTACAACCTTCAGTTGTTCAGATGGCTTTTTGGCGAACATGAAGATGGGCTTCCAGTATGACATGGCGGTAAAAGGGATAATATTTACCTGCAGGTGTTAGGAGTTATTATTGGAGTTATTGTTCCACACTCACACTAACGTATCTGACAGCAGAATTTGACTTTGTGTGTAGGTTATGGTTCAACATACTTCACTTGTAGGAAGGACCTTCTGCTCAGAGATAACACCACTTCTGAAGGAATGGAGGTCTCTTCCTCCTCTCTGCTCTCCATGGGTTCAGGGATCAAGAACGGAAGAGTGGGCAGAAGGGTGAGGAGTGAGTAGATGCAGTGGGGGAAGATCAGGGTGGAAAGATATTACAGCCCTCTGTGATTAGATCCCGCTTTCTGGGAGTTTTTGCCCATTAGAAGTTGGCTACAGAAGACCTGATATACTATGTACATTTGAATATTTTGTTACAACTATTTTCTCTTTAAAGGGATGTCCCAGCAGAATGCTTCCACTTTTCAGAGAGTGATCTTGGAAAAGTGGAAGTGTTTGGATACGGCAGACTTCTGTTGGATAGAGCAGAAGGGAAGGTTAGGCTATGAGAAGGTGGAGGACTTCTGAGTAGAAGGACTTATGCAGAAGTCCTGCCACGCCCCCAGACCCCAGCAACCAAAGACCTATTAAGTGAAACAGCAAACCCTCCGCTCCTTTCCTAAACCCAGAAAACTGTCTAATTCTGAAGAACCCCCCGTTGGTCCAGTGTTATAAGGATTAAAGGTGTTGAAATGTATTGGATGCTTCAGTGGAATCCTGCATCCCCCATGCTGCAGGTACATCTGGGCCTTTTAGTTACTTGAATTGACATTCCATTTGAAACGGCTGCTGCCACCCACAGGTGCTTGGGTGGCAATGAAAGGGTTAGGTGTGGGAGGTAGGAGAATGATGTTATCTGGTGCAGAGCCCAGGCTTTGTCTAGCATCAGGCAGTGTGCTCAGCTCAAGTTGATTCAGCAGCAGCACTAATGGTCCAGTCATCTGCTTGTAAACATTTTATAGGTTGGATTTCTTTTTCCTTTTTACAAAAAAAAAAAAAATTAGCAATGGTCATCAATTAAATCACTCAATAGCTTTACAACAACAATAAATGGAGAAGTTGTAGGGAACAAGGGATAAGACCAACATCTGCTCGGAATTAATGTCCCGGTCCCTCAGTGGGAGCTCAAAGCATAGAACTTGGAGGTTGAAAATGAGCAGAACTAACGGAGAGTGAATTCTCCTAATGGAAAAATAAATTCCTGTGGGGGCTGATTGCTGAGCACATCAGGCACAATTGTTACCAGTGGATCAGAATTGAAGCCTATTACTCTTCCTTTTCTTAGCTCAGGGTTTAGAATGTTAACAAATTTTTAGCATCATAGTAGGTTGTAGAGTGGTGGCTTGCTGCCTTATCACCAGCTGATAATTTTTATTAGGGAAGGTAGCTGACTTTACCCAAGACTCAGCTAACACCTGCCAATTGCGCTTAAATCCAACCTTTTTCTTAATATAGGTGCAGGATAGCATCTTACAGCTTAATTTAACTGGATGGGCTTTTCCTCAACTGAGGAGCAGCTCTGAGCTGAACATCAGACAGTATTTAAAATTTCAACTCTCGTCTTCTGATTATCCCATTAGATGTCCTGCATGAGCCCATACTTGCCTTTGGCAAAGAGCGTGCTAACTGCCGTTGAGCTGCAATAATGCTGAACAGATATGAGAGTGCTAAAGGATTGTGAAGCATATCTGTGAAATAACAAGAAGAACCAAACAAATGGAGCCCAGATTCCAGCTTTAAATAACAAGGTAGGAGATATACTTCTTTTGTATGTGATTAATGTACCTTTCCCACCCCCTGCTCTTTTTGGTGGAAATATATCTTAATAAAGAAGGGATAAGGGAGCTTGATACTAAAGGTCATTTACTACTATTTGTAAATGTGATATCATATGACCACCTTGCTTGGCTTCCAAGATATGTTTAACAGGATGACTGATCAGCTGACGGACAAAGTTCTTGTATAACAAAGGGAGATCATCAATCATTGTTTCATTCACTTGGTTTTTTTCCTCTACTAGTCTAGAACTAGGTCAGCATGAAATCTAATCTGCTTATCACAAGGCCTATGGAAAAGGCAACATGCAGGGGCCTCACTCTTCTCATATATGCCCTGAGGCAGGTTGCAGAAGACAAGGTGAAATTGCTGAAGTATACCCTCTAGTTTCCCAAAGGTCACATTCCAGGTAGTCACATGGTGAGCCCCACCTCCTTCTCTTCCCCACCGCATACTGCTTTTCTCTCGTGTGGGAGATAAGAAGTGCAGACTTTGCCCTTCTAGCATATAATGGGATGGCTCCATTGATTCCCAAATCTGATCAGGGAGAGGTCAACATCTTATATTAGTGTCTCAAATATAGCTCTGACATTCAAGATAAATGTCTAGTTTTACAAATTCTGAAGCAGAGAGAGCACGATGTGCTTCAGGCAAAGAGGTGGAAAGTACAGAAGTGAAACCAAGCACAACTTCTCCATGCAACACAGGATGCGTATCAGACATTTCAGCTGGATGGTCAAAGCTGTCTGCCTTTGTGCCATGTTAGTTGCCAGCAATTGCTCCCTCTAATCTTTCCCATCCATATGTGTAATAAATTTTATTATGTGCCCCAAGGATGTACACCACCAGTAGAAACACTGGCTGCTGGCTGTGGGCACTTTGCTTATCAGCTGGATGTCATTTGGATCTCTCTTGGGAACACTGGTTGCCAGTAGACTCCAGTAATACCCACCTAACATCAGGTTTCCCAGGCCCTTAAGGCTGCCTCTAGAAATCTCAGGACTTTGACTACTTTTGCTTCAGCTGCTATAGGCACTGCACCTATGAAAGTGACATTAAATAGAAGAGCCGCAGTGTAGAGGAATGGGCTCTGCCCTGACAAGCAACAAAGATTGGTCTTGATTGTCCAACCCCACTCAAGTGTCCAGATTCCCTTATAGTGGGGTGTGGTGGGAGGTACTACTACTACTACTACTTAACCCTTGTACTCCATGTGGAGCACAGGTCATCTACAACTCTTCTCCACTTCACTTTGTCTTGGGACAAAACATCTAGCTGGCTCCAGGAGTACACCAGTTGTTGGTCTACTCAGATGGAAGGACTTCTCCTCATTGTCTGAGGTCTTCCTCTTTTGCGTTTACCTTGTGGGTTCCATGTGAGAGCTTGATGGACTTTGCTGGATGATGGTTTTCTGAGAGTGTGGCCTAGCCATCCCCACCTTCTTCTCTTGATTGCAGTGTCAATTGGTTCTTGTCCTGCCCTGTTTCAAAGCTCCTCATTTGTGACAAAGTCTTGCCATTTGATGTGAAGGAAGAACCTCAGGTATCTGTTTATGAAAGTCTGTAGCTTGTGATTTGAAGACTTTTTAGTATGCCAGGTCTCATATCCATACTACCCCTTTAAACAATATTCTGGAACTTACTGCTGAAGCAAGCCTGGGTACATTTGAGGATTCCCACCCCTGCCCAGCCCTGTGGATGGGTTATTTAAATAGGAGGAGTAAACTGGGCTAGACTTCATGCAGGCTGTGGTTTCATTCAGGCTCTAGAGCACAGGTCAACAACCTTTCCGAGCCGGAGTGCCGAAATTTGATCTTCTGTCCTCTATGTACTGTCTGATTGTGGTGATAATAGTCCTACTTACAACAGCTTCATTAATGCATAAATAAAGATGCAGGGCTTTCCCATGTTGGAGGTGATTGGTAACATTAACTGGTCTTTTGTTAATCCACAAGTGGAATGGCTTGGAGCAGGCTCCCGGCTGCATGGGGGAGGAGGGGCAGAGCTAAATTTCCACCTCATATGCCAATGAAAATTGTCTCATGTGCCACTCTTGGCATCCATCCTGAGGGTTGCTGACCCCTCCTCTGTAGGATGAGCTTCACGGGATGCAGACACTTTGCTGATTCTAGTTTTGGGAGTTCTGAACCAGAGCTCTGAGGTAAGTTCCTGTGAATTTGGTTAAGACTACTCCTATGTTTAGACTGGGGTCAGCCACCTTTATGAGGCAGAGCGGTGAAATTTGGCCTTTTGATGTCTAGGTACAGTCCAAGTGCTGATGATACTTTTCAAAGTCACTATAACTGCTTCATTAATAAATTAAGGTGCAGAGCTTTCCCTTTTAGCTGGTGGTTGGTAGCATTAGCTGGTCTTTTGTCACTCCACAGGTGGCATGGCTTTGAGCAAACTCCTGGCTGCATGAGGGAGGAGGCTGAGGTTGAGCTCCTGTCTCACGTGGTGATGAAAATCTGCTCACTTGCTGCTCTTGACACCTGTGCTGGGGTTGCTGACCCCCGGTTTAGACCTTCTGAGAGAGATCATACTTGTTTGATTTTAGCTTCCTCTTACTTTTAATCTTTATACTGGGGACCGGTTTTAAGAAAATAGCTTTTTATGAGCATCTTTCCCTTTCCCCCTCAATGGCAGAAAGAAGACATATGGTGCAGCTTAGTTGAGAGGGAAAGCCCTGGTTCTCAGTTTCTGTTGCGGGCGGGTATCATCAGGTCTGGATGAGTACAGAAAAGACATAAAACATTCCCAGAATGCAGGCGGTTGCAGGCCCAGCCTTAGGGCGAGGCAATCCAAGTGCTTGTGTTGGACCCTGTGCTCCAGTTGAATATTGCATTCACTGCCCACTGTCTGGTGCCTGCTGTTAGCATGCTGCCTTGGGCTTTGCCCACCAGCCAGGCCCCACTGCGAGCATGCTGCCTTGGGCCCATGCCCACCAGCCAGGAAGCCCTCCACACAGGCAGCATACGTAGCAAAATGGAAGTGTTTCTCAATTTGGTTCCTCCAGAAGGGTATTCACACAAGAAATTGCCATCCCATTGGTGCTTGACTACCTTTTACACCTGAAACTGTAGTGACTGGCTCCAGACTCATGGGTCCACCTCTTTCCTGCCTGTCCTGAAAGGTGGCCTTCCTTAGTGACTATGATCTCTGAGCTCCAGGCCCTTACCTCTGAGCCCCCATGTACTGTCTCTTGCAAAGACAAGGTGCAATTCTGCCCACACCTGGCATTCTTACGCAAGGTGGTCTCCCATTTCCATGTACAGCAGGACATCTCCCTACCAGTTTGCTTCTCAAAAGCCCATGCCAAGTCTAAAGACTGGGCACTCCATTCTCTGGACATCAGACACACCCTTTGAATGTACCAAAGCCCTTTCACAAGTCACCACAACTCTTTATTGCAGTAGCAGAAAGAATTAAGGGGCTCCCCATCTTGTCCCAATGTCTCATCTTGGATCATGTCCTGCTTCAGGACCTGCTATGATGTGGCCAGGATCCCAGCTCTGGCACTGACAGCTCTCTCCGTGAGAGTACAAGCATTCTCTGCAGCATTCTTCACCCAAATCCACATTAGGGACTTTTGTAGGGCAGTGATGTGGTCATCTGTTCACACCTTTCCATCACACAAAGCTATCACCCAACAGGCAAGGGATGACACAGAATCTGGCAGAGTGGTTCTGCAGGCAAAAGTTCAATGACTTCTGATCTCTCCTCATTCCTAGGGAGTCACCTATTGGAATGCAAATAAACAGTCACTGGAAGAAGAAAAGCCAGTTACCTATCTGCCATAACTGTTCTTCAAGATGTTGCTCATGTCCATTGCAAATCCCACCCACCTCCCTTCTGTTGGAATATCCTGGCAAGAAGAAACAGGATGGGCTAAAGATGCCATGAAGACACCACTCCAGGTGGCTCCGACGAGTACTGTTATGGGAAAAACCTTCTGACAATCATGCACGCAATATGCACACACACCTATTGGAATGGGCATAAGCAACACATTTTAAAGAACGACAGTTAAGGAAGGTAGTTAATTTTTCCTTGTAAATGCTTATACTTTAAGAATGACGAGTATCAGAGGGGTCACTGTGTTAGTCTGTGTCCTCAAAAACAATGAGAAGTCCTGTGGCAGATCACAGACTGCATCTGGCAAGTGCCTGATGAAGGGTGAGCATTTTGGGTGCTGGATGAACTCCTTTTTGTTCTGCTCCTAAGTTCACAGAGGTTGTAGTCCTGCGGGCTGGATAGGCAGCTGGGCTCATCAGGAGTCAGCCAGCAACAGGACATCATCACGCATCTGCAACCAGTTAACGCCTCCAGGCTCCCTATAAGAGGCTTTCCCCAGGCAGCAGGAGGGGGTGGAGTGATGCCCAGAGAGTAGGAGGCTAGAAGATTTGAGAGAAAAACAGAAGGAAACAGAACAGAGCAGAGCAGAGCTGAGTAACACCAGCAACAAGGTATGGGGGGAAGATGCCAGAGGGAAGTAATGGATGAAGAGGCCCAGGGAATGGTTGCTGCTGTGGGTTGGGGTAAAAGCTCCGTCAGCTCCCTTCAGACCAGCCCAGGGACCCTAGGGAAGGTCTCCCCCCACCGTTTTCCCTGGAGGGCTGCCCCACTGGAGCAAAACCAGAGCAGCCTGAGATTGGTGGAGAGGGACCTACTCCACCTCCAATTAGGACTGGCCTGTGATGGAAATGGCTTGGTAGAGGAAGACCCTTGCCTTCAGGAAGACCCAGGGCAACAAAGGGGCCTCTGTGAATCTCTGAGGCACATAAGGAGCTGTCTGGAAGCACAGAACCCCTAAGGAACTGATGAGGGATTTGTCACACACCTTATAGACTAACAGATTTATTGGAGCATAAGCTTTCATGGGCAAAGACCTACTTCATCAGACTGACTACATGCATCTGACAAAGTGGGTCTTTGCCCACAACAGCTTATGCGCCAATAAACCTGTTAGAGTATGAGGTGCCATAGGACTTTAAGAATGAATGTGCTTGTTTATACAAGAACTTCGTGCTAACTCATAACTGCTGGCAATTGTGTCATTCAGAGCCTCTGAAAAGTAAGCAAAGTGCATAGCTGAGGCTTGCTAGAAGTGTTATAATATTGGTGAGAAACTGTTCAGCCTGAAAACAAAACAAAAAACAAAACAAAACACTGATCAGGAAAGAGAGAGATGCAGCTCTCTGCCCAAGAGGAATTAGCTGAGGAGCCAGGAGCCTACAGTGGGTGACCTTGAGGGACCACAGAGGGGCTGATATACATGCAGTTGCCCTGAACAGGGAAAAGTGCAAACTTTTCCAGGGTATGACAATTGCAGCTACATCTCCATCACTTGGTGTTGCTCTGCTAAGTAAATTCACAGGATTCTGCTCTCATTCTTTTTAAGGTTCATTTGTGTAGCTGTTATGTCATTAGGTACCTTAATTTTTAATAGCAGAAGTAAAGCTATTTAGGCAAGTGGATATAGTATCAGAGGAAACCAAGAGGTTTAATTTGCAATGTTCAGTGATTGGGAAAGTGCACACAGGAAATTACCACTGTTTGCTCTGCCTTAACTTTAATGTTATTTTGTATCCAGTGTAGGCTACTACAGTTCAAGTGTGACATTCTGTCTAGCATGGGATCATGGTGCAAGTATACAGTTAGGACCAGACTCTGCTTCCTTTGAAGTTGGTGGGAACGTGGCCATTGTCTTTGAAATCAGGGTCCAACCATTAAGCTCTTTCACACACTGCTTACTTGGTGAGGAGCTAGGACTACCAGTTCTCCGAAGGATTTGGAGTTACCTTGCATGTCACATATTCAGTCGTTAGACTTGCCCCACCTTTTATTTGTAAGATAGAAACAAGCAGAAAAACAAGGGGAGAAATGTGGGTATTCCTCCTGAGGACAGCTGCTGCTCATACTTTTGCAGGAGTTTCACAAACTCATCTTCAGTTTGGCTTGTAGGTAATGATGGCTGTGACAGCTGACAAGGGAGTAATAAGGCTTGGCATAGGTTGAAATCATTTATGATGTGGGGCCATTGGCATCTGCTTTGCATGTGATTGTGCAGGACAACAAATGGGCTGTTCAGCAGCTGAGGATGGACGTGTTTGTGTATGTGTGTTGGGGGGAGAACTGCATCAAACCTTCATCCAATAGATCTAGCAGAGGGAATGATGCTGTTCTGGCATATTGTTTGCAATTTGGTGTGACTGCTTCATCACGTATTAACTTGCACGACGTCTACCTCTCATGCGCATACACAGTTACACACTTACGCATCACTACAATCAGACAGACATACTGGGGGAGTTTTTCTACATCGTTGTGATTGGAGAAAGTGGTCAGCAAGTTTAAGTACCTCGCTAGATGTAGACAAGTGTGCTAGAGTGCTTCTGTAAGAGTGTCAACAGGTGGCAAACTTGGATGTTAGCAAACGAGCTTGGCAAGAAGATGATATGCACATTACACATCAACCTTCATGATATGTTATCGCAAAATGTACCCTTGTTTGGTCTGACATGGCTCTAAAATTGGGGATGATGTAAGAAAGTATGAAACCTGTCTTACTGTGACATAGGGACATGTGCAGGACTAGATGACCCAAAACCTCTTTCTCAATGTTACTGTATTTTCGGTTGGCTTTTATTAGCTATTAAGACATGGGTCTGTTTTGATCTCTGTTTCAATAAGGATGTGTTATGTCTCTATTAGAGGAACAGACAGTATAGTGGGAGCTTTCAGCTTCTGTTCTTGTAAGAGATGATTTGGTTGCATCTTGTCTGTATGGTATCACTACACAGATTCCATTAAGGAGGCCATTGATGGAAAGGGCTTGGTATGTGCAAATACATGTTTTAAAAAATCAACACTACAGATGAAAAGCTAGCCATTTATGTGGGCAGTTTTCTCACTTGTCTATGCAAAGGTTTGCAGTTGGGCAAGCAGTTTAGAAACTCAGTCCAACAATATAGAAATTCCTTAGCCTGACATAGCTGCCACAATGAATACAATATCTAAGAATCCGTGAAAATGATTTTCAAGGTTTAAGATCTTGCCTGTCTTAAGGTTAGCATCACCATTGAATGTTACATGGGCTGCCCTAACATTCTGTATTCTAGTATTACGTACTTGTCAATATGCAGACTAATAAATGGAGGAAGTTAGTGTAACCAAAAGTACTAAGAGTCCTTAATTTGGTAGGGGCTCAAATCCCACACAATGTCTCTTTATTTGAGAAATAAAGAAATTTTTATACGCCTCCTTCAGTCCAATGCTACAGCCCTGAAATTTAAAGGCTTGTCTATACTTTCAAATTAATTTGAATTAGCACAAGCCGTGAATTTAAAGAACAGTGCTTATTCTGGAGTTATTCCATGTATAGACAAGACATAACTAGTACACTGATTGGGTAGTCTGCACAGAGAAGAAAAAGAGCAGCATTGCTCAGATGGGTGGCAGATGGAATTGGTTTAATTTTTGTAAAGTACATTCCATTTTTGTCATTTTCAATTACCTACCAAATAGGCTATGTCAGTTTCAATTAATATTTTCACTGTTACAGGTAAGAAGTTGAGAGCCTGCTTCTCATCTGGTATAATTTAATGTACCTTTACTGGAGTCAACCTAGTTATGATGATGTGAACCAGAGATAGATTTGGTCCTGAGTTTCCAAATTCTCACTTTTGCCTCCCAAGATGACTTTTATCTAATTTCCTCCTTCTCTGTATTGCAGATTTTCCTGATTTTTATAGTCTAAGGCCTTCTCTACACTACTTCCCCCCCCCCACCACTCCCCTGCATGTAGATCTAACCTATCCAATTTCAGCTATGGAAATAGTATAGCTGACGCTGAAATACTCACTGCGGCGTCTTCCATGTAGTAAGGTCAGTCAGGGCTGCTTTCCTGTCACCTCCAGCTACTCTTCTCATTCTGGTCGAATACTGGCATTGACAGGCAAGTGTTCAGAGGCCGAATTATCGCATCTAAGTAGACACTATAAATCGACTTCCAGTGGGTCGATCATTGCAGTGTCCTCTGTGTAGTGGAGACAAGCCCTTGGTGTAATAAAAGCAATTGAAGCTATTCAACGCCTTGCACAAAAGAATCCGAATCTGTAAAGTTCCTTTTTTTTCCTGGAACACCACCAACTTTTGACAATTGGCTGGATCTTGTCTTTTTATATTTCAGCTTGAGTTAAAGAGCTTTTTTTATTCTTTTCTTACTCCCTATATTATGTAACTTATAAAAATGCTGTAATTCCGCAAGGCAAATATTTGTTCCAGACATATTTAATAGCACCAGATAGCTAGAGGAAAGGAAAGTAGATGATGAAGAGAGTATAAAAATCCTTTAGACCTTTGCTACTCCTGAAAAAAAATCCACCTAATTTCATGCTTTGTTTTTTAACCAATGCTAGTAACTGTCTATGTTTTTTCTCCCCCACAATTTATGCAATAATATTCTCTCCTTCCTATCTTGGAAGTTCTTTCTATTCCTGGCTTTTGAAGATTTTTAAACTTGTCTTATTACAGATTTTTTTAAACTAAAAGCCTTTGTGAAATGCAGGAAAATATTTGTTTTGAAGCTCTGTTCTCACCTTCATTGATTACCTTGGCCATAGCTGTCCACTTATTCAAATTCACTAAGCTGTAGGACATTGGATTTTATTCAAGTTCTCTCTAAAGCCCTCTTTTGTTATCCTCATCCAAAGGTGACTAGAGGTGATGTGGTTTTAATTCAGGTTTAATTACAGCATGCCAGTCTTCTCTAGGACCAGAAAAGATGAATAGAGTCAGGCATAACCATATCAGTGATCAACTGATCAGTACTTTGAGACCCAGAGTGGTGTACAAATATCTGGTTTGTGTGAAAGAGGGTTGTTTCTTTTTACTCATTGTAGAGATGCACAGTCCAAGCCAGCATCTGGAAGTCATAAAAGATAAACATGATTGTCACAAACATTGAGGTGTTGAAAAGCTTTCTTTCATGGAACAGCTGCATTTTGAAAGAAGAGGAGAAAAGCTGTATGGTATATGAGGTATGAAGGTGACACTTTGGTTATCCAGGAACAATGCTAAGGTGAGGGCATTTCAGATTTTTTATTAGCTAAGTGTCCTGGGAGGTTATGAAACTTCATGTAATGATGGATTCCAGTAAAGGGAAATATGTTTCATGTTTGGAGTGAAACTCTGCCATTCATGACTGTAAAGTGCTTGCTTCAGATATCCAGATCCTCATGGTCTCTACT
Organism: Carettochelys insculpta; assembly: GCF_033958435.1. Lineage (NCBI taxonomy): Eukaryota > Metazoa > Chordata > Testudines > Carettochelyidae > Carettochelys > Carettochelys insculpta. The sequence continues at coordinate 17,415,295 of NC_134151.1, forward strand.
TTGCTGCCTTCCACAGTTGATTGATTGCTGGATCTCCTGTATTATTTTTCATATCGGTCCCCAGCCTGGATCATGACCATATTGTTTTAGGTACCGTACAACGACGAAGAAGAAACACCCCCTCCTCCAAAGTGCCCTCCAGTCCGTCATTCCTAATTCCTCTAGAATAGTTTCCGTTGTCATTCAAAAACATTTCTGTGTGTGCCCTAGATTTTGATATCTCACCTTTGACTTTGCTTATAGCTTCCTAGGGTTATCAAATCATCCCTCCTCTCTTACGTTTCCACTGGAGGTTGGAATTCTCTGTCCCTATTGGATGAAAGGAGGCTCTTCTGGTAGTGGTGGTGGTGGGTTTTTTTGGGAGGAAGATGGCAGAACAATACCACTTTGCTGAAGTTTAAAACCAACTTTTCACACTTAGGTGCCCAAAGTTTGCCACCTACTTCTACCTCTTGACGCTTAAATAAGGCACCTGATCTTAAAGGTGTTGAGTGCCTTCTGCTACTAGATCTGTACATGCTCAGCACCTCCAAAAATAAGGCTCCATATTTAGCTACTTAATAAGAGTGTTAGAACCTAACTCTGGGCCTCCAAGTTTGAAAATCTTCACCCAAAATTTTTAGCCTTGGTTAGGAATTTACTCCTACCATACTGGGGCAGGCTGAGAGTTGAACCAATATGCATTTGTTAAAAAACTGCAGATGTTTCATTAAGCTTACAGTTTTTACATCTGCCTAACAATTTGCCTTGGGCTACCTTAATTTATCTAAAGAGTTGGCTTGACATTTGAGGAGGAGAGAGAGGAGTCTCTGCTGGTTCATTTCCAGAAAGTCCTTCATGTGGAAAAGGAAGTGAGCTCTTCCATTATTACCGTTTGTGCTAACAAGGTATAATTGTCACATGACAAGAAATAAAATTGTTCAGCTGATCATGTGATTCATAATGAATATTTTATCTAGTTGAGTTTCTTATTCTGCTTACCAAATAGCTGTATGCAGATAATGATTATCTCAAACATATATATTCCTAATTGTTCAGTGAATTTGTTTAACTATCTAGATTGAGTGAATGTCATCAAATTTTGATATGAGCTATGTCAGTTAATGAGGATATTGTAGTTGTCACATGGTACTTTTTCTGTCCCCTGGTTGGATGAGTAAAGCATTTCCAAAGTGAATGCAAATGTACAATTTGCTTTTTGTAAGAGTATATGCCAGTAAAATCCAATTTCCTTCCATGTTCACAGCAAAGGAACGAAGAAGTTTGAGGATGAGCAAAACTAATCCATCTAAAAATGCCAATAATGTTCACATGAATTTTTTTCATTCTCCACTCAACACTCTAGTACTTCTGTGTGGGTGTTTGGCCCATGTAATACATTCAATTTACATTCCTTTAAAAATACTCCACATGGACAGAGCATCTTACAGATATTAATTCACAGGTTCCCAGGGAAACAACTAACTATCATAACCAACCCCACTTTGATTTGTCACTATGGGTACACCCGTGCTTCAAGTTAGAGGTGTCAACTTCAGCCAGAGGGGATGACCCAACCTTGCCTTTGATTGAGCTAATTTGAAGAATAGCTTTAATAGCAGGAGAGACTACCCACCCTGAATACACACCCATCTGAATACTAGGCACTTACATGGGGATGGCTAGCTCCTCCCATTCCTGCAGCTACATACCGCATCCTCTCAATCAAAGTTAATATGGTTATGTTGCCTCAAGCTGGAATTTATACCTCCATCGTGAAGCTTAGATATAATCTAAGAACAATGCAGCATTGCAAACTTGCTGTTGTATCGCCAGTAAAGCAATATTAATTTTTTGTTCTCCCCTCCCCAAAGCTTCAGTTCCTGGAGTCATATGATTGTCTGGGAGTTTCAACTTTCATTGAAAGGTATGTCTCCTCACAGGGGGTGGAAAGCATGAATGCATGAACCTGAAAGGAACAGAAACCGGAAAGAGCTGTGGTTAGAACTCAGAGAGCCTGACCCTTCGCCTTATGCTCGGTCTTACTGCCCACTCACCTTCCCACACTTTCAGATCTTTTCTGGGCGGCAATATAAATACCTATTGCAACATATTCATAATAGAACATAACAGTAAATAAATACTTTTTGCTCCTCTTACTCATGTGTACCATGCCTTTAGCAGGGGAGAGCCTCGCATGATTGGGGGCAGATTAAGAGAGAATCACGTTTGCTTCTGAAGTTTATGTTGAGACTCTAGCTTCATTCCCATCCCCGCTTTTGTTTGTTTGTTTGTTTTTTGTCTTCCCTGATAATCTGGCTAGTGATGGAGAAAATGTGGCTTCCTCAGACTGGGTGTATAATGGCAGCTCTTAAAAAATGTCCTAATTAGGGAGTAGTCTCCATGATTTGTGGGTTTGTACACTGGAAAGCAAGCCAAGTCAGTCTGATTTCAGTTCTGCAAAAGAATGTAACTGTATTTCCTTGCCAGTTTATACCATTCCCCATGCTGGGCAATAGATAATTTCTCATGGTCCCAAAGCTTTCAACAATACCCCATTATGTTTCATGACTCATAAATGGGCTGGTGCCCACAGAAAGCCATGTGTCTCAGAACAGGCAGTGCAGCTCCCTGCAGTATGTTTGAACTGATTTCATAGCCTTCAGACCTAGCATGGTTTATTATTCTCATGACTCGTTCATTGTTGCTAAGAAAGCATTGCGCCAGTAGCGGAAATAAAATTAAAGGCCCTGATGAGTTTCAATGTGAAATTAAGTGCCCAATATACTGAGCTTTAAAATGAGTGCAGAGGAAAACAACATCAACAAAGAAGAGAACTGAAGTTCAGCCATAAAAGTTCCTTGAGATAAGCAACTCCTATAAACTACAGAAACAGCTGATAGATAAGAGGATGTCATCTGATCTATTATAGTTGCAGTGCTTTTTGCTGGCTCACTTGCGTATTTAATGCTTCATGGTAGAGGCTATTATATGTGTCCTTTTTGTGGCATTAGAATAAATTGTAAACAAATAACTTTTATTTTATGATCTTCTGTCTTATTCTGCAAGTTTAATTCAAATGAGTTGAAGTCACTGAAGTCTTGTTACTTACTTCATTATTGGGTCCGGGTAGTATTCAATCTGTTAAGCACTGTACAAACATACATGAAGGCACCCTCAAGTAAAGGTTACAGGATTATGGCCTCTTGTTTAGAAGCTGAGCTTGTTTCCATTGAAGCCAGTGGCAAAACTCCCACTGATTTCAAGTAGAGTTGGACTGTGTCTTTTTTTTTTTTTTTAAGCGTTCTGTTACTTGGTAGCATTGTTCAAATCTATTTTGATTTGCTGTTTTCAGCCAGTAGGATCCCCAGTATTTGTGTAATGTGGGAAAGAGCTGCTCAAGACATCCTTGTTCCAAATCAGAAGATACTCATTTTGGTGGTGTTTGCAGCTGGTTGTATTGTTTGAAGTAAAAGAAGCCTGTCACACGTCATATAGATATGTTTTAAAATGTCATCACCCATTTGTTATCATGCAAATAACTGAATTATTAAAATCCAGTGCACTTTCCCTATGTGCTGGTTGCTTTTTGTGTTTTGATTTCTCTCTCAGCTTTGACAATGAAAATAGATTTCATCTTGACTGGGCCCTTGAAATATCTATTAACTATGTAAACAATTTTGTATTTAGCTGTGGTAGGCCGTGTCTACACTAGCAAGTTCTTTCAGAAAATCTAGCCCTTTTTCGAAAGAGCATGGGGAGTGTCTGTACACAATCCACTTTTTTCATCTGAAATCGAAAGAACATGGCTCATTTTCCAGAAGCCCTCTTCTGCTCCCAGACCAGGAAAAGCACCTTCTTTCAAAAGCTTCTTTTGGGGTGGGGGGAAAACTCCAAACCATACATAGATGCCCCACAGGCCCTTTTTTTGAAAGAGCGTCCTCATGGTGCTGAATTTTTTTTATTCCTGGCCCGTTCTTTTGAAAGAGTGGGATCTGTGTGGATGCTGTCTATCGAAAGAGCATTTTGATCTTTTTATTTGTTTTTTGTGTGAGGACATGATCTTTTGAAAGAAGTTTTTTTGGAAGAGATCTTCTGGAAGAACATCTTTTGAAAGAGCACTGTAGTGTAGATTTAGCCATTGTGAGTATGTGTCCCAGACCTGAAGAAGAGTTCTGTATAAGCTTGTCTCTCTTGTCAACAGAAGCTCGTCCAGACGAGATTATCTCACCAACCTTGTCTGTAATTTCACTTTGAGTTTCATGTCCACTTACTCATGTCGAGGGCTGCAAGGCTTGCGTTGCAAACACAGAGTGAACACTTATTCTTAAAAATAAATTTCATAAAAAATATTTAGCATGCAGATATTTCTGTTGATCTGAGGTGTTTTCCTTTTTAAATTTTGGTAACAGATTTGAACCAAAAGTGCATAAAACAGTTTAAAATATATGTTGTTTTTGCAATTGTTTTTACAAGTGTAATTTCACATTTTCTATTAAACTAAAGCCCCTAGCGTTAATTGTTTGGTTTAATTAACATCTGTTGAATGTGTTTATTTAAGAGGGCTGAATAATTTGGCTTAGCACAAGTAGAGAGTTCTTCAGACATGTCTGTTCCTTACACAGAACTTTATCCATGTAATTATTTTTCTGAGGGAGTCATAGCAGTCATGTTGGAAATGAGTTTTCAAAAAACCAAAGCACTTGGATGTTTATACAGAAAACACCAGATTGCAGTCCTGGAAAGCTTGATGCGGTACAGTATGTACAGATCTGTTGTGATGCCGAATGATTAATTTGGTATCCTACGGTTAATGATTAAATGGAAACTATGTGCTCCAGGCCACCCCAAACAAAAAAACCAATAACAGAAAACATCAGTGACTGTGTTACCTAGAGATGACGGGCAGCAGGTAATGTGCTGATCTCTCTGTGTGTTCATTACCATGACCGGGTTTTGAAATTGGTTCAGCAAAGTGACTCAACCAGGGTCTATATTCTGGCTCCTATCAGTTTTAAGACACATCCAGTTTTGGAGGGGAGCTTTGCCTAGTGTCAACTAGGTCTCAGTGGCTTCAGCCTAAATTGAATGTGAGCCATAAGAGGAGAGCTGTGAGGCTATGTAAGTTAATGGAGATTCTTTAGTTCAAGAAAGGACTGGAAAAGCAAGAACAGCTTTTCTTATGAAAAACATCTGGAATTCTAAGCAGAGCAGAACTCAAACTAAGATCAAGTTATTCACCTCCAATATCAAATCAGTCCTGTTGTATGGATCAGAAACTTGCAGAACAACAGAGGACTGTCAAAAAAAAAATCCAGACATTTATCAATAAATGCCTCCATAAAATCATCCGGATCCTCTGGCCATACACCATCAACAACCAAGACCTGTGGCAGCTGACTCACCAATTTCTTGCTGAAGAAGAAATCAGGAAGAGAAGATGGGCGATGAATTGGACATACCCTTAGAAAACCAACCACCAATGTCACAAGGCCAGCCTTATGTTGGAAAAGAGGGCACCCAAGAAACACCTGCTGCAGAGACCTGAAGGCAGACACTAAAAGGACATGGTACACCTGGTCGGAATTGGAAAAGATGTCCCAAGACAAGGGATGCTGGCAAATGGTTGTCAATGGCCTAAGCTCCAAGTTGTAGGAGTGGAAGAGGCTTACTGCTACTACTACTACTTTAGTTCAAGTAGCTGAAGACAATGCTTTTGGAGCAGAAGACCCTGCTCCAAAGAGTCTTTTTAATTCTTGGATGATGAGGGAGGTGACTGTAGCAGGCTGGCTCTGATAGGACATTTTTTCTAGGCAAAAACCTTATACAAAACTAGAAAGCTGCCTCCTTGCCAAATGTTCATCACAGAGGGAACTCCTGCCCATCCCAGGGTTTCAGCAGTTGGTAGGGGACAGGATAAGCAACCCAACAATTCATGAATTCAAGCTGGTGGAAGAGGAGTGCTTTATTTTTGCCACTGCTATGCAAAAGGAGAGCAGACGTATGATAAACATGATCTTCTTCTGGAGATATTGGGTGACTGTCTTCCATCTGCTGCAGCAGATTACCCACTGCTTTAACGCCCAAAATCCACATGTCTATTGGGTTGTCTCCTTGGAAAATTATCCAACTAAGTCCAGTTGCTGCTCCAAGGATATTCTAATAATTGGTCTTGTGCTCTAATGTAGTATTTCTTCAACTTGCTGAGACTGTGGAACACCAAACAATAATAATTTTAGGCGGAACACGTATGAAAATTTTCTTTAAGAAATTGTTGTCTGAGCCGAAAAAACAACAACAACAACAAAGCAACATACACAGCTAAAACAAAATGAGGTAATTTAATCAGGTGTCATAGCAATGAAGAAGTAACATTGTACAGTAACTGTTCGAAATGCACGAGTTCGAGATGTGCTTAACCCGCATTAATGTGAGATAAGCACAACTCAAAATCTCGCTTTCCCTGGCCCTGGCTCGGCTCCACATGGCCCCGGCTCAACCCCACCCCTGCTCACCATCCATGCCCAGCTCCAGCTCACCCCGTGCCCGGCTCTGGCTCCAGCTCACCACCCCTCATACACAGCTCCGGCTCAACCCACTGGCCCCGGTTCAAACTGCCCGTGGCCTAGCTCGCTATCCAAGCATGGCTCCGGCTCAACACCCTCCTGCACCCATGTGGCTCTGGCTCACCACCCCCTCACGCAGCTCTGGTTCAACACCCCCCCATCCCGGTTCAAACCCTCTGCGGCCAGGCTCATCACCCCCGCTTGTGGCTGTAGCTCAAATCCCCCCACCCCGCGTTCAACTGCCTCCTGCCCGCATAGCTCTGGCTCAGCTCCCCCCACCACAACTCCCTCTGAAGCCCTAACCCACCCCAGACTTAACCCCCCTACCCGCTCCCATGGCCCCAGCGTACTGCCAGGCTTAACCCTCCCCAACCCCAGGAGTTACCTTTCAAAAGGAGCTGCAGGTGCTCCAGCTGCTTCCCTGGCTGCAGAAGGTGCGTTCCCTCAGGGAAAAAAGCTCGCCGCTCCCGACTTATGCGAAATTCCAGTTACACGTGGGTGCATGGGAACACAACCCTCATGTAAATCGAGGCACTACTGTACCTGGTTTTAGTAACAGAAAATATATACCATCAGTGTGTTTTTCCAAACACTCGCAGCGCACCTGCCAGTTGCTCACAGAACACCAGTGTTATGTGGAACGCAGTTTAAGAAATACTGCACTAGTGTCTATCGGGCAGGCACAAACAAGGAGTGCTGCAAGGGAAGGGAGGAGTGCCTCGTGCGTCTCCATGTCCAGCTGTTACGCTCTCCAGTCAGCATGGAAGCAAGAAAGCCAGTCATTAGAATACTTCTGTGTACATCTGTCCTGTGTATATCAGACAGAGAATCTCCATCTTATTTTACCTCAGCCTCCAACGGACCATCAAATGGCAACAACTTTTTGTCACTACTCAGATGGGTCAGATTTGATAACAGTTATTTAATAGATAAATAAAGTAAATTAGAGTCTAGTTATTATTGTGGAAGGGGTGGTAGAAATTACATATATGGATAAGTATCATCCTCAACTCCTGAAAACAACCGTTAGGCTGGTTTCTACCAGCAGAGGATTTGACTGTTTGTACATTATGCCAGTGTGACCTGATATAGGAGTTCTGTGTGTCAGTAGTATTAGAATACTCCTAGTATTCAATGTCATAGAAATCAGGACAAATGTTGGCCAGATTTAAAAAAAAAATTGGGATGCACAATTTGATGTGTAATTTATGTGCAAATGTACTTCAATACAAGCATAAAATAAGGGTATTGTTTGTGCAAATGGCTAACTAGGTGCTTTTCCAGGAAAAGTACTTGATGTTTGCATGTGATTCATGATGGTGTGCACAGGCATGCACCTGCAAACCTAAATTGTCTGGAAGATAGGCTTATTGAACTGCATTTAATTAAGAACAACAATATTAGCACATGCAAATCAGTACACAAAATTACTTTTGTTTCCTTTTTGTCCTGTGCTGTTTATAACCAGATAGGGGGATCCAGAGTGTGGGTTGTTTCAATACAGCTATGTTCACTGCATTGATACCGACATGGCTCACTGACCATGAACCCACTGTATATTTGCACAAGGCCCCCTGACTTGCTCTAACTCATACTGATGTGGCAATAACTACTTAAGAGGACAAATGTGTTCCTGGAAAACCATCAACATTAGAGCTTAATGTCAGTTCAGTCAAAGATGCCTGTAGCTATAAAATAACGGAACACCTGCTCCAGCTTAAAAAAAAAAACAAATCCCAAAAGGCCTTCCAGGGTTCCTGTTCTTTTTTTTTTTTTAAATTGCAGTGCCCCTGACTCTAAGGTGACTGAATAGTACATTTAATACTCATTCACCCAAAAGCCACTCTTTGTCTGGGTGGTAAGTACAAGTTTGCAACACCCTGTTCTTGTATGGGTGGGCTAAGATTTTTATATATATAAAACAAGTTATTTTTATTATTGCCACAATCTGACATTGTCCTGTAGAAACTCAAATCCTGCCAAATTAATTCAGTGATTCAGATAGATGTGAAGTCTAAAGTATAACAAAGATTTAATCCTCACATCAGGCTTTTTTTGGAAAAGGTTTTTCACTAGTGGAGTTGTGCTGGGGTGCGAGAGCCAGTGTAGACAAGGAATTAGAGGCTGCTAGTTGTTTCACCATCATATTACATAAATGGTCATCATATTAACCCTCACACTACTCTGAACAGGATTAGTCTTTGTCTACACGCAAAAGATGCATTAGCTCTTCTAAATCATCTTTTTTTAAAAATGGGCTCAGCTAAAGCAGCGTAAACCCTATTATAGACTCTGAAACCAGTTTGCAACTTGTTCATATCAACTGAAGTGCAGTATCCATCACCCTTTAAATTACAGATACTTGTGTAGACAGACATATTTCTATGCTTTCTGTGTAGCAAAATTCCATGTGGCCCCTGCAGATATTGAAAACACAGGCAATCATCCATCCAGATGACACCCACTAGTGCAAATGATCTGGTATTAATTGTGCTCTGTACTGTTGCAGAAACTGGGTAGTGGATGCTCATATGACAAGGCTCGAAGCTGAACCTGCTAGGAAGGGCTTTCACAGTCTGAGCTATCCCCGGCAGTATTCCCAGGCTATTTCCCAGCAGTACGTTGCCCTGAGCTTCTGCACACCTGATGTTTCCTTTCCCCAGTCCTGGTCAGGAGGCTGCTAATGAACATGATGGAGAAGATATGATTACCATCCTATCCTGCTCCCCCACGCTAGAATTCACCTGGAATAATCAGTTTTGTGGCCACATACCACTCCCTCTGCAGTGGAGAGCTTTGTGTTGAGTTTCAGGGGAATTGGATGAAGCCCCCAATGAATATTTGTTCTGATTTGATTTACTTCGAACCTCTGAGCAGTATTATGTTTGCCTGGGATGGTCGTCTAGTGACAACTCAGTGCACTTCAAGGGGTGAAACTTGAGTTTGGGTTCCAAGTTCTTCCCTTTGCTCCCTAAGTTTAGAGGAGCTGCAAGTGCTATGGAAAGCAGCCTGCTTGATGCCTGGGGAAGGGGAATATTACATCAGACAAGGAGGCACATACAAAACAAAGTCAGCAGTCGATAGAAGGAACCACATCCAGTCCTACTTGACTAGAGCTAGCCCATGGTCTGAAGGATCTTTGGTAGGAATACAGACTATGTTTCCCTGAAGAAGAAAGAAAGGTCAGTTGCCCAAAGAAGAGGTTGGTGTCTGCTCTGCCTCTACATGTAGATTAAAGCTACTGTTAAAGCCTTAAATTACTTAGATTAAAGCCTATGCTGAGCAAACTCATTTTCTGCATAGTTCACAATAGTGGAGAGAACACAGCAGTAAGTGGGGTCATGTGGTAAGGCTGTGTGCCACTGTCAGCCTGCCCATAGCAAGGCTCCAAGAAATGGAGTGACAAGCATGATGCCCTCCAAAGGCTTAACTAAATTTAGGACACTTTAAATAACCTCTGATCCACCTGCTCTGTGGTATCTATTTATGATGCAGCTTGTAGTGCATTGTGTGTGAAAGCTTTCATTTCAGTCTTTCCCTTCTACTTCTCTCCTCCCTACGAATGTTTCACTTCAGGAACGTCAAGTCTATCTTCACAGATGTTTGTCATCCCTGGCCATGGGCAGTTTTCCAACCTCTCTGGATGCTATTCTCTCTCCAGCCTGAGCGATAGCAATTATTTCTAGCATGCAGGGAAAGGGAGTATGGGGCCCTGGTCTTCATTTTTAAAAAATTAGATCAGCCCGAGCCGTTTTCAAATCACTCAGAACCCAAGTGTTTTGAACCTTTGCTCCACTATTCATAGTGGAGGCGTATCATAATAATGAACCAGAACTGAAACTTCCAGTCCAAACATCCACAAACTTTGGGAAAGTTCCTCGTCAGAGCCAAATGCACATCCAACTCAGACTGCATGCAGAAGAAGATAGGCTGTATGCAGGCAGGTGCTGTGAATGTGTGTTTGAGATGAACACTTCACATATGCAACCCATATTTGTACCTTACAGAATAGTGCTGTTCTCAGTAGTAGGAGAAGAGTCCGGTGGCTAACACACAGGAACTCAAAGTCTGGCAGTGGAGGTTCCATTCCAAACCTCTTACCGAATGCTAACATTTAACAAATCTTTTGGCCCCTCTGTGCCTCAGTTTCCCCATATGCTGCAATAGGGATAAAACAGCTTGTTAAAACCCAACAAATACTCACCTCACAGATGTAAGTATTAATGTTTGCAAAAATATTTAAGGTTCTCTGCAGAGAGGAATTATGGACAAATGAAGTGTTAAGCCTTTTACAGAACATGGCTCCTGTGCTAAATATTAGAATAGAGGAAGTGGATCTCCTAATGGGGCAGACTCTTAAAGAAAATAATTATGCTGTACCTATGGAGGATTTTTATATTGTTTTGAAAGTCAGATTCCTTTATATTTGATGAATGATTTGCTGCTCTATTGTGCAAACACAGACCTAGTCAGTTTACTGGTAAGGATTCCGAGTAATAGAGTCCAAAAGGCAATTTTCTAAATTAAGTACTACAATTAGTACTACCAATAGGGGCCAATCAGAAAATGTGTGGGCACTTCGCACTACTGTGTAAGTTAATTAATTGTTCGAAGAAGTAATTTGCAGGGGGAAGGGGCCAGTGAGATTAAAGACTGCTCTTCAAAATCAGATCCACAGAATCAGTAAATATGGCTTCAGTATTAATGGTTAGGGGACAATATTGACTTTTCTGTCCTGAATGTCTTATGGTCTCCTCTGTTGTTATAATCAGCAGTAACTGAAACCGGGGGCTAAATGTCGCCCTCAGTTACACCTATGCAACTACACTGATTTCCATGGGACTGTAACCGGGAGTAGAACCTGGCAGCATAAGTCTGGTATCAACAAGCTGGAAAAAAAAGTCTAGCCAGTTGATTTTATTATACTGTAATTTTTTTACTGTGACACACAATTTAATAAATATTTAATGGTCTGTTCAGAAAACTTCAGGCCAAGCCACACGCTCACTAGGCTGGGTGTGGGCAGATATATTAGAAGAACAAAGTGACTAAGTTGGCTAACTAGACTTTTGTGATTGTACCTAAGAATGGAGCTGCTTGCGTAAATGAAAAATGAAGAACATTTCTATTACTCATGCACTGGTGCAGAAATCAAAGTGAGGAAGCTAACTCACCATTAAATACAAAAACCCCAAAAAGTCTGGCAAGAAGTTCAAATACTGTCTGTCTTAAGTGTTGGGAATTCAAGCAAACTTTTAGGTGGTATGTTGGCCATGCCAAATAGACCTACCCAAATGAAAATAGGTGTCCTCCCTGTTACAGGGAAAGGCAGATTGTCAGGAGAAGATGCAGATCTGTAATCGAGGTATTTTGGGAAATGTTTTTAAGCAGATGAATTAATGTTATAAGCTGTGTTGTCAGGCTGGAGAAGATCTTGGGAAGGCAAATCCCAAGCACATGCTGAAGGGAGGGAGCCTAAATATAGAGGGGTGAGTGTAACTAAGCCACAACCCAGTCTTGCAAAAATACACTCTGGAAAATGTATTGTTACCCCTCACTCGTATGCCACTATTTAGAGTGTTCATCTCAATCACTACTGTGTTACAACAGTGACATGGCCCTTAGGCCCACAAAAGTCTGAATGTATACAGGGGCACTTGACAATCAGTCTCTGTCCCTGGCAGCTCACCTCAGTGAAACAATTTCAGAGTTATCATTCGGCTGTCCTTTTCTCAAGGTTGTGTGTTAGAATATATTCCTCTCCTTGCAAATTTTTCAGTGATAAAAATTGAAGTTCATGGTTGGTGTTTGGCTCCTCATGGGTTTTGATGAAAGCCTGAAAAGTTGTCTTGGCCATATCTGTGCCTGACTCTTTCTCAATCTTTTCAAGGTCTGCTACTGAGCAGGCACATACCTTGTAAAGCAGCACACTGAACATTATCTAAAGCCTTCTCTACACAAATGTTTGCATTGGTTTACCTGAAAGTGTGTGTTTTTAAACTGATTTTGTCAAACCAGTACAAGTCCTCATGGGACTACTCTTACCAGCTTCGAGAGTGGATTATATTGTTTTAGTTTCATTCAACTCTTTGCCAACCTAAGCTACATAGAAACAAGTCACTCTTAAGATGTCAGGGGCTGCACAAATTTTTTCCATTTCTAAGCCAATTTTGTTAAATTGAGATTATCTTTGTGTGCAGACAAGGCCTAATCTAGGAGAATTTGGGACAGGAACTGGAATATCTAGCAGTTACAAACCCAAGCACACCAAGCCTGTGAAACAGAGGGATGTTACTGTGAGATGTGTTAGACTGCGGACATCTCACAGAAGCAGCAGAATTTCTTGAGTCTCTTAAAATGAAACTGTACTGGGTGATGGAACATACACAGTACAGTGCAGAACAGAACAAACTTGCTCGGTAGAGCTGGGGAGTTGATGCCCTAACAGACACTCTTGAAAAATTGACCCTTAAGCCTAAGTCTTAGAAGTTAGTTCATCAGATCAAGTAAGTTGATGGAAATTACCTAAGTGCCATTTTAAGACATGACTGAAGACACTAAACCTCTTTGACTCAAAGTGCCTCAATTCAGTTTTCAGAAGTGTCTAAGTAAGGTTTTTGAAAATGTTCCCCTAAATCTTTCAAGAAACTCTTACAAGAATGGCCATACTTCAGGATGAACGCAGTTGTGTGGAGACGAAAACCCAGTTAGCTTGTTGGCATGGACCTAGAAGCTGAAGACTTCAAAAGTTTTGAAAAGTGAGCTGTGATTTTTGGATGCTGAGCACCTCTGCTGTGAAAATCAGGCCATTTTAAGGTGTCTTAAGTGAATACCATCAAAAATCATTAGTTGTTCTTGGAAATTTTAACCTAGAAGTTCACCTGAGGATAGAGGCTCTCCTCCCTACCTCTAGACAGAATTTGGTAATTCTCTTCCTGTTAACTTTAATGGAGAGCAATGGAGTAGTCAAAGCACTTCCATGTCTCTCTTAAAATATTCCATCCCAAGGCAGAAATCTCTCTTATAGATAATTTTGCTTATTTTAATTCTTCTGTCCAAAAATAATAATCTAGCAATAACATGTGAGCTTGTCAAAACCAGCCAGTGGAGGGTGGTGTTGAGCCATGGGAGGGCTTCACAGGGTGTGTGTGGCGGGGGAAGTGTGTGAAGGCCCAATTTCCTTTACTCAGCCTTTGTTTTTAAACCTGTTTCTAAAGCAAACTAGACAGTAGTCTTAATTTGGTATACGTCCACCCTGAAGAACTGACAATAGGCTTTAGCTTTCACCCTCAGTGTTACTCCTTTGATTAAGGTGTAAGATTCAGTCCTTTGCCACTTGGGTCCATTGCTATCCAAATGAAAATATTGCAGCTGGAGCCAGAACATTTTTGTGGACCCAACTTTATGGTAGAGTTTACCGGATGTAATTGTGTTTGTGCATGAAGACCACCACAGAGATGACTTCAGGCACTGTGAGGCAGTGCCTTCTTTCCTCTTGTCTCTATATGTCAAATCAACTACCAATGAGATTCAGTTTCCTGTTAACTGCTTCATGACATTTTTGCCATACCTTTGGTCCCTCTGGAAATGTTAGCCTTACCATGATGAGCACATGCTGTTATTGTGGTATCTTCGGTTCTGAGCAGAGACTATTTCTCGAAACGGTACTAAATGTTGATATCTGTTTAGTGGCCAACACTGCAGATAGTATTTACAAGGAGACTGTTACAAACATTAACAAGGGGGATGGAAATCACAAGAAAAGTAACATCTCTACATGTAGTATACAAGTGGCATTTGCTTCAGAGAGCTGGATGATCTGCCTTCCAGTCCCTTGCACTGAAGGTAACACCAATGAGAACATTATGCCTATATCTCATGTCAGAGATAGTTTGTCCCCAAATAGCTACTCTGTGTCTTTGAAATGGTCCCATTATTCTGATTTTTTTCCCTGAAGTACAGGGCCCACTATTTCAGCATCCTTGTAGTGCTCATTGCAGGAGGAATAAGGGATGCCTCGAAATAGTGCTTTATTTCAATGATGCCTAAATAGCCTATATTAAACTACACTTGAAATAAGTTCTGCAATTTGCATAGTGAAAATTTCATCGCTTATTTCGTGTTTAGGCTGTCATGCAGATATAGCCTATGAGACTACTTCAATACTAAAACACTTCCATAATCCTCTCTTAGCCAGAGCACCTGAAAGAACATTGTTCTTCTGAATTTATGGAAATTCCTAAGAGAAGGGAAAAACCTTTGCTTCCTGAAACGTGCAAAGCCAGTAAAGATTAGTCATAGCACATAAGTTAATATGGGAAGTCAAAGACTCTACCGATTTGTTCGCCCTAAGTGAGCAGGTACACAGGTGTACAAATGTGCTATTAAGTTCCAGTAAGCACCAGTGGAAATTCAGTTGATCTCTGAGACCCTGCTATAGTAACCCCAATCAGCAAGTTAATTTTTATGGTGCTCTCTGGAACTTGCACAAAGATTGCATTAGCAGGGAACCCACAAACAACTGAGTAAAAGCTCGACTAAACTGGCACAGAAGGAACTTCTTCCTGAAAACGGATTGAGGCTTGAATTTGCTCTGACTCATCTTGTAGAAGCACAGACAGTGTGTATCAGTTTTGCGGGGTCAGTCAAATGATTCTTTTATCAGTCAAACTCTTGAAAAGTACATTTTCAGGGACAAAGACGTAAACCCGATACTGCTTCAGCTGTCAGCCAGAGAAATATTGTTTTTGACTGAGCCTGGTATGTTTCCCAGAAATTATCCTCCTCCACTCCCATTTAAAAAAATCAGCTCAAAATGCCATTGCTTCTCATGATGAGGCATTAGGGACCAGATCCTATTGTCTTTTACATTGTTTTAATCCTGTGCTAGGTGCGGAAATTTTAATAAGGCTTTAGAATCATAGCACACTAGAATTGGAAGGGACCTAAATAGGTCATTGAGTCCAGTTCCCTGCCCTCTTCACAGGACCGAACACCATCTAGATCATCCCCCGATAGGTGTTTGTCTACCCTGCTCTTAAATATCTCCAACAATGGAGATTCCACAACCTCCCTAGGTAACTTATTCCAGTGTTTAACCACTCTGACAGTTAGGAAGCTTTTCCTCATGTCTAATCTAAACCTCCCTTGCTGCAGTTTAAGCCCATTGCTCCTTGTCCTGTCCTCAGAGGTGTCCTGACTTATCTTCCATTTTGTTTTACAACATGGATGACTGTTATTCCCTATAGTACAAAACATTAACATTCAAACTTTGAACTATTTAGGATCTTACCCTTAACACCTGCTAGGATGAAAAAAATAGAAAAGAGGAAGATAAAAAAGAAAATATAATGTCACTAGATCAGCAATTCTAAGGCAGTGGGTCCCGATGCCCCTTTAATGGGTTCATCAGGTTTGGGTTAGACTTGCTGGGGTCTAGGGCTGATGCCTGAGCCCCGCTGTGTGGGCCAACACCAAAGCTTCAAGGGCTTCCACCTTCACTGGTGAGGCTCAGGTTACCAGCCCTTTGCCTTGGGCTGAAGCCTTTGGGCTTCAGCTTTGGTCCCAGCAACTGTAGTAGTTTTTGGTCCCCCCTTCAGGGGTCATTCCGTAATTTTTGTTGTCAGAAGGGGACCATGGTGCAAGGAAGTTTGAGAACCTCTGCACTGGGTAAATCCATGGTATGAATCCTGCATCCAGTTTTAGTTGCCCCTTCTCAGAAAAGATATATTATAATTTGAAAAGGTGCAGAAGAAGGCAATGAAAATCCTTAGGGTATGGAACAGCTTTCAGACAAGGAGAAACTAAAGAGTCTGGACCTGTTCATCTTAGAAAAGAGAGGTATATGGGCAGATATGGATAGAGATCTATGAAATTGTGACTGGTTTGGAGAACTTGAATTGGGAAGCATGACTTATCCCGTCACAGAATGTAAGAGCCCAGAGTCACTAAAGAAAGAAACAGGCAGCAGGTTTAAAACAAACTTCTTTGTACAATGCAGTCAACCAGTGGAACGCATGGCCTGGGGATATTGTGAAGGCCGAACACGCCAGGCTTTAATTTAAAAAAAAAAAAAAAAAGATGTGTTCATGGAGAACAGGTCCATCAATGGCTATTAGGCAGAATGGTCAGTGACACAATCCTATGTTCTTCGACTATGTTTACACAAGAGGGTTTTGTTGACAAAACCCATGGAACATCTACACACAAAACATGTTTTGGCGACAAAACTTGACACTTCCGCCAACAGCGTTCTGCCTCTCCCTGATAAGGAATAATGCCTTTGTCGACAGTGTAGACACTTCGAGAGGTCCTTCATGGTGCCTGCCAGTTGGATCTAGGAGGCTCCCTCTCCATCGCAATCAGAGCTCTATGTTCTCTGCCTCTGGCTGCTTTTAAAGGCACACTGAGCCCCACAAAGCCTGTGGGTAGCAGCTGAGAGCGTGCGAGCAGCAGACCCAACAGGCTGCCAGCTCTATGCCATCGCAGCCACTCTCTGGACACAGAAACATGACAGGGGCTGCTGAGACCCCTCTGGCTCCTTGCAGAATGTGTCCAAGGGCTTCCAAGAACCACTCTGAGGGTCAAAGAAGAGGCCCCCTCCATGCAGCTCCAGGCTCTGCGCTGAGCAAAGTGCCGGAACTCCCCAGGGTACACCTACCTCACCGCAGCCCTGGTGGAGCATGGCCACTTCACCCACACCCTGGAGGAGGTTCAGGCCAAAGTGAAGAAACTGCAACAGGGCTGTCTGCAGGACCAGGATGGATGGCAAGGTCAGGGACAGGGATGGACACCTTCCCCTATTACACCAAGCTCTGCAAGCTCCTGGGCAGTAACAATGGTGCCTCCATCTGAGAGGCTATATGCATGGTGGAGTAGGTCCCCCTAATGCAGCCAGAGCTGAAGGAGCTGGGAACCCTGCCACACCCCCCAGCTGGAGCCACTCTCAGATCCCAAGTCCAGCCAGGGGACCCTGACCATTGCCCTGAACTCGGACTCCTCCATTGAGGCAACATCCAGGGCGTCTCCAGACCTCTTTGGGGGACCATCTGGTGAGTACCCCATGGGTTGCACACTCCAGGGTGGGGGTTGCAGATGGGGCATGCCACAAACCTCACTAGGCTGGCTCAGGGAGGAACCCATGCTACGGGCTCAGCATGTGCAAGGCAGTGCATCCTACTGGGATCCAGAACGCAGCCCCTGGGCATGGGCACGGGCACTGGCCCTGGCCCACTGCCAGCACCATGGGGGCGTGCATGGGGTGAGCGGCCCAAAGGCTGGGAGCAAACCAGCTGCACAAGCCTCAGCATAGGCAGGGGTTGTGGGTCGGGGGTGCTCTTTAAGGGCAAGCCTGGCCAAAGATGCTGGAAGGGCTTGTCGTCCATGCAACCCTGTCTTCTGGAGTGTCAGAGCCTGTTCTGTCATTAAAGCAGCCAGAACGTGTGGCCACTTTCTGTCAACAGAGCAGATCACGGGGTTTTTTTGTTTGCTTTTGTGCTTAGGCGTGATCTGTCGACAGAAGTTTTGTGGGGAAATCCCTTCCGGTGGTAACTTCTGTTAACAGATGCATCTTCTGTAGACATAGCCTTGGTGGTCTTAAACTTTGAATGTCTGATGCTGTGATTGGCTGACAGTAGATGGCTCGCTCAAAATTGCCATGTTCTGTTCACTCTCTCTGAAGCATCTGGCACTGGCCAGTGGCAGAAGGCAGGATACTCGGATAGATGGATTGTTGGTCTGTGCTTTTTCCTTTGACTCCAGTGGATTCACTCCCCTTTTTCTCAGGTGTAAATGTGAGATCAGAATCTGAGATCCAAACTGACCACTATAATAAATGAATTGAGTAAAACTCCACTGGCCAGTTGAAGACTTGTTAATAGTCTAATTCAGGGTTTAGTTTAATCAGTAACTCTCGTCCCTTCCATGACCCACAGTAGAGATGGGGAACTGGTGTGCCTGACTTGGGATGGAATTCCCATCTCCTTCCCATTTATCGTCATTCATGTGTTGGTACTTTGCCATGATTGTTTGGTACTGGGCCATGTTAAAAAGGAGCTTCTCTCAATGTTCCCAGGAGAAAAAGGCTGGTGAGAAAGGGGAGATTCTGACCTTTACAGAAAAACAGAAAATACTTATTGCAGCTGCCCCAAAAGAGCCAGAATGGACTGAATGTTCCTAAACCTTTATGGCTATTTGCTTTTTCACATCATAATTAAAGGCCTGACCCTGAAGCCCTTATTGCTTTGAGTCATGACTTCAGGACCAGGCCCTGTTAGTGCACATAGCTGCACATCTGCATGGAGCCCACAGTCAGCAAGCTATTGCCTTGGTAATTTTCTCCTAGATTATATTTTCTTTAAAATGCTTATTAAATAGAAGGTGAGCAGGACCCTGTGCAGACACTCCTGGAGGACCCAGTTCAGGGGGCAGGTTGGTACAGGACTTGCTGGAGGGAGCCAGCTCTGTGTGACATATGCACACCCTTGATCTCAGGATTTAGACTTGGTTTGACCCCGATGGCTACTCTGACTTAAGGCTGCTGCTCTCTAGCCACACCCCTTCCCTTGACATGGTCTCTCACATGCTGCACACAGTTGTGCTGCCATACTGGCACACAGCAGGTATTCAGCGTGGACCAGGAAAAGTCCCACTGTTTCCTTCTATCACCTCATTTGATTTTATGCAGACCAGTCTATTTTCTTCCCACATCCAGATCCGATTGACTTACGTGGGAATAGTGGGTGCTGATGTAGCTGCTGATAAGTGGACTCAAACCTGGGACGTCTGGACCTCAGTGCAGGAGCTTCTGTAGTGTGAGCTAAAAGCTGGCTGGGTCTCAGCTAAAGCTATAGAGGGGACTCATTTTTTCTCTCTGTAAGTGGTCTAGGTGCCACTATGTGGGACAGTGACCCACACCCATAGGTGTGTGTTACACTGAGCACCTCTGAAGACCAGACCATGTGTACTTAGGTGACTGCAAATGGACTGAAGAGCCTAACTTTGCGAATCCAGGCACAACGTTTGCCTTAATTTTAGGGAGCTGTTTCCTGTTTGTAATTTGCTGGATGGTTTGTGAGAGTAAATTTCAGCCCAAGGATTTTTCATGAGTTGTCCTCTTGACTCTTTGCTAGTCACTGTTTCTGCTGTGGGATAAGATGATGGACACTTTTTTAAACAGAACTGGAAATAGTGATGAATGGAGCCTTACTCCAGTTCATGCATCTGTCCCCATTTTCACAAGCAAATCGGAATGTTTTGTAAGAAGAGTAAGCATTCCCCGGGCTGGTGCGAATGCTTCAGGAAGGGGAAGAAAGAAGATCTGGGGCACTACAGACCTGTCAGCCTAATCTCAGTCTCTGGCAAAATCATGGAGCTGTTCCTCTAGAAATCCATTTAGAAATACTTGGATGAGAAGATGATCCACAACAGTCAACATGGATTCTCCGAGGGCTAGTCATTCCTCACCAACCTGAGCTCCTTCTGTGATGAGGTAACTGGCTCTGTAGATATGGGAAAAGCAGTGGATGTGATATAGCTCAACTTTAGCAAAGCTTTTGATATGCAGTAGAACCCTGGCTTATGTGTAGGTTGTGTTCTGGGGCAACCATGCATAAGTCAAATTTCGCATAAGTCCGTATTTGGTGGAGGCGGGGCCCTGCCACCTTCAGGTCCCCAGTCCTGGCTGTGCCTGGCTCCCTGCTCCCATGAGTGACAGGGAGCCCAGAGCCAGGCACAGCAGCGCTGGTCAGTTTCCTGGCTCCCCTGAGTGTCAGGGAGCTGGGAACCAGGCTCAGCAGCACTGGTCAGTTTCCCAGCTCCCTGCCACTTCCGGGAGCCAGGAAACTGACCAGCGCTGCTGCGCCTGGCTTTGGGCTCCCTGCCACTCCTGGGAGCCAGGAAAGTGACCTGAGCAGCAACACAGGTCAATTTCCAGTCTCCTGCAAGAGGAAGGGAGCCGGGAGCCAGGCTACCACCTGGTTCCCTGCTCCCCACCACTCACAATTTTGACTCATGTTACTGCAAAAACCGTGTAATTTGAAGTTGTGCAAGTCAGGGATCTACTGTAGTCCCCCATGGTAGTCTTGCTAGCAAGCCAAAGAAGTATGGCTTGGATGAATTGCAGGCCTATATGCTGGGAATGTGGGAGTGTGTTCACGCTACCCTGCCCCTTCCCCACTCTGTCTCTACCCCAGTCCCTGGCCCCCTCCCTGACCAACCTGGCTGGGATTACCTGGGGCAGGGAGTGGGGAGGCAGTGGCAGCAGCAAGCACAAGAGATCGCCTCCCCAGCACTCCCATGCGGGGCTCCACTGGGCTGACCGCAGGCAAGTGGGGCTTAGCAGGGAAGGAAGACCCAGGGAATGCCACATGGTGAGTACTGGGGAGCCTGTGGGGAGGTGATTCCCTGTGGGTGCCACTGCTGCTTGCCCCCTGCCCCGGGTAATCCTCCCCCTCTCATCCATAGGCCTCAGAGCAGGTACTGCCCAGGGAGTATATATTCCCCTGCTAATGTGACTCCTCCCTGACTTTGGGGAACCCCTTCATTCAGTGCTTATGTCAGGTCCCCATTATGGGGGTGCCTTTCACAGATGAAAATCCTGGAAAAGCTGCAGGATATCATGTTAAGAGATATGGGTTCTATTTCCGGCCCATCCTCTTGCTTGCTGGGTGACCTTGTGCAAGTTTCTGCACCTTCGGTTACTCACTGAAAAGCAGAATCCATCATACTGCTTTGCCTCCCTGGCTTAATAACTGCAAAACACTTGGAGATTCTAGGATGAGAAGCCCTGCAGGAAGTATTACATCAACAATTGTCCATTACGAACTGGCCTTCCCACCACAACTCACTTCATATATGTCAACAAACTGAAAGGTTTGGTTACAGTCTGGATCACAAACTAGCAACCTACTAGTGAGCAAGCTATAGCCTCAAGGCTGGCTTGTATGTCAGATAGCTTTGGTGGGCTGTTAGTTGTGAAAGAGGATTTGCTAACTCCTTCCCAGAACACTGTTTGAGCTCGGTGCCAGTCCCTTGCTGGGAATTGAAATCTCTCTTGGTGCCTTTTGAATAAATATCCCTTATATCAATTGCATACGTACCTTACATGGTAAGAAAACCTCTCCTACTCCCATATTTGAGTGGTGCGTGTGATTGCATTCTTGCTCTAGTCTTGGCATATGTTTAGGTAAATGCTACTCATGCGTTGAAGATTTGCAGCCCCAGCATGTGCTGCCTGTGAAAGTATTCCCTGCAGCGTGCTTGTCCCTTACTGGGAAATGATTCTGTTTTTGGATGGTTTGTGATGAACACAGAAATGTAATCATTTACAGTGAGAGCAGACACAAAGTATTCTGTAAAGCACTTGCTGTATTATTCAGGGGCAAGAATTACAACAGGAAGAATCCTAAAGTTCTCATAACTGAGATTTTCCATTTTATAACCTACCAAAAGCCAAGAGTCAACCTAGTGGACTGCATTATGGTTAGAAGAACAGCCACAGGACTATGTAGTGCTGCAGTTTAATATTCAGCTCAAAGCCAGCTTAAATAGAGCTTGAAGATGCAATCTGAATTAATGGTAACTTGACATAGCTAGAGACTATGTGGGAATACTGGCTTTGGCACCCTCAGGTTAGGTTCCTGGGCAAAGGAATGAATTGCAAACCCTAAAGTTCTCTGAGTGCTTATTCATGTCCATTCCATATTAGATATGTGCGTGTAACCCACACATATAATGGATGTGGTTCACTCTCCCATGTAGTGACCCTTACTCATTCTTCTTTTCTGTAAGTAGTTTGTCCTCCACAGCCTTTGCTACTAGACAGCTGGCTTTTAGCTCAAGTGATAGAGGCTGATGTGCTAAGCACCAGACACCCCAGGGTCAGTTCTGCCTGAAGGCATTACATATGCTTGCCACATGCACTGATGCTGGAAGATTTTCCCTCAGCAGTATCCAAGGGGACCCAGCAATGGCACTTTTGGGACTGGCACCTGCATGGTGCAGTATAAAGGGCACTGCTGGCTCCCTCCCTCCTGCAGTTCCTTCTTGCCGCCAGTGATGATGCTAAGACTTCTGAAGGTTTGGTCAATTTTCTCTCTCTTGTTCGGTGTGAATGCAATTTTCATTTACACGAGGTTTTATTGTCAAGAATTCCCCTAGTTTAGTAGTTAAATTAGTTTGTTGTTTGATAGTTATTCTGAATCGGACTCAGCCTGGGGTTGGGGCATGCCCTGTTTCCTGGGCTTTACTGGACTCGATGACCTCTTGAGGTCCCTTCCAGTTCTAGTGTTCTATGATTCTATGACTCGTGTAAGCATCCTGTGCTGCTATCTGCAGTCTGGACAGTAGTTGCCTGAGGTGTCTGGGCAAGGGGCACATGAGCGACACAATCTTCCACACATGAATCCATTAAAAATATTGCTCATCCATTACAAACTCTATGTTAAAAAATAGACACAAACCAGACATCAAGAACAGTGACATAAAAACCTCAATGGGGAAGCACTTTAACCTTCTTGGACACATAGTTACTGATTTGCAAGTTGCCATTCTTGAGTAAAAAAAATTCAAAATAAACAAACAAACCACACTTCAGTGCAAAACTGCTAAGCTGAAATTCATATGCAATTTTGATGCTTTCAGAATGGGTCTGAATAGAGTAATGGAATGACTTTCTCATTACAATAAGGAATTTCTCATCCAGGTACTCTCCCCTTCTCATCCTGGTTGGAGGTGAGCCACATCCACTCTGATTTTATTAGCGCTGGTCTTACACGCCCATCTCTCTATCTCTGCCTTTCTTTGACTTCAAGCATCTGAGGAAGTGACTTGTATCTCACAAAAGCTCTTGCTCTGATAAATTTTTTAGTCTTTAAAGTGCCACTGGACTCGTCATTTTAAGTTAAATCCTTCTTTACCAAATTTGTGCAGTTAAAGTCCTCTCCCCACATCTTCTGCCTTCGTAGCCTATGTCTACAGTGTAGAGCTATTTCGGGATACCAAGGGCCCACCCTGGCAGTGGTGGTGCACTGGCCCTCTTGGATGCTGCTCCTGGGCTGGCAAGCTCTGACCCTGCAATGGGGCTGGCTGGTTGGCTGGCCGGTCCTGGTGGAATGTTGGGGCTGGCCCAGCCCTCAGACGGTGCAGCTGTAAGAAGAGAGGGAGAGACAGTGAGTCCTTCCTGCAGCACAGCCAGCAAGGCCCCACCTCACACCCACTGCAAGCAGCAGCCCCCACCCCCAGGCTGTGGGACAGGGATGTCTCGGCAACACATGCCTGTGAGCCCTGCTGCATGGGGACCCCATGGGCTTGGGGACTGGGCTGACTGCTGTGCCCCCCACCCCAGCCCCTGTACTAGACAGATTAGCAGCCCAGGGGGTATCCAGCCAAAGAGGCATCCCCACATAGGGGGCAGGTGAGCCGGGCGCAGACCAGCCCTCCCCGGGGTCCCTCCACATGCGTGCAGCACGCGGAGCTGTCCATGTGGGCAGGTGCTGACTGTGACATGTGGCCGTGCCTGTGTGCTGGGGGTGCGCTCCTCAGTAGTGTGTCTGCGGTCAGGCCATCACATGTGTGGCTGGCCCATTCCTAGCCATGGCAGGGCAGTTGTCCCCGCCCCAGGCCCTAGGGTCCATGCAGTCTGCTGTGTGGCTGGCAGTGGGCTGGTGCCTGTGCCCAGGGGCTGCCTGCTGGGTCTGGGTGGGACCCGCTGTCTTGCACATGGTTACGTGTGCTGGGACTACAGCGTGGGTTCCTGCCTGAGCTGGCCTGGTGAGGCTTGTGGCTTGCTCCATCTGCATCCCCACGATCACTGGAGTGTGCGACCCTTGGGGTACTCACCAGATGGTCCCCTAAGAGGTCCAGAAAGGCCCTGGACATTGCCTTGCTGGAAGGGCTCGAGTCCCAGGGTGATGGTCAGAGTTCCCTGGCTGGACTTGGGGTCTGACTCTGGCTCCTCCTGGGGCTCCAGTGGGCTTCCCAGCTCCTCTGGCTCCAGCTGCAGTGGGGGGACCTCCTACACCGTATCAATGCCCTCTCGGCTGGGGGCACCATCCTCACCCCACAGGAGCTGGTGCAGCTCTGTGTA